>NW_020954610.1:68663005-68712858 GCF_900497805.2 Vombatus ursinus
GATAGATAGTTTAAATGACATAAAAAAAATGGAATGAAAATCTCTGAGTTACCTTGGAGTCCGGAAGACCCATATTCAATTCTTGCCTCTAATGCATACTGGCTGAAAAGTCACTTAATCTCTCAGTGACCCCTGGTAACACTTTCAGATAATAAAAATAGTAACTGTAATTATTATGAGATTAATTAGCTAGAATTTATACAGTGCCTACTAGGTGCCAGATACTGTGCCAAGCCCTTTATAAATATTATCTCATTTGATCTTCACAACAACCCTGGGAGGTAGGTGCTCCTATTCTCCCAATGTTACAGTTGAAGAAATTGAGGCAAACAGAGGTTAAGTAAGTTGCCCAGGGTCACACAAGTGTCTGGTAAGTGGCTGAGGCTGGGTTTGAACTCCAGTCTTCCTGACTCCAAGCCCAGTGCATTCTATCCACTGGGCCAACTAGCTTCCGTAACGATAAATTGCAGATCAGATGCTGAGTTTCATTGGTAGAGGGGATTTTCTCACAGGGAGTTGTTTCCTCTAATGATGAATTTACAGGTCCAATACAATTAAAAACACACATACTAAAGTTACTAATAAAACTCAAAAGAAAAATAAATAAATAAAAGCACAACTACATCAGCTCAATGGCAGTAATCTGCCAAAGAACACCAACTCTAGGAGAAAGAGCTCCCCCAGTCATATTTTCTAACAGTCAAGAATATGGCCCCTGGCCTATACAGGGTTAATCTTCATTGGACAGAATCCACATGTACAATCCAAAAATGACTATGGTGCAGTTCACTAAACAGAAGTATTCCCAAAACATATGTAGAGAAGATAAATACACTATGCAGGCCTCAGAGAAAAACTCAAACATAAGATATTGCGCTATATCAATGTAAGGTCAATTACCTCAGTGACTGTGGTCTTACTGCCACAGCTGCCACAAGTGCAAAAGCTAGAGGGTGGACATATGCTGGCTTCATTTCAAAATGTCACTTCCATATCACTGTCATAGAATTCATCTGAAAAATAAGCCAGATAACAATAACTTTCTATGCAGTTAAAGCCTTACTTAATTAACATAGGCTTCAATTAAATTATCCTCAAAGCAGCTATGTCAGCATGGGAAAATGGGGATTGGGTATGAAACAGAGTCAAATTTCCTCACAGGAAACTGGAAAATCAGGCAAATCACATCTGGTTTCAGATGTCAGTCATGTGGTGGATAAGGGCCAACTCCGAATGGGCCTTCTGAATCTAAAAAGGGTTTGATGATCAATTGTGAAAGAGCCCTGTTTCCTAGAGAACTAGAAAGCATTAACCACCCCAGAAGCATTCTGAAAGTGGAGTCTCATGGACAGCTCTCCCCTCCAAGAATACACACCCGTCAGGGGAACCAAAAAGACAATAGAAAAGCCATTGCTGGAGAACCAGTACAGCATTTCTATAGAAGCAGTAAGAGAGAGCCTGTGGCATTCTCTTTGGGTGAAAGGGCAAAAAGAATTATGATTGGTGCCCCGCCCAATCTTCTAAGATTCTAGAATCTCACAGACTGAAAGTTGGAAGGGACCTCAGATAATAATAATACCAGTTAGCATTTATATAGCACTTTAAGGTTTGCAAAATGCTTTACAAACATCTTTTTATCTTCATAATGACCCTGGGAATGAGGTACTCTTGTTATCCCCAATTTAGATGAGGAAACAGACAGAAGTTAACTGACTTGCCCAGGGTCACACAGTAAGTGTCTGAAGCCAAATTCCAACTCAAATCTTCTCTACTCCATCCAGGTCCAGTGCTCTATCCACTGTGACACCTCATTACCAAATAGTTCAATCTCCTCATTTCACAGATGAGGAAACCAAGACAGACTTGCTCCATTATCAGATGGAAATCTTCATCAGAAGGGAAATTTGACCCCAGATACCCTGATGCTAGAGCCTGTATCAGGCTGCTTCTGTACAGATCAGAGAACCTGAAAGAACTTGGAAGTGTGGTCAAAAGGGATAAATCTGTAAAGGAGACATGAGGGGCATTTTGGTACCTATTTCAGGAACTAAATCTACTGAAGCTACTGAAATTACCTTCTTTCTCAACAGACAACCTGCTCTAGTTGGCACTGAGTACAAAGTAAATAGTGGAACATGTTCTTAATGAGCCTTATATATCTGACAGCCTTCAGGGATGCCATCAGAAAGGAAGACCCTCACTTATAGTATCCAGTATCAATGCCTGATGAACTTGGAGCTGCTCAAAATCCACAAGAGCTTTTTATGGATTACTGAGGGAGGTTTGGGTCTTCCCATAAAAGTTAGCAAGGAAGATCTCTCTCCCACTGCCATCTGTTTGTATCTGATTGAAAGGGTTCTCAGCTGAAGGCTTAGCTTTCCTGGGTTTCCCAGAATAAATTCTAGAATACCCAATCTAAAAGCCCATCAGAGCTCAGAGAGACAGAGGCAGTAGGGATTTTCCTTAGAGATGTTCTTTTAAAGGACCCTTTTCTTGTCTGGAGGACCAGAAAGCCATTTCAAATTAATTCAACAAACATTTTTAGTATCCCTGGGTGCCAAAAGCAGTGCTAGGAGCTGGGGATACACAGATAAAAAATGAAATAGCCCCTGCCCTCAAGAAGTTTACATTCTCACAGGGGAAAATACACACATTTAATTAACTGCAAGTTATATATGCAAAATAATACAAAGTAATTTCAAGGAGAGAGGATTAACAACTGGGGGCATAAAGAAAGGGATTGTGGAAAAGATGTCACCTGAACTTAATCCTGAAGGATGCTGGAAATTCTAAGAGGCAGTGAAAAAGTAGGACATTCAAAACCTGGGAGATCACTCATTTCTTAGTTATCAAAATTAGAAGGGATTGAAAGTAAACTTGTTTCTAAAGCATCCTTCCTTCATAGTAGCACCTCTAGACTGGAGGACCATACAACATGCTTCTAGTACCTGGGGAAGTTGGTCCACTCAACTTTGGAACTCCCACGCCATTATGTGCTATCTTGATTGGCAAGTGAGTGAGCTAAAACAGAACTAGTCTACTATATCTAGCCAGCTACAACCCAATAATCAATCATCAATCAAATATTTCTTGAACATCTACTATGTACCTTCAAAGTGCTTTCCTTTTGGGGGGGGGGAATGTCAAAGCAGCATCAACATAGATAAGTGCTATAAACATAAGATAAATAAAGTAATATGGGGGAGAGTCATCAGAAAAGGCCTCCTCTGGATATGAGCCTTGAAGACATAGAAATTTTAAGAAGCAGATTAGAAAGAACATTCCTGGCATGGATGATAGTCTGGCAAAGACAAAGAGATGAGGGATGGAATATGTTCAAGGAACAACAAATAGGACAGTTTTGCTGGAACAGAGGGAATAAAGAGAAGTAATACATAAAAGGTCTGGAAATATAGGTTAGAATAAGATAGCGGAGAGACCTTTAAATGTCAAATAGATGTTTGCATTCTATACCAGAGGTAATAGTTTACTATTATAATATATATTTTATGTATCCTGTAATATTATATAGCATATATAATTTACTATAATAATATAATATATGATATAATAACATCATTATATCATATATAATAGATATACCATAATATTATATCTTATAATATACTCCACTAGAGCTTTACTGAACAGGGGAGTAACACAGACCTTTTCTTTAGATCTGACCAAAATCAAAAGCACTTTGGCAGCTGGGTGCAACATTAATTAGAGAGCAGAGACTGGAGGCAGGAAGACCAAGTAAGAGTCTATTGAAATAGTCTACTCTAGGTAAAGCACAATGAGGGTCTGAGCTAGAGTGGCAACCTGTTTAGTGGAAAGGAGTTGTTGTTGTTTGTCCTTCATTCTCAAGGAGTACCATGACATCAGGAAGGTGATGCCATGACATGGAAGTGAATTGGATTTAAGTGAGAAATGGGCTGCGCAAAGTCACCAACCTCACTTTTTCCTCCAGAGCCACCTGGGTCCAGTGGCAAGATATAGAACAGGATGACTGGAGATGGCCCTGGATACAGTGGGAAACCCTGGTCTTTTTAAGTTAAGGTCTTTCCCAGGTGTTAGTTTGACTGAGGCAACACCCATTCAGTGGTTTAAGGCAAGGTAAGAAATGAGTCAAAGAATGGCAGCAAACAGCAATAGGGAAAAAAACAGCTTATTATTCTGAGAAATAGTTCTTTGCAGCTGGTGGTCAGGTAAGTTTTATACTTAACACAATCTAAGAGTAGGTTTCATTCAAAAGTATGACCCAATACTTTCAATGTTCTCCCTGAATTCAGGATCCTTAAAGGCTCCTTCATCTGAATGGGGCTCTAGTCTCCTTTAATCCTCTCTATCTCTAGTAAAACCATTAAACCAGTAGAAAGGAGAGAGATCTGAGAGCTGGTGTGCAGGTAGAATTGATGAGATGTGGAAGCTGATAAGCTCTGGAATGACCAGAGGACATTCAGCCTCTGCTACTTAGCATCCCAGGTTTAAAGCTGGAGAAGAACTTAGAAGTCATTGAGTCTAACACACTCATTTTATAGATGAGGAAAATCAGGCCCATGGAGGTTAAATGGCTTGCCCAAGGGTAACAAAGCAAATATTTGAAGCAGGATTTGAACCCATATCTTGTTGGCTTCAAAGGAGAATCAAGAGGAAGCAGCATCCCAAAAACCCAGGAAAGAGAAAGTACTCAGGAGGAGGAGGTGGTCAGCAGAGTCAAATGCTGCAGAGGGGTCAAGAATTTAAGGACCGAGGAAAATCTACTGGATTTGGCAATGAGGAGATCCTTGAAAAAAGTTGTTTCAGCTAAGTGATGAGATCATGGTCACATTGCAAGGGGTTGAGAAGTGGAGGTAACAAACAGGTAGAGATGGCTTTTTCTGGGAATTTAATGGAGAAGACATATGTAGAAATGGCCTCCACAAATGCAGATCTTCAACTGGTCCATAATTTATACTTTTAGCGAATCTTCTGGGACACTGAGAGATTAAATGACTCAGTCAAGATCAGAGACCAGTATTTGTCAGAAGTAGGAATTGAATCCAGGTCTTCCAAACTGAGGCCAGGCTTCCATTCACCATTGCACACTACTTCTTAAGCAGGAGCATAAGGAAGTATATACAATGTAATTTATCCAAAGTCACTTGGGAATTTGTGGTTTGTTATTGGCTGAAATTAAGACCCAGGAAACATATGTCCTAGTGATTTCCTCTGACCATTAAATGCATCTAGATGAGTTTTTTGGTTCTAAATAAACACAAAAGCATCTGATTTACTTTTCAAATATGCAACATTCAAGAGAGTTCATCGTCCTCTTTTTTAATTGAAAATCGATCAGTCAACATGGTAATAAGCTGATTGCCATTTTCATGTAGTTAATACCTACTGATTAATACCTTGATCCTAGATGTTGAATGTGTATTAAATGACTTGTGGACTTGAGACACATTTATGTGCGGCCAAAATGGACCATAGTGTGCATGTGTATACACACATATGTGTGTACATGCACAAATGTGAACATATGTACATATGTATGCCAATTCACAAAAGTATGCAATTTCATCAGTGTAGGTAACACAGTTGAAAGAATACCAGAGGGTGCTGCTAGGTGGCGCAATGGATAGAGCACTGACCCTGAAGTCAGGAGGACTTGAGTTCAAATACAGCTTCAGACCAAACACTTGACAGTTACTAGGTATGTGACCCTGGGCAAGTCACTTAACCCCAATTGCCTAAAAATGAAAAAAAAAAATTTAAAAAAAAAGAGAATACCAGATACCTCTTTGGGCATTAGTTTCTTCATCTGACAAATGAGGCAATTAGATTAGAACAGACGTCAAACATGCTGCCCACAGCACTCCCCAGTAGGGAATCAGATTAATATGTAATTGGGAGATATTTAACAAAATGAATAAAAATACAATAAAATATAGATAACATTACATTTTGAAACTAAGTCAACATGTTGCCTTCAGTGATCCTTATGTATGGATTTCCATTTCTATTTGAGTTTAACACCATTGGACTAAATGACCTCTAAAGGTCCCTTTCACATTAAAATCTATGATCCCAGTGCTGGAAACCCTTATAGCAACATAGATTGACACCTGTCATCTCTCAGCCAGATGGAAGTCAAGAAACTTGCCTGAGGACACAAAGCTAGTAAGGATCAGAGGCATGAGTTGAGCCAATATCTTTCTGCCTCCAAGTCCAACACTCTATCAACTCTGCCACACTGACTTTTCCATCCCTCTCATTTTACAAATGTGGAAACTGAGGGTCAGAAAGTCTAAGTGATCTGTCTAGAACCAGACATGTGTTACATGACTAGGATTCAAACTCGTGGCCTCTGAAAACAGATGGTCAGAGAGATTAAGTAACCAAGATCTCACATATTACTTATCATAACAAGGATTCAAACTCAGGACTTCCAATTCCAAATCTGGTGTTCTTACCACTACACCACACTGTACATGTCATATGTGTGTATGTGTGTATATATACATACATGTGCATACACACGTATTATGTATGGACAGCACAGTGTAGTAGATAGATAACTGGATTCAAAGCCTAGAAGATATGGGTTCAAGTCTTGCTTCTGACAAATAATGTCTCTGCGACCCTGGACAAATCACCTAAACTCCCAATGAGATAAGCAATAAGGGAAGAAAGGAAGGATAGAAGGAAAGATGAAGGGAGGAAAGGAAGGAGGGAGGGAAGGAGGGAAAGAGAGCACACAGCCTGTATCTGTGCTAAGTGCTTTGCAAATGTTATCTCATTTAGTCAATAGTTAATAAACATTTATTAAGGAACCCCTGTGTGTCAGGCACAGTGCTAAGCAGTAGGGATACAAGTAAGAAAGATAGTTCCTGCGCTCGGAGAAAGAATTTAAACTAATCAGAGCAGCTGATGGGAAATGAAGTTAAATGGAATTTCTGAGTCTTCTTTATAGAGAGAAGGCTTTGGAAGGTCTCCTGCTCTGCCTTCCAGCCTTCCAAACAAATCAATCAGCTGATCTTCACAACAAACATGGGAGGTAGGTGCTATTATTATCTTCATTTTCCAGTTTCTTGAGAAAACTAAGACAGACAGAGATTAAGTGATTTGCCCTGTCACATAGCTAGCAAGAGTCTTGGGCCAAATTTGAACTCAGTTCTTCCTCACTCCATCTCAGCCCTCTATCCTCTGTGCTACCTAGTTGCCTTTAAGAACATAAAATTGAAGATGTGCAGGATGATTTCAGAAAAACCTGAAATGACTTATATGAACTGATGTAGAGGGAACCAGGAGACCATTGTACATAGTAACAGCAATATTGTCATTATGACCAATTGTGAATGACTCAGCTATTCTCAGTATTACAATAATCCAGGACAACCCCAAAGGACTCATGATGAAAAATACTATCTGCCTCCAGAGAAAGAACCAATGAATTCTGAATACAGACCAAAGCATACTATTTTTCTCTTTCTTTTTTTTCCTTTTTAGTTCAAGTTTTCTTCCACAAAATGACTAATGTGGAAATGTTTTACATGATTGCATATGTATAACCTATATCAGATTGCTTACCATATGAAGGAAAATGGAAGGAATGGAGAGAAGGATAGAATTTGGAACTCTAAACTTGTTTTTAAATGTTTAAAATTGTGTTTACATGTAATTGGGGAAAAATAAAATATAATTTTTAAAAGAACATAAATTGAAGAGATGCTATCAATCTGCATCAGTAAATGGAGTTTTTCATCAGGGAGTACCCTATAGCAGTAAAATCACAGCACTCTCTCCTAGCCTCATCCCTATTTATAGTCATATAGAGCCACTTTGCTGGTCTCCAGAAGAGGTGATTGTTTCTGTGCTGCAATTTCAGAGGGTGGGAAAAGCTTCACTCTCTCTTCCCCAGTTGTACATGTATATATAGTTTGGTACATCAATACCATACATATAAAGTGAGAGTGTGAGAATGAGAGAGAGAAATATCTCTTCAGTAGTGTATGGCCTGACTACTTTTTATGAATCTGTCCAACAGCATTTTGCTCCGCCATAACTTAGTTAAGATCATTCACACTGAATTTACTGCAAGATGCATGCGGAATGAGCAGTGCAAGCAAGATGGTAATCACCGCATAAAAGAGACACATGTACTTCCATATGTGTTAATAGCTTCGATGGGGAGAAAACTAGAGAATAAAATAGGCATCGAATAATGCCAGACTGACAGAATTGATGAAATGCTCAAATTATCACCCTTTGAAGTAGGCTCTGGGTAGAGTAACTCCACAGCACATGGCCAGAAATGTGTGGCACCAGCGGTTGTAGAATTTGTCTTGATTAAGGTTCCATGTGAAAAGATAAATCTTGCTAAGTAGGGCTGTAAGTCCAATGAATTGAAGCCAAAGATTCAAGCTGCCATTTGAGATCAGGAAGAGAAGTGTACCGAGTGCTTGGGCTTCTATAATGTATGAGCAGCATTCACTATGGTGCATTAGCAAAATGGGCACTATATGTTTCCTCTCTTTATGTTTCCTGAAAATGAACTATGTTCTGACTATTGCTGGTTCCAGTCTTGAAATGAAAGCTCACAAATGGGTGTGCTCATACTTGATATAACTGGCCATAAGTCTGGCTTCTTTCTATATTGCGTTCATTATTCCAGTCATTACTAGGATTTATTTAGGAGAGAAAACACAATATTCCTTAGTAGAATAAAAAAGAAATATCAGGCAAGGAAGGGAGGTGAAAAGCAATAAATAGGAATAGAAAAAAACACAAAGTAGATTTTAGGTGACAATGGATTGGCCATATTTCAAATAACTACAATGATAGCATTGCCTGAGAACATGCATAAGGAGATGATCATCTGAGTTATCTAACAGTTTGTAGGATGGCAAGCCTTCACGTTGAATTTTCATGCTATCTTCCTAGGAAGAGTATGGACATGAGTCTTGGTGCCTCTTAGAAGATCATTTTCACTGATAAAGGTTTCCTCCAAGATGAATTAGTTAGCTTGAACTATTGAGAGGATCAGCTCTTGCTGGGGAAACCAGTCCTTTTGTCCTGGCCTAGAAAAGGGAGCTAACAGACCTGCTTAATTTTTCTGCCTTTCACAGCAAAGTTAAGAAGAGAGATGGTTGCTGTAGAGGGAAAGGAGCAAGGGCAGATGAAGGAGTCAGAATGTAGCAGGGCATGAGCTCTCAATCACTGCCTTGAGTTAGACACATATGATAAAAGGAGACAAGCATGCTCTTGCCCACATAGCCCATGCCTGAATAACGTTGAATTCCTATCCCTATCTGACCATGGAACAAGTAACTCTGCGGCCAAGTTAGGAGAGTTCTGAGGCTAGATAGACTCTCTCATAGCCCCAGGTCTGAAAGCCCATCCCTCTAGCCAGAGAAGAGGTATTCTCTATGCAGCATCGTTCTGGAGTTAAACCTTCCAACCAGAGACGTAGGGGTAATGGGGAACATTGGATTTCCCAGCCAGTTCTAGCTTTGTGAATTGCCTTCTGAGTAATATCAAGCACTAGAGTTTGGGGATATGGCCTTCTCTCAAGAGAAAGTGGATTTCTCTGAGCCTTACTTTCTCACTGCAAAATGAGATAATATAACATATTACCTACCTAAAAAGATTGTTGCTAAGATAAATGCTCTGTAAACTTTAAAGTGTTATATGAAAGTTGAGGATGGGGAATTGATGATGATGATGATGATGATGATGATGATGTCATCCTTTGGTTCCTGCAGAGTCCCTCACTAAAGGCCTCCAATCTCACCAAAATCTCTCTTCCCTAGGTAGGTTCTTTTGCTCCAGGTCTTACTCAACTTATTTTACTTGCCTACTTAGTGCCCCATTTCCTCATGTCTCTGCTTTACAAGGTTTCAATTACATTCAACAAGTATTTAATATATCTCCTAGTGTCTTGCATCATTTTTAACTGCATCCAACTCTTCATGACCCCATTTGTGGTTTTCTTGGCAAAAATACTGAAGTACTTTGCCATTCCCTTCTCCAATTCATCTTACAGATGAGAAAATAGTATTGTTTAAGTATTACATTTTAAGTATTAAGCCCAGGGTCACACAGCTAGTAAGTGTCTGAGGCAAGATTTGAACTCAGGAAACTAAGTCTTCCTGACTCCAGGGCCAGCACTCTAGTGCCAACTTGCTGCCCTTTAGCAATATTACCTTAGCAACTATGTGGAGGACTGATTAGAGAAGGTAAGAACTACATGCTGGAAGCTCAATTAACAGTCTGAACAAGAGGTGATAAGGAAATGACCTATTGTAGGAATTTCAGGAGTAAAGAGAAGGGGAAATCTGAAAGAGATGTTGCTCAGGTCAACTTGGTAATTGATTAAATAGAGAGGAAGAGCCACATAGTCAAGAATGACTGAAGTTGTAAAAGTGGGTGTCTACAAGGATAGTGATGTCCTTTCCACATTAGTAAATAATGAACTATTTCCATACTTTGTTCTGCTGCCTTTTTAGGGTGATATATTTGCATTTTAATAGATCCTATAGGAGACAAGGCCTCACACCACAAGTAGGACTCTAAAGGTGGGAGTATCAGTCATGATGATAGGTAAGTAGGGCCAGCCATTGGCAGGGACATTTGTTGCCCTTCACATCCCACCAGGTAAAGGTTAGTTAGTCCACCTGAGCTTTAGTATTGGTCCTCTTTCTAATCAATATCACTCTGTGATTGCGATTGACCTCTTAGAGGTTCAAAGATATTGTGTGGCATGTCCACAGAGATAGTTGAGAATGTGGCCCTCAGATGTATAGGAGCTGGTCTGAGAAGTGGGTATAATCGCTCAATTAATAAACATTTATTAAGCATCTATCATGTGCCAGGCACTATAATAAATGTTGGAGATACAAAAAAGACAATTTCCGGGCTTTCTCAGACTCCCAGAGCCACACTACTTCATGTTGCTATATTACATAACTATATAGCTTAAAAAGAGGAATTAGATTCTTTTAGATATGAGCCAGGTTTGGGGTCTTCAAATTCTCTGTTTTTTAAAGTAATTTTACAAATAATAACTAATATAACAACTATTTCAGATAAGTAGGAAAGAAGGTGAGTTTCATTTATTCTTTCTAATGGTGCATTTGATGAGGGTAGGACAGGCCAGAAGGAGCTGCAGGTAAAAGAAAGAATATTATGTTTGCTGGCCTGAGCTGGTACATGTTGGCATTTATTTGCAATGTTGCCCTGTAATTATTTTTCAAAGTGTAATCTGAGGGTCACTGGTAATCCATAAAGATCTACCATGTTGCCAGTAGATGAGGAAGGGATTCCCAGAAAGGGGAAAGGCATGAAAAGTACCGTAGCTGTATTTCTCTACTTACCCACCCTATCTTTATAAATACAAAAGAAACCATAAGATCCTACTCAGGCCCTGAGAATCTTAGACTCTGCCCCTAGACATCCAGGTGAGATTTTGTTCTATCTCATCCCAACCAGGCTTCCATGACACTTCTTGGCATAGATGCCATGACAAAGAGTGTTATAATGATCTCCTCCACCTCAAATTATCCTGTCTCCCTCTTCAACCTTCCTAACTCCCTTTTCCATGTTGTCTTCTCCCATTAGAGTGTAAATTCCTTGAGGGCAGGGACTGGCTTTGCTTACTTGTATTTGCATGCCCAGAACTTAATACAGTGCCTGGCACACCGTAAGTACTTTAAAAAATGTTTTATTTATATATTTATCACCAATTTAAAGATGGAAAGCATTTCTGAGGCCATCAAGTTCACCACTCTCAAGTTTTCCAGGTAAAACTTCTCAGGGTCACACTTTAGTTGTTCAGTCATTTTTCAGTTGTGTGTGTCTGACTCTTCATGACCCCATTTGGGATTTTCTTGGCAAAGATACTGGGGTGGTTTGCCATTTCCTTCTGTAGCTCATTTTGTAGATGAGGAAACTGAAGCAAACAGGGTTAAGTGACTTGGCCAGAGTCACACAGCTATTAAGTATCTGAGGCCAAATTTGAACTCAGGAAGATGCATCTTCCTGACTTCAGGTCCAGGGCCCTATCTACTGTACCATCTAGAAGCCTTTTGAACCCAATTCTTCCTAACTCCAAATCCAGCACCTCTATCCACTTGTAAGATAAGATCCACTGTACTTAAACCACAATGCCTCTCCAAAAACCAAGAAAGAGTCTAGGTAGAAATCAATCCTATCCTAGTTAAAAACTTACTTTTATCAGAATCAGTATTTTCTAACCAGCATATAAGGACACACCAGAGACACAGCATATTACAGCTCCAAAACTTCCCCTACATAGGGACCACATACACCTATGCTCCCTTTATTTGGCAATCCATATTGCTCCCTCCACACTCTTGAATTAAAAGGCAGTTCGTTCTGAACACATCTGTGTATCTTTGGATTTTTCTTCTATCTCTGAGCCTAAGTATTCTTTATCTGTAAAATAAGGGAACTGGATTAAATGCCTTATAGGTCCCTTCTAAATCTAAGTTCCTATGGATCTCCACTCAATCCCACCCTACACATTCTCACATTCATGTCTGCCTTTCCTTTCTCCCTCCTCTTCATAATTATTTTTGGAAGGCACTTATGATTATATTGGCATAGCCAACTCCTTTTACCTAAACAAATTAACCTCTGATTGGCATTTTATAGTCATAGAGAGTTGCCAGGGCACTGAAAAATTGTGTGACATGTCCAGGGTGAATCATAGATTTGGAGCTGAAGGAGACCTTAGTGGTCATCTAGCCCAAATCCTTCATTTTATAGATTAAAAACTAAAGCCAACAGGGATTAAATGACTTGCTCAAAGTCACACAGGGAATAAATTGCAGAGCTGGGATTTAAACCTGGCTTCTTTGACTCCAAAGCCATCATTCTCTCCACTATGCCACACTGCCTCCCATCCTGGGTCACACAGTCATTATGTTTCAGAGGTAGGATTTGCACATAGAGCTTCCTAATTCAAAGGTCAGCTCTCTATCAAGTATGCCACACTGCCTCTACACAATAATAGTCATGTACATTGGTTAGGGTTTTTTTTTTTTATTTCTTTGTTTTTCCCCAGCTCTAATTTTTGTATGGTGGAATTTTAATTTTAACTAGAATCGTAGAAATGCAAATGTTGCATTTCAGTAAATATTGTAGAATTATTGTTGAAGTATTTTAGTCTATTTTTCCTCTTTCAGCCATCTCTAAAATAAAGACAATTTCGTATCCTTGGGTAACAGAGCTGAAAATCTAAGCTACTTAGCTGAAGGTCCTTCTGTGGTATTTAAAAAAAATCTATTTTATTTTGCATGCATTTATAATCTGTCCCTTCTACTCTCCCTCCTCAATGAAAAGGAAAAAGAAAACCTCTATCATAAACATGTATAGTCCAGAAAAAAAAAATTCCCATATTATCCATGTCCAAAATTAAAAGTTCTTCACTTCTCTGGCAAAAGATTGAGTAACATATTTTATCAACAGTCTTCTGAATATGAGTTTTATCATTGTATGGATCAGAGTTTTAAGGCTTTCAAAGTTGTTTATTTATCATTTTCAAAAGTTGCTACCTCTGTCTCTCTCCCACCTTCACCCATTCTGGATAGGTCCCTGCACCTACATCAGTTTTCCCCATTGGCTATAAGGACCTCCCCTTCTAGATTTCAGAAAGTTATGAGCATTTAGATAGGCTAAGAAAAGGTTGAGAGCCCTTAGAACTAAAGTGCTGAATACAACAATACTGAAATTTTTAAGACTCTGTTCACAAGAGCTAGAGATACCTTTAGGCAAAAAATAAAAATAGCCTTTAATAAGTGGGAATCTCAAGATGTTTTTCTCTTGGGATTTTATCCTAATAATCACCTTATACATATAGTTAACCTGATTTGCCTAAAGGACTTCCTCCTTGTAAAAACTTTTATCTCTGATATTAGGATCTTGACCTTGTGTTCAAAGGCCTAAGTGCAAAATAGAAACCCTACTTAGGCAATCCTCAAAAAGCTTCCACTGAAGTGAACATCGTGGAAGGTTTTTCTTGCCTTCTGAGACATTGTAAATAGAATTGTTACAAATATTATTAATTTAAGACTAAATTACTTTCTCTACCCCCTATGAAGTTACAGAATGATGATTCTCCTTGGAACTGTTTAACTGTATAAAATTGAATAATTCCTAGAGTCTCCTAAAAAATAGAAGCAACAAAGATCTTTTGGGAGAAGCATTATACTAAGGGCTTCATTTGTTTACTTAAAAGTAACATGTCATGATTAAATCAATCAATCAGTTATAACTAAGTATGAACAGAACTTGTACATCTCCTTAATCAATCAAAGCAATTGTGTGAGAGACTTGGTCAAGTCCTAAGGAATTTGAATAGAAAGAAAGAAATATCTGTGAACAGGAAAGAGATTCTGAGGGTCTATAAGTAGAAAAACTGGAGCAAACATAGTATCCAATCACACCTCCGAGAAGCAAAAGTAGGTTTGAGCTATGACAGAGAAGGGAGATAGATATCAAGAAGGGTCATCAACTCTACCGGCATCTCAGAGCAAAAGACCCAGAATGAGCCCCGTGATTCCCAATGCCTATCTATCCACAGACTCTATAAAATAATGTTTCATTACCCAATTGCTTCTAGTAACTTGAATTTTGAGAGACCACGGGTTATCTAGAGATAGATATAAATATAAAATTAGGCAGATACAAACTTCTGCCTAAATGTTAGGAAATTCCTAACTGGGAGTTCAGAGTAACTGTAAGTACACTCACAACTTTCCACCTAAATTAAACTCCCTAAAGCTTAAGAGGCAGAAACCACATGGACTTTGTGGGTTATTATATCACCCTCTAGCATTAAAATGAGCTAATTATTTTAATGCTGTTGCACTAAGAGTTAGAAGAACATATAGGTTCTAGTAATAGTTTTCCCACCCTCTAGGAATGTGACGTTAAGCAATTCACACAATCTCTTTGAACTTTAGTCTCAATTGATGAAATAAAGGCAAAACTACTTATCCCACCTACTTAAAAACATTAAAATGACATAATTTATATAAATATTTTGAAAACTAAAAAGTATTTTGTGAGGTATTGTCATACACACATATAATGTTCAAAGCGTGTCCTATTCTTTGCCCTCACTAGGACCTCCAACGGGACTCAGAACTCTTCCAAGCCATTTCCTTTGCCCTGGCTTCACTTTTCTTTCTTCCTAATCTTGAAGCCATAATCAATCATTTCAACATCACACTGTCCTGTGCTCTTGAACCCCTTGCCCTTTTGTGTTATTATCACTCATATCTCGCCAAACTCCAACCCTTGGTTACTCCCACCATCTACCCACCTCCTGTGTCCCCATGTCCATTCTGCTGAACAGTGTTGGAGTTAGTCACACTACCCTGTTGACTGGACCCTCTACAAATTATTGTTATCTGATCTCAACTAGACCTTTACTTGAGGAAAGCAATCCTTTTATTAGTAAGTTTAGCCCCAAATCTTCATTTGAAGAAGCAACCACATCAGCCATGCTCTCACTAAATCTGGTTCAGTTCCTGAATTCTTAGACTCCCTCTGGAACTTTCCCCCATCTGGGTACCACCTGTTCACTCTACACCTTGTTGACCCTGCTTTTCAGAGACCTTTTATATGGTATCTTCCTCCAATAAAATGTAAGCTCCCTGATGGAAAGAACCACCTTCCTTTTTGCTTATATTATGTATTTCTAGCACTTAGCAGAGTTGCTGGCACATAGTAAGTACTTAATAAAGACTTTTTCTTTTTATCTGTCTTTTATTATCACATTCACCACAGAAGTTGTTCCAAGCCTTCTCTTTTCTGCTTGTCTCCTACACTGCCTTCCTCTACTCTCTTTGTAGGGTACTCCACTTCATACTTTACTGAGAAAGTAGAAGCCACTTGGCCCAAGTTCCTCTTCTCCCCAACTACATCTCAAAACCCCTTGTAATTCCCTAAATCACTCCTCATTTATTATATTCTCTAATGAAAAAGTGACATTTTCTCACCAAATTCAGCTCTCTACTCATACTCTTGATCCTATCTTCTTTGTCTCCTCAAGTATTTTACCACCCAATCAACCTCCTCCATATTAAAAAAAAACCTACCATCCCCTCAATCCAGCATCCTAAATCTCTCCTGTCTTTCACAGCCAAACTCCTAGAGCTACAATCCTATTTCATACATTTCTAACATTATTTCCTTTCGATAAATCACTCTGGTACTTTGACAAGCTATAAGCAAGCTTTCTCTACTTATCACTCCTTTTCCTCTCTTCTCACTATCTTTCCAAAGTCTCTATAATCTGGCTTCCATCCTCATCATTCAGATGAAAGTTTTCTACAAGTTATCAGATTTCATCATTGCCAAACCTGATGACCTTTTCTCAATCCTAGTACTTCTTGACCTCTCTGTAGCATTTGATTTTTGACTACCCCCTCCTCCTGGCTACTCTCTTGTCACTGGTTTTTACATTTCTCCTATCTGTATGATCACTTCTCAATTTTCTTGGCTGGTCTATGCAGATCTCACCCACTAACTCTGGCTCTACCCCAAACCTCTGTCTCGGACTCTCTTCTTTCTATACACTCTTTCAGTGGCCTCATCAATTCCTGTGATTCAATTGTCTTTATGAATATAACTACTGATCTACATAGATAGTCCTCGTCTCTGTCCTAAGCTCCAGTTCCACACCAACAACTGCCTCTTGGACAATTGAAGTAGATGTCCAAGAGGCATCAGTAAACCCAATATAGTCATCTTTTCCCCCAAACATGAACCTCTTCTAAAATTCCCCATTTCTGTCAAAAGTACCACCATTCTTCTAGTCACCCAGGTTTACAACATCAGCGTCCTCCTTAACTCCTCACTCTTCATATTGTCAGTTGCTAAGTCTTAGATTCTATAACTCCACAATTTCTCCAATATCTGTCCCCATCTCTCCACTTACACAAATACCACTATAGATTGGGCCCTTACCACTTAGAGCCTAGACTATTAAAATAGCCTCCTCATTTGTCTCCTTGCCTCAAGTCTCTCCCTTCTCCAATCCACCCTCCACGCAACCACCAGAGTGACATTCCTAAGGCACAGCTCTGACTATGCCCCTTCCCATTCATTAAATTCTAACAGCCCCTATTACTCATGGAATTAAGTACGAACTCCTGTTTGCCATTTAAAACTCTTTACTACTTAATTCCAACCTATATTTACAGAAACTTTATCTATTGCTCCCCTTTATGTACTCTCTGACCTAATGAAAGCAACCTTCTTGATGTTTATTACACAGGACATTCCATCCCACATTTCCTTAACTTTGTGCAGGTTGCCTCCCATGCCTGGAATGTATCCCCTTCTTACTACCTCTTAGAATCCCTAGTGTCTTTCATAGCCTAACTCAAGAGCCACTGCCTACATAAAAACTTTCCTGATCTCTCCAACTGCTATAGTACTCCTCCCCCAAAATCACTTTTCATTTACACTGTATATATTTATACATGTACATGTTGGCCCCTTCGAAAGACTGTAAACTCCTTGAAAACAGGGGCTATTTCATTTTTATCTGTATATTCCCCAGTGCCTAGAACATATTAAGTATTTAGGTGCATGTTAATTGATGACATCTTCAGTATGCCCAATATTGACTAAATAAATCATTAATGATGTACTTCACCTATCATCAAGTCCAAGCTGAAGTAAGGGTCACAATAGAATCTCCCTTCTTGCCATCAACCTGCATATAAAGTTCTCCAGGGAATGATGGGTAATAGGGTTGTATGGATCCAACTTACCACTTCAAGAATTGCATATTATTCTCCAGTGCTTCAGTCTAATTAGGAATTCAAGAGAACAAATGTCAGGGAACTTACCCTACTAATATATATTGATATCAAGATAAATCCGTAGTAAAAGGATGCATCATATATATATATATATATATATACATATATACACACACATATGTGTGTATATACATACATACACACAAACATACAACATTAGCTGCACAGCTAACTCCTAGGTCTAAGCTTCTTCTGGTCCTAGGATGTATTGTTTCAGGAACTGATCAACTCTTCTCAGTGTCATAGATGGATATGAATGGTTCACTCCCCTCAGGACTTGCATACTTTTGTACTTTAGGACATCCAAGCTATTTAGGATGTTTTAAAAATATACCAGTCTAGTGAAAGCAAAGGTCCCCATAACTTTGAATATATCAATCTTATGTAAATAGGGCCAAAAAGTTGGTACACCTCCCATAGTACCTTATGGTTGGCTATAATCACGGCCATGTCTATGGGAAGAGTAACTCTTATTGCTCTTAATGACTAGAATAACCCCAACTTCACAGACTTTAACTAGACATTCTAGTAAATATTCAACAAACTATCCTGCAAAAAGCAATACTGACATACTTTTAAGATTAATTTTCATTATTAACACTTTCTCGATCATTTTCTTAAGTCTAGACAATTAATAAAACAAGTCAGGATCTTGTAGCTTGCATATGTCCAAGATGTAAATACTCACATTGCAATTTTAACAATTGGCTCTTCTGAGCCAGTTAGAGCTGGCTCCAGCCAGTACATGGTATATGGCTAATGTCGCCCACACACTTCAACCCTAGCAAAGGATATAGGGAGCAGAAAACATTGTAACAGTGGTGAACTGCTGTCATAGAATTTTGGGAGAAAAAAGGTAAGAGTTGGAAAGAAAGAATAAATAGACTAGATGTTGTTCATCAGGGGAAATAAAGATAACTGCATCTCAGAACTGATAATATAGTACTTACTGCCTCTCCTATAATATCTGTCTTCCATTTCTGCTCACTGAACAATTAACATATACTACCTTATATTGTTAGTTGTCTTTCTATGTATATGTCTACACTACCCAATAAATCATAAATTCCTAGAGGACATAGATCTTTTTGATACATATTCTCTTGTATTCCCAGCATCTAACACAGTGTCTTGCACATAATAGGCACTCACTAATCTAATTATACATGTGTTATTTGAGCTTCTATTGGTTGCACACACACACACTGCCTTCAGTAACATCTCAGACCAGAAAGGGAACATACTTTTCCATTGAGAATTACAAGAGTATTGGGACAAGATCCTTTCAGCTGCTTAACTTCCAAAGGCCAAAGATTTTTTCAGATATCTCTGAGATTTGACTCATTAGAAATTAATGACCTTCCATGAATTGCTATTTTAACGCCACAGTTTCTTGATTCTTTTTCATCATCAGCTGCAGCAAGAAATAAAATGGTCATTACTTATCAACAAGTATTTTAATGTTTAATTCTCAGTATTCTTCCACTTTCCGTGAATCAGTAGCATCCAATAAAGTGGCAGAGACCTAATGTAACAAGAAATTGTGTGAGGTGGTGGAAAGAGTATTGGACTGGAAGTCATGATACCTTGGGTCAGGTCCTAGTCCTGTCTCTAATTAGTTCTATTATCTCAAACAAGTCATTTCACTTCTCTAGACCTTCATTTCCCCATCTCCATATTTACATCCAAAGTCATTTCCAACTTGAAATACCAAGATGTTTGACTCTAAGTCACTTGTCCTTTCTAGGCTTCAATTTACTCATTTTTAAAATGAAGGATATTAAACTAGATCATCTCTACTACCTTTCAAGCTTGAATTTCTTTGATCCTATACAAAATCACAGAATGTGAGTTAGAGGACCTTAGCAGCCATCTAGTCTAAACCATACATGAAGGAAGTTCTTACTTATTCAAGTATGGCTCAATGATTGAGTCCAGACAGAAAATTCGTGGACTCTGCTCAATAATGTGATTTAAAAAAAAACAAAACAAAACACTGGGGCTTGCGCTGACTACCTTAAAAAAAAAGTCAAAAACCATTTATTAAGCACATCCTAAGTGCCAAGCACTATGCTAAGTACTGAAGATACCACAAGAAAAGCAAAAAAAAAAAAAAAAAACAGTTCCTGTGCTCAGACAGTTCACATGCTAATGGGGGGAGAAAATAACTATGTAACAACATGATATAGATCTAGATGGATAAACTGTAAATAATCTTAGAAGGAAGGCACTGACATTAAGGAGGATTAGAAAAGACTTCTTGAAGAAGGTGGGACTTTAGCTAAAATTTGACAAAATATAGGAAAGACAAGAAGCAGAGATGAGGAAAGAGAAAATTCCAGGCATGGAGGACACTGAGTAAAAAAGCCCGAGATGGATAGATAGAGTGTCTTGTTCAAGGAATAGTCAGCAGTCCAGTTCCACTGAATCATGGAGGGAAATAAGATTTAAGAAGAATACAAAGACAGGAAAGGAGGAGGTAATGGAGGTTTTTAAAAATGATATCAATAAATCAAATCTCATCATTTTAACTATTGTCTCATTCTCAATAAACATACGACCTCAGAAGATGTGCCATAATCTTTCTAGAATTACTAAACTGTTGAAACATTTTTGCAGATGAAGTTCATTTTTAAGATGTATTTGATTTATATTGACTGCATATGATATATGCCACACTGATTAACCTACTTTGCATAGTCTTCAAGCTGCAAACTAAAAGAAAAATTCAACATGAACTTCATCATTATTTACTGGAAATGGTTTTTTTGGGGGCGAGGAATTGGAGCCATGTAAATCACTTCATTCAGACCTTAAACAATAATATTTCAAAGTATTACCCATAACCTTTTCCTGAGTTCAGGAAACAAGTCCAGGTACACATTCCACATCTAGCTCTTTCACATAGTCTCAGATGCCCACAGGAATCTTAAGTTCATATGGAAAGAGGAGTTGGAGTTGAGGCATGTACATGGTTCAAAATAGCACATATGCTTCTGTCTCCTAAGAATGTGCCATTGTAAAGATTCCAGAAAAGGAAATTAGACATATTCACTTTGTAGCCTGATATGGCCAACTCTTAATTAACTACAAATGCATTATCCCATTGGTGAAAAATCTGTGGTTTTCTCATCATCATCACTCTGGACTGCTGATGGAACAAGCAAACTCTGAGTGGGGTCAAAGCTGGGCTCACAGGAGATATGTCTCTACGTGCCTTAGTGTGACTATCAATACATGTACATAATCTGTTTCTTATTGCAAATTATAATCAAATTTATTATTTTTATTATTGTTGTTATTGTTATCTCATTCTTCTCATCTTTTTTGATGGGTTCAGATAGAAATAGTCCTGGGACAAAATGCCATTCTGATATTTTTTCCTTTATGATCAATGTTCTATGGACTGCTGCACTAGTCAATAAAAGAATCACTTTTGTAGTTCAATTTAAAGTTAAAATTAATAGGATATAAGCTCATTCTCTATAAGCTCCCTGAAAGCATCCTTGGTACAATCTCAATAGCAAACAGGACAACAAGAAAGACATGTACCTCATCCTATCCCCACAGGATTTTAATCTCTTTGGTCAAGCTCATCATTCCATGTAGCTTGGAGACTATGAGTACTTGAAATGGCAACATCTATCAAAAACATTTTTCTTAAGTTTTTTATTGACAAATATCATGTCTGATGGATTGTAAACAACAATGCCTTTGACAACAGGTTCCTGTTGAACCAACAACAATTGGTTCTACAAGATATTTTTAGGTCTGTATTTGTTTTAATGGGATTCTTCAGAGGAAAAAGAGGAGGATTGTTTAGAGAGAGGGATTGAACATGTGATTTCACTGGTACTGAGAGCTCCAGGGGAGGTCAACACCATCAATGTAACTTATAGTCTTAGAGAGTTGCCTAGAGTACCAGGGCACAATTTGCCTGGGGTCACCATGTTAGTATGTGGTAGAAGCAGATTTTGAACTTAGGTCTTCTTAGCTTTAAGGCTGGCTCTCTAACTTTTATATCTTATTATCTGTTTGGAGTGATTTGTGACACTGCTATCTGCTATTATTTTAGAACATCAAGTTGCCTCAGGGGTCATCTACAATCCTAGCATTAAATGCCAGTGGCAAAATGGGAATTGAAAGGTAGTTAGTTACTAATCTCAATTCAAATAACAGAGGGACCTAAAGAAGTTGCCACTGGACATAGAAACAAAGTCATTTAGAAAAAAAAAAGTTTTGGCTTAAGGGACTTTAGCTGTGCTGGCTGGGTGTAGCTGAAGGAATGACTCACAAAAGTAGCTGAAATTTCTCTGTTGTTTTTGGCTAGACTTTAAAAAAAAAAAGCTGTCAACATTCTCCAGCAAAAAAGATGCCACATAGCAAATGCAAGTCAATACAGAAGCAGCAGGGTGGCAGTATCAGCACAGCAGAGATCCAAGATGGCCATACAGAAAAGAAAGGTGACCAGCAGGTAACATTAGCAGTTCTATAAGGAAAAACAAAATGGCACCTTTGGGGACAAAGAGATATTACAGTAGAAATGCAGCACTAAAAATATGAGTTATCATAGGTTATGAGTATTCCTTATTCACGTTCTTTCCTTCACATATGGCAGAGTTGTTGAGGGGAGAGAGGTTGTGGTTGTCTTTTTGGTACTATACCTCATGATGTGCTTCCTCCCAATATTATCAGTTGAGAATCAATTTAGTGAGAAATCTTCACGTAGCTTTTACAAAGGGGAATTTACTAAGGTGGTAAGGTAAGAACAGTTGGTATAAAACAACCCCCCCTAAATCTGTGATATACTCTTACACATAGACAGGCCGAGGGAAAGCAGGCCCAAACTTTGAGAGCATATATGGCAAAGCAGAAACTCCCAGCTTCCGGTTGCTTACTTTTCACTTTCGTGAGGTGCTCAAGAAGTTCCCCTTTCGTATAGAGGATGATCATTTTAAAGGTCCTTCAGATAGTTAGTCTTTTGTTTAACTTAGTTTTACATTCTATTGTTTCTGTTTCATAAGTAATACTAGAAAATCTTCCATCATCCTCTGTAAGAATTTACAAATTAAATTTCCACAGTGTCCTTGGCTACCACATCTCTCTGCTTGATAAGTGAAGTTTGCTGACTAAGGTATGTAAGGTTCCTTTTGATTTCCTTGTTATGACAATTAATTTTAATAATTTCTTACAGAAGTTCAACCAATGTAAATATATTATCCATATCCAACACTAAATGCTGCACTGAATAGATGCAAAGACAGTCATAGGTCCTGATCAGATGGAATAGAAAATCCAATTCTCTGATTCTGGGTAGAGTCTTTTATGATGAGACCACAGAACTGTGTTACATGTCCAGCTCTCTGGACATTGTCCATCCTATGAAGGAGAAACATGCCATCCATGAAACTGTAGATGGGGGTGAGGGGTGGTGAGTGAAGGAAGAAGAACCTATCCACTAGAGCAATGGTTATCATGGAGGTAGGACCAAAATATCTATTAGAAGAATCAGGATTGGCCCATTCATTTGAAAAGTCACTATAATTTCTATTTAATTGACACATGACATAATCCTTGCCCTCAAGTAATTTATTATCTCATAGGGGGATGAGACATTACTCAAGTAAACATAATTGTTACAAAGTAGAATGTGATGAGTGCAAAGAAATCAAAATGAAATGCTATAAGAAATAGGAATCATGGGGCAGCTAGGTGGTACAGTGGATAAAGCACCAGCCCTGGAGTCAGGAAGACCAGAGTTCAAATCCGGCCTCAGACACATAACACTCACTAGCTGTGTGACTCTGGGCAAGTCACTTAACCCCAATTGCCTCACCATAACTTAATTAATTAATTAAGGAATAAATAAATACATAGGAATCATATGCGATCACTTTCAGCCAGATAGGGAATGAGGGGGAGTTACAAAGACAAGGCAACACTTGAGCTGGGTTTTTAAAAGAAGGAGATATGTGAAAGAAGTCTATTTCTAGGATTAGGAGCCAGTATATGCAAAAGTACACAGGCAAGAGAGGAAAATATAAAGCAGAAAAACAACTAGCAGTCCAGATTTGTTAAAACTTAAGTGTACTCATCAAAATAGTATGAAATATGGTGGGAAAGATGGGTTGGAGCCAGATGTGGAAAGTCTTGACCAGCAGGATAAGTAATGTTCACTTTATTCCATAAGCAATGCAGAACCACTGAAGGTCTTTGTACAAGGAAGCAGCATGTTAAGTCCTACACATTAGGAAGATTGGTTTGCCTAGAATATAAAGGACAGCTTGGAGAAGTGGGAAAAAATGTCCAGCAATATCACTATTAGATCTATTTCCCAAGGTGTTTAGGAAAAGAACCAATATGTGCTAAAAGAAATAATATTTATATAATATAAATTTTATTTATTTAATATAAATATTAAAAATAATATTTATAGCAGTTCTCTTTGTGGTGGCAAAGAACTGGAAATTAAGGGGACATCTATCAATTGGGGAATGGCTAAACAAGTTGTGGTATGTGGTTGTGATGGAATATTATTGTGCTATAAAAAATGATGAGCAGGTTGATTTAGAAAACATGGAAAGATTTGATGACATAATGAAGAGTGAAATGAGCAGAACCAAGAGAACACTGCATAAAGTAACAGCAATATTGTTAGGAGATTAACTATGGATGACTAAGCTATTCTGAGTTATATAAACATGCAGATCAACTACCAAGGACCCATGAGGAAGATGCTACCCATCTCCAGAGAAAAACAGACTATAAATAAAAGTATGTATAGTATGATTTTATACATATATACATACATATGTGTGTACATACATGCCAAATAGTGGCCTTCTCTAGTGTGAGGTGGGAAGGCAGGGAAGGAGACAGCTTGGAATTTAAAATGTAACAAAAATTTGATTAAATTAAATTTTTAAAAAAAAAGAAGAAAGAAAAGTGGAGAAAGGGAGAACAGTTAGGATGTCATTGTAATGGGCCACAGAAGAATTAATGAGTGTTTCTTATGGTACAGTAGTATTTCATCCAATTCATATGCCATAATTTTCTCAGCCTTGTTTGTTAGAAAGATTTTATTTTCCTTTCTTTTCCCCAGGGGGATGGGGAAGGGAGAAAGATGCTTTGTAATTGAAAAAAAAATTTTTTTTAATTTAAAAAAGAAATATCTGAACATAGTAACAGTTTGTATGGAAATGGGAAGACAGATTTGAGCAACAGGAGGTAGAAGAAAAAGGTCTCAGCAACTGATTAGCAGGAGGGGATAAGGAAGAGGGGAAAGTTAGCAGTGACTCAAAGATTGTGAACCTCAGTGACTGGGGAATGATTGTGTCATCAACAGAGATAAGAAAGATAGTAAAATAGGCAAGTTTAGGGGGGGAAAGGTTAAAATCAGTAGATAGGACCTAACCAATTCTGGCTATCATCTCTGAATATGCAGCTAAGTAAGTTCACTAAGGTTATCTGCTTTATGGGCATTGAGTCTAGAAAATGTTTATTCTGTGATTGTCTAAAAAGATTACAAAACCCAAAGGCATTCCCCAAGATTCTATCTTCAAGCTTCTTTTATTCTCTCTGTACTCTCTCCTTAGAAAATTTATCTATTTCCAGAGTTTTAGCTATTACCCCTTCTGTGTATGATATTCCAATATATTTCTTCAACCTCAAAACTGCTCTCAAACTACAGTTCTGAATTTTCAACTGATGGACATCCCCACCCATATGTTACTCTAACAACTCAAGTTAATTATCTGCTTCTCTAAATTTCTTCCTTGTCCTCACTTCCTAATTTTTGATAATAACAACACTATTCTTCCAATTACTGAAGCTTGACCTTCCAAAGTCATTTTTGAATCATACCCCGCATTCTTCCCTCCCCCTCCATCCCCAAAAAACTATCTAGTTCTTTCTGTATAGAACATAGCTTTTGCTTTCAATTCCTAAATTATTACCCTACCTCAGGTCTTTGACATCTCACACCTGCACTGTTGCAATAACCTACTAATCTCCCTATATTGAGTTTTTCCCTCCTGTCTCATCATAAATAATACAATCAGTTTAATCTTCCTACATCACTACTTTGACATTGTTACTTCCATGCTCAAAAAACTTTTAATGTTTTTTCATTACTTTTCTGCTATGTTATAATCACATTGGGAAATGATCTGGAGGGATTTCCTTAATTGTGTACAATATAAATTATTCAACTTTGTGCTATATACATAAAACAATGCAATGTTTAGGTTGGAAAAGACAAATTTGATCCTTCTCTCTTGCTAAGTGTGTTTCCAGATTCAGAATTTTAGGGTCATTTGGGCCCTGGTTTTAAGTCTTAAACCATATTTGTCTTTGGTAACCCTAAAGCCACTATTCTGATTTCCTGTCAACATCAGTGCTTAATATAAACAAGCTAAACATGGCTGAAAGCATAGTCTACCACACTCCTAACATCACAAGGTTATAAATCATAGAGATTGTTGAACAGATAAATTTGAGGAGGAAAAAGATAGATCTTGAGTGTTTTGGTTACACTGAGAATTTTAGGTAAAGTATATGAATTATAAATGGTTGTTTCAACCAGCAATGCTTAGAGGATAATTTGCCATCTAAATTTAGTCATATTCCTCAACAGAGGGACGGCACTAGAATTAAGAGGGATTGGAAAAGGCTTTCTGTAGAAGGTGGGATTTTATTGGGGACTTAAAGAAAGTCATGAAGGTCAGTAGTTGGACTTGAGGGAGAGCTTTCCTGGCATGAGACACAGAGAAATGACTGGAGCCAAGAGATAGAGTATCTTGTTCCTGAAACACTCTGGAGGCCAGTGTCACTGCATCAAAGAGTAAGTGTTGGAGAGTGAAGTGTAAAAAGACTGGAAAGGTATAAGGGGGCTAGGTTGTGAAGGGCTTTGGATACCAAACAGAGAATTTTATATTTGCTCCTGGTGGCAATGAGAAGTTATTAGAATTTATTGAGAGGGTGGGGAGTAGGGCATGATCAGACCTGTACTTTAGGAAAATCTCTTTGGTGGTTGAATGGAGAATGGATTGGAGTGGGGAGAAACTTGAGGCAGGCAGAACTACTAGCAGACTATTACAATAAGTCAGGGGTGAGGTGATGAGGGTCCATACTAGAGTGATGGACCTTTTAGAGGAAAGAAGGGGCTGTATTTGACAGATGTTGCAAAGGTAAAATCAATAGTCCTCGGCAACAGATTGGATACTGGTAGGAGGGTGAAGAGAAGTGAGAGATAGTGAAGAATCTCAGATAACTTCTAGGTTGCGAGCCTGAGGGACTGAAAGGATGGTATTGCCCTCTATGGTAATAAGAAAGGTGTGGAGGCAGGGGGGAAAATAATAAGTTCCATTTTGGAGACATTGAGTTTAACATGTCTACTGGACATCCAGTTTGAGATATCAGAAAGGCAGTTGGAGATGCAAATTTAGAAGTCAGAAGAGAGACTGAGGCAGGATAGGTAAATTTGAGAATCATCATCATAGAGATTGGTAATTAAATTAATGGAAACTGATGAGATCATTAACTGAAGTAGTACAGAAGAAGAGAGTCCTCACACCCACCAGGTTGGCAAAATTGACCCCAAAAAAGATGATAAATCTTGGAGATCCTGCAGGAAAACAGGTACATTAATGCATAATTGGGGGGGGGGCTGTGAATTGATCAAGCCATTATAGAAAGCAATTTAAAACTATACCCCCAAAAAGTCACTAAACCAGGACATATATACCTTTTGGCTTAGAGATACCAATACTGGACTGATAACCGAAAAAGATCAAAGAAAGAGCAAAATGACCTACATGTACAAAAATATCTGTAGCAGATTTTTTTGTTATAATGAAGAGCTAGGAATTAAGGGGGGTGCCCATCAACTGGAAATGGCTAGAGAAATTACAGTATACAAATGTAATCAAATACCATTGTGCTATAAGAAACAAAGAAATAGTTTCAGGGAAACTTCAAAAAAAAACATTTGAATTGATGCAAAATGAAATGAACAGAACTGGGAAAATCATTTGTACAATTTATATAATAACAATTTGTAAAGAAAGACAACTTTGAAAGATAGAACTTTGATCAATACAGTGCCCAACCATTATTCCAGAAGGCTGATGATGAAGTGTGTTACCCATCTCCTGACAGACAGATAATGGACTCAGGGTGCAGATTGAGACATAGACATTTTTGGACATGGCCAATGCAGGAATTTCTTTCTGCTTGAATGTCTATATTTGTTATAAAGACTTTGTTTTTCTTTTTTTTTTCTTTTTCAATTGGTGGACAAGGTGGGTGAGAGAAAAAAATAAATGATTGTTAATTTAAAAAAAAATTAAAGAGTACTGAACTTGCAGTTAAAAGACCTAGGTTTGAGCACTGATTCTGCTATTTACTGGCTACATGATCTTGTCAAGTCATTTAATTTGTTCTCTTCTTTATTTCTAAATTGCATGGTATCTCAGGACCCTCTAACTTTAAAACTATGATCCTATGATATATCAGCTCAGGCAATACTTCTACTGAATCATGGGATTATACTGTTTCTTTTAGATTTTGGTGATTCCCAGAAATAAATCCTCACCTTATCTTACCCTTAAACTTTTAGAAAGAACATTTGTTAATTTTCTTTCATCCCACTCATGTTATTTTCTTAAAGTACTGCAAAGATACCTGACACAAAAGAAACTGTCAAGAAACTTGGGTTCTAACCCTGACTTATTCATTATCACTCCATGATAATGGGCAAGTCATTTAATTCTTCTATATCTATCCACTTATCTATGAATCAAGAGTAGTATTTGCTCTACATCCTTAACTGTCTACCTACCTCAAGTGGATTTTAGGAAGGATCAAACAAGACAAAATATGTGAAAGTACATTATAAAAATTATAATAAGCCACAAAATGCAACCTATTATTATAATAATAACATCATCTTTATGGCATGGTCAGGGGATGAGCTCACCCTCAAATACGCCAATAGATTTGTGATGTCAGGAGTTCTCTTCAACTATGCAGATTGCAACTCGTCCATGCTTTTCTATCCTATGTGACTCTTATATTCCCATAAGATTATTACAGAAGATCCAAATGATACGCTGAAGGCCTTCCTCCATTTCTCCCGACATCAAAACAGTACTACTGGAGCATAGTGTCTGTCTACCAGTATTATAACATAGCTATTTCATACTTGTTTCTTATCATACAGTATCTTGATGATGTTCTCTACAACTCTTCATCTCAAGAGTTCCTCATTAGTCATATGTTATAATCTGATCATATTCACCTTATGCTCCTGCATTTCCCTCTCTGTGATGTTAATTTTGAGTTCTTAGAGGTGATGGTATTCCATGTCTCACTACCAAATAGCAATGCCAGTAAAATGTTAGAATTGAAAAAATGAGCCTTTGCTTTTATGGAAGGATTAGGGGTCAAAAAAAGAGATTTAAAGTTTCCCAAAAGGAATCTAGCCCACTATCCTCCTCCTGTTTAACTGTGGACCCAAGTTATTGTCCATCTATACTGCCTTTCCCAAATAGATATATGGTCAGACAAATTCTGTAGGATGTCCATTCAAGTGCATGTTGAAATCTGAACAGTAGACAAGCTTTATACACCTGTGCTTTGCTGTGTGGATGGACTAGACAAATGCATTATTTTACATAATGAATTTTCTAAATAACTGAAGTTAACTCCCCTTCAAATCTGTGCAATTTGTGGCTTTCACTTGTATGAAAATCTTTCCAAATTACATCAAATTTCCCTGCCTTCTTAATCAGAGACTTTTAATATTTCAATGGATCTAAGATTTCCTCAATATAGGCTTGTCCTAAATCAATAGAGATCAGGATTTATCTATAACTTCTTATCTTGTGGGATTGTTTTCCATGTTCTTCCATAGACGCTACACAAAAGATCCACCCAACATGCAGGAGACTTTCCATTGGGCCTTTAAAAATTTTTGTCTATTCAAGTAAATTCTTCTTGATTCTAAGATGACTCCAGCTTTTTATCTGTTCTTCTTTCTTGCTGCTTGATAAATCTACCTTTTCCATCATAATTTCCCCCAATTATGATTCTTCTAGCCACACATCTATCACCAATAATTGATTGTGGAGGGTTCCCCACCAGACTCTGGAACTACTTTGTAAACAGACAAATTACCCAGACTCTCTACAACTAAAAATGGAGTAGTTTCCCATCAATCTGCTAATATATGTATCCCACAAACATCAAGATTTCTCAGCAGAACCCCCATCACCATGTTGAAGGTCTTGACAACAAATTCAAATAGTGTTTTTACTTATTTCTTTTGGTATTCCACTGAGCTGAAGTTGAAGCTAGGTGCTAAGCTTTCTTTAGCTTCTCTTTTAGCTTATAGATGTACTGTTGTGAATGTCTACAGTTACTCCATCTTCAGACTACAAAATACAAATAAATATAGATACTTCTCACACCCATATCATCACTCTCTTTGAATTGCCCATGACTGTGATTTCTCATAGATTCCTTCACAAGATTCCCACTATACTGCATCAGTGAAAGAACATTTATATTAAAAAGATGAGTCTTTGCACTGGGGGGCAGCTCATGATCATTAAAAGGACTGTGAAATTGTCCAAATTCAATTTCCTCTTATTCAGTTCTGGGCTCAACTCATTGTTTAGCCTTAAGACTTATCCTAGACACAGGAACTGATGGACTAGCCACCTTCCTATATTTTATAGTATGGAAGAGAGGCATTTTTACACACTTAGTTTTCCCTCCAGGAATTTCATTGAGGAAGTCTTGTAATATTCTGTGGCCTGATGCATTGAGGACAATAATTTCCTCAACAGCAACATTTAGAAGACCTTGGTGTCTATGGACAATTTTTTTTCCACTTGGACTTTATACAAGACATCCTCCATGATGTGCAAATCAAATAAGTGAGTCTACATCCCACTGTTCTATGATTTAGTTGGTATTAATAATTAGATAATTGAAGAGGGTTGCATTTCCAGTTGCATTGGACAGAGGCTCATCTATGATCTTAATATATGCATGTGTAATGGGTCACTGAGGACAATATCTGTGGGTAAACAAAGGATTTTGCATCTACTCTATTTGATTTTTGATTGAGGCTATGACTATGCTAAAAAAAAAAAAGACAAAAAGAAAATTTCTTTCTCTTCTCACCAAACAGAAGGGGGAGGGCAGGGGAGTAGAAACCTTTTAACAAGGAGAATGGAGCAAAGATCTTGAGATTGAAGATATAGTTTCTCTTCCAAAAGCATAACAAAGAAAAAAGACAAGCAGAACTCCTAGGGAACAAGTGCCACTTACAACATTCAGGCTAAATCATGCAGAAGCCATCTGGAGCAACATAGGAGAAATTGGATCTATTTTTTCTGGGAAAATGATGATGGTGACTCTTCCTCTCTTAAGAAAATTACATATCTGTTGAAAGTTTATTTCTGTTTCTTTAAAGTTTATATATTTTTTTCATTATTGTTTACCTACTAGTTGGGTAATAAGACAGACAGGCATGCAAGCGAGCAAGGGGAGCAAGAGAGAGACAGAGACAGGACGGAGTGGAGAGGAAAAAGAGAGAGAAAATGAGACAGAGAGGATAAGGGAAGGATGGAAGGAGGGTGGAGGAAGAGGGAGGAAGGGCGGGAGAGAGAGAGGAAGGGACAGAGAGACAGAGAGACAGACAGACATTATTTTATAGATTCCTAGGTATCTGGCTCAGGGCTCAAACAAATGAAAGAAATTTTATTAGATTCACTAAAGACAGATAAAAATGAACATGATCTGTTCATAGATTTTGCTGGGTGCAATAGATCTAAATAATGGCAGTAGCCCTTTCTTTCACAAGTGATTCCCTTGTGTGACCCAGAAGTCGCTTTGTTCTTCCCAAGCTTGTTTAAAGGAAACACTCCTTCATTTGGTGGAAATTACACCCAAATGAAAAACTAGGATAGATTGGCTCCACCCATGATGGTGGAAGTCAGAGAGAGGGAGTAAACAATTTTCCAGATAAGCCAAAAACACTAACCCCAGCCTCTGCTGCAAATGAAAGATTTTTTGTTGGAGAACTACTTTTGAGTCTACATTTTGGTCTACCAAATCAATTGTTTTGGTTGTTCTTTTTTTTTCTCTAACAATAAACACAAAGGCATCTTACATCTGTCAGTCAATTACATGACTCTAAATATGTAATCTGATATAGAGATCATTAGCAAATTTCTGCTTGTCCCTTCCTGTATTTTAATCATATTCTTAATATACATATGGATTGTTCTTATAAAAATTTTATAAAGATGAGTTAGTAGTAGGTATGTGGGTTGATAGTTTTTTTTATTTTTTCAATCATCTTGTGGAGAGTTTTAATATAGTCATTAATTTTCTCCTATTCTTTTGCTATCTTTCAACTTTCTGAAATATCTTATTTAACTCTCACCAACTCAGAGTACACTGACAATAATTTAAGCTTATTTTAAAAATACTTCTGGTTAACCATTATGAACATTGTTATAGTAGTCTGCTACACCAAAAAAAAAAAAACACAGAGCTACAAATCTTATTTTTAAGATTATGCATGTCCTTCATTGTCAACTGTAATTTAATACTACTGCACAGGAAATTTTTCCAACAATTCCTAAACCTCTTGGAGTTTCTTGCTCTTAATTTGCTGTAGATTAGGAAACCAAATAACTAAGATTGTTAAGCACTGTGTGCAAAGTAAGCATCAATAGAACCACATTAAGAGCCGAAGGATTCAACCTATAGAGTATTGTGCATGATTTTAGTGCTGGGTCTTTGTGACATGAAACAAATTATGACTAGTTGGGGATGAGCATGATGAATACAGAGAACCAGGGAAGGACTTAACAGTGATTGAAGCCAAGGGAAGAAATCAGGGCCAGGAAAACAATATATACAATGACTACAACAACGTAAATAGAAAGAACAACCACTACAAAACAATTCAAACTGAATTTTGTGAAATTATTAAGAACAGTCTTGGCAGCAAAGAAGAAATATGAGAAGACATATTCTCCTGTGCCTCTGGAAAGACCATGGTCCATGAGTATGGAACATTGCATATAACATTGGGTTTTTAAAATATTTTATTGCTTTTTATGAATTTTCATCTTTTTCTCTCTTTTTAAAAAAAAATTCTTTGCTATGAATTAACTATCTGGGAATGAGAAGAGGAAAGATGGGGGGGGGAGTGGAGAACTAAGTAATATAAAAGAAGAATGGAAAAATGAGTCACAAGACCTCCTTGTGGCATTATGGAAAGAGCACAAAATTTAACATCAAGAATCTGTATTCAAATCCCAGCTCTGCTATCTACATTCTGTGTGTCCTATGGCAAGCCATCAACCCTCTCTGTCCATTGCTTTTTTTTTTTTTATCTGTAAAAAGAAAGAGTAGAACTAAATGATCTTTAAGGACACTTGTAGCTCTGAATACTAGAGCAAGCCATCATTAGCAATGCAACTTGATTATCAACATTGCAATTATTAAACACATGGTCTCATTGGCCATCAGGAAAGTAGTCACCTTTTTCCCTCAAAAATGAATGCATAAAAGCCTTCACCAATGCCAACTTGGGCCATTTTCAAGATGCTGACCATTCTAGCTGTGCAGCTAATGGAAAAAGCTTTCTTCCAACCACATGGTAAACTAACACAGCATGTTTCAGTCCTCGTAGTGCTCCCAGAAGAAACTACCTACATCTACCATGTGGATGATTCCATCTTAGTGAAGTGAGAGAGTCTGTATATGATCCTCATTACATTATCACAGTTCCTTACACATATTAGGCTCTTAACAAATGCTCGCTGATTGACTGGTCATCTCTTCCACATTGTACCAAAACAGCAATCCACTCTGCAGTATTTCCAGCAAGTGGTCTTCCAGCTTCTGTTGCAAAGTATATTTTACACAAGCAAGTGGCCAAAAAGATCTTCCATTAAAATGAACTGAAATGCCATAACATTGACTAATATTGAACTTGAAATATCCTAAAAATCCTAAATCTCTTACCTCTCCTATGACTGTTTTAATTGTTCTTCCTTTAGTCTATGTTTATGAGGTTGATTTTTAAAACTCTAAATTTAGGACTTTACATTTATTCTTATTAAATGTTATATTTATTCTATCATTCTACTTTGTTGAAAACTTTTTGGATTTAATTCTGTTAGTTTCTTGGCTATTTTCCATGGCTTCAGGTCATCAGTAAATGTAATAACTGGGTCCTGTCTCTAGAATAGTCTACCAGTGACCTTCTTCCAGAATTACATCAATCTGTGAATTGTTACTTTTTAGCAGACTCGGTCAATCAGTGCTAAGTTGCTGAACTATGCAAATACATATTCTACATCTCTCCACCTTAACCCCCAAGATGGCATTAAAAAATCAGTAAAATTCTGGAATCTCTGAACACTCTATCTATGTCAGTTCCCTAATATGCCAGCCTATTAAGCGCACCAAAAAAGAAAATGGAAGTTGGTATGATATTATGTCCTCTTGACAAACTTATGCCAACAAGAGTGATAACTACTTTATTTTCTATATGCTTACAAGCCATTCCTTTAACAATATATTTTATATTTAAGCATATGATAAATAAATTTAAAAATCAAGGGAAAATATCACCTTTCAGATCTATGGATGGGGAGAAATAATGACTAAACAAAAAATAAAGAGAATCACAGAAGACAAGATGGACAGTTTTGATGATATAAAATTAAAATGTTTTTGCACAAATAAAACCAATGCAGCTAAAATTAGAAGAAAAATAGGTAATGGGAAAATCTTTACAGTAAGCTTCCCTGATAAAGGCATAATTTCCGAGATACACAGGGAACTGATTCAAATTTATAAGAATATGAGTCATTCCCCAGTTAATAAATGGACAAAGTATCTGTATAGGCAGTTTTCAGAGGAAGAAACCCAGCTATCAATATCCATGTTTTTTAATCCTTCAAATAATCAATAATTCAGAGAAATACAAATTAAAGAAACTCTGAGGCTCTACCTCATATTTAGTAGATTGACAATGTTGACAGAAAATAGAAAATGACAAATGTTGGGGTAGCTTTGGGAAAACAGCTACATTAACACACTGGTCTTAGAGCTGTGACTTGGTTCAGTCATTCTGAAAAGCCATCTGGAACTATGTCCCAAAAAGTCACTAAACTGTACTTTGTCAGATGCAGAAATACCACTATTGGACTATAGCTTCAAAGAAAGGGAAAAAAGTAATAAAAAGTTTGGAAAGGATCCATGTATACAAAAATATTCATGGCAGCTCTTTCTGTGGTGGCAAAAAACTGAGGAAATGCTCATGAATTGGGAAATGTTTGACCAGATTGTGGTAGAGGCATGCAATGGAATATTATTGTACTATTTAAAATGATGGAGACAGTTTCTGAAAATCCTAGAAAGAATTTTATGAGCTGTTACAAAGTAAGGAGAATCGGTAAGACGATTAATACAACAATAACAATATTGCAAAAACAAACAACTTTGAAAGATTTAAGAACATTGGTCAATACAATGACTAATCACAATTCCAGAGGAATTATAATGAAACATGCCACCCACCTCCTAACAGAGAAGTGATAGACTCAGGATGCAAATTGAGGTATGTTTTTGGGCATGTCCAATGTAGAAATTTATTTTCCTTGATTACCCATATTTGTCATAAGAGTTTTCTTTTTCACTTTAATTGGAGGGAGGGAAGAGGAAAAGAAAATAGTGTTTTGTTCACTAACAAAAAATTAAATTAATTTTTAAATAACATATTTTATTATTTATTAACATTTTATTAAGCCAGAAATGGAAGTTGACTAACCTACAATTTGAAGAATGTACTTTGTTTCCATTTTTTAAAACAAAAATATTTACCTGTCTTCAGGTCTCTGACATTTATGCCTTTTCTAAGATTTTTCAGAGTACTGACAGTAGTTTAATAATCACGTTCGCAAATTTTTACTTCCAGGTTTGGGGCTCTGCTCTAATAGGCTTAGCTGAAATCCCACCTCCATGAAGTCTTTCCTAATGACTTTCTCCTTGCTCCCTACTTGAGAGTTCCTATGGCGTGTTCTTTGTCTATATCATGTGTTTTAAATGTAATCAAATTACATTTGATTCCTAGCCATGTCATGTTGTCTTGAATATCAGTAAAATAAGCAAGGAAAGAACAAGGCCACTAATGTAGCAGTCCCTTCTTATAAAATTACTGAGTTACCAGCATCTCCCAAAACATGCAATAAGAATACATAAGGAACAAAATATTAGAAGGAAATCAAAAAGAACTTAAATAGTAACATTGCATCACAGCACCACTACTCCCTGCCCCAACTGTTCCCTGCCCAGCCATAAACATAGATACTATAAAATCTTGATCATTTAGTTAGATAGTAAGCTCCTTAGGAGCTAGGACCATGGTTTATATTTTTATTACATTCATTCTCTCTATTGTTATATATACCTCTATTCTCTTGCACCAAATAAATACTTGATAAACTGAATTGATTCAAAGAAATAGATTGACTGGTAAGACTATTGACCCTTCTGCTCAGACACTAGTTTGTTTATTAGTGGGTCACACCAGAGTGACTTAGATGTGTGTGACACAGATACATTTATGCCTGATGACTTTCCTGTGCCCCTGTCATTGTTACTGCCCATTCCTACAGGAAGTCACTGTTCCTGTTGAGGAAACTGGGGCATAAATCTTTCTATTCTCCAAAATGTCTCAATGTATAGGAATTGAAGAATTATCTGAAGATGAGTTAGCCTGCCCCTGCTGTGATCAGATGACATATCAGCTTTACTCCAAAGAGCTATAAAACTAGCAAGAAGTACCCACAAACATAGAGAAGGAAAAAAGTCATGTCATATTGTTTCTTCTAAGATACATACTGGAATCATTTGGCTTAATAGACAATGGTCTGCCCTCAAGTTTTTAGCCAAACACTCTTCTTTGGCTCCCAAATGTTTTCAGAAATAACTTTTTTCTCTTGTTAATTTCCAACACTTGGCTGCATTTCCTGCTAATTTCAAACATATGTCATATACGAAATATGTGAGTTTTCCAAGCATGAGTCTGGCAGGAGGCGATTATGGAAATGGCATGAAGAGATTCAGGGACAAACAAACTGAATAGCTCAAAGCTGGCATGATGCAAGAACCCATCACAAACCACAGTTTTATATTTTGGAGCTATCTCGGTGTCCACAAATACAAGGGAGATAAAGAGGAATGAGAGGGGTAACTGGGTTGTGCTAAAAATTTCATTGTCAGATAAAAACAACTTGAGCGTCTATGGCTCCTAGAATCTCTCACAAACATCAATAACAGTTGTAGTGTTGTGGGGAGGGGAAGGGAGGTGAGCATAAGTACCTGAAAAGTATAGTAATATAATCCTGATACTATTATAGCTCTCATTCTCTGGGGCTAGGCAGGGAAAGGTGGATGTTTTAAGTCCTTCTGAGCCTTTAAAAGATGTTCCAAAATGATAGCATTTTGAAATCACTAGGCTTTCCCAATTGTACAGCCTGCTGTTTTTCTCTGGTAGTGCCCATTTAAATTTGTTCCATGAAGCACCCGGGGCAATCAGAAGTAATGTGAATGCCCCCATGCTCTCTGGATCACCTCTTGGGGACCCATTCACTTCCTAGGTAGTTCTGAGGAGATTGTCCTGTGCACATAAAACTCTTCTCACAAATTTCTTAAGTTGGGAATCAACATTTTAGGGGTAGATTATAGTGCATTGTGTTGAATAATTATAATCATCTGTGTGCTTCATTTATATACCGTAATTATATATTTAACTGAAATCCAAATTATTGACTCATAGAATTTTGGAGCTGAAAAGAACCATAGAATTCAGCCCTCTCATTTCACAAGTGAAAAAAATCTAAGGCTTGGAATGGTAAAGTGATTTACTTAAGGTCACAAAACTAGTTAGTGCAGGACCTAAATCACTGACTCATAATTCAGTGCTCTTTTCACCACACCAAACTGCCTGGTTCATTTGTAAATTGGCTGGTCCTATCATTCAAAGCCAAGTCTTGGGTTCAAGTGCCACCTCTGGGCAAATCATTTAGTCTCTCAGTGCTCTCGACAAACTCTCTAAAACTTTAAGTTACAGAGAAGGTGCCAGCCTCCATTGGTAGAGGGAGTTTCCTGATCCAAAAGTTCCCTAAACCAATGAAATCACACATTTGGTCCCTATGCCTATCAAAGTACAGAAAAGCAATTCATTTAAGAATTTAAATAATAAATTTATTTTAACAGAATGATAGAATTAGTTTTTGTCATTCAGATTTCAAAGTAGTGGACATATTTCATCACCTTGTTTTCAGTTGATGAAGGGGAAGGAGAAGAGATGTCCAAAAGGAAGGGGAAATAGCACTGTATCAAGCACTTTACAATGTTATTTCATTTGATCCTCACAACAACTCTGTGAGGTAGGTGCTGCTATCTCCATTTTACAGATGAGGCCACTGAGGCAGACAGAGGTTAAGTGAGTCATAAAGTTAGGAAGTGTCGGAGGATGAATTTGAATTCAGGTCCACCTGACTCAAGGTCCGGGACTTTACCCACTGCTACCTGATGCTTTATATATGTTAGTTCATTTGATCTTCACAACAACCCTGTGAGATGTATACTAATTATAGATAGATTTTCACTTTAAATTCTTTTTTTTTAAATATTCCTTGGAATATATTCTGCATCAGTCAATCAACAAATATTAATTAAGATTCTGTCCTCAAGGAGCTTATATTCTACCAGGGTTGGCAAAAGGCACATATCAAAGTGTGTACAAAATAAATACAAGTTAGGGGCGGGGAGGACACTAGCAGTTGGGGAAATCAGGAGATACTTCCTTTAAAAAGTGACAAATGAGCTGAGTTTTGAAGGAAATGAGGGACTCAAAATGGTGCAGATGAGATGGTAGCACTTTCCAGGGATAAAAGAACAGGCTGTTTAAAGGCCAAGAGGAAAGAAATGGAGGGCCATACATGTATTTAGACAGGTTCTGCCTATCTGCTTTGAAAAGGGCTGATTCCTCCAGAAGTACTGTAATATATATATATTAGTCCTATCCCAAGTCTTACGCTTATGCTTCCAGTCTTTGGGCCCATAGGCCATTGAACTTTCATCAACTCTTCTCTGTTAGGGAGCCAGAGTATCTCAGAGACAGCAGGGACCTCAGAGTTGTCAGTCCAACCTAAACCTGATCAGGAATCTCTTCTACAAGACTGACAAATGCTCCTACATCCTGGGCTCAAGGAACTCCAGGGAGAGGGAATCCGCTTTCCCCCAGCCCGATGTAGCCTATTCCATCTTTGGATAGCTCCAATAATTAGGGAAGCTTTCCTTTAATACCAAGTCTAGACTGAAATGCAAAGAATGCCACTTCCAAAATTACCCTATGCCTTGTCTTTTCAAAGCTAAATATTCCTTTTTCCTTAGATGAATCTTCACATGGCATAAAGCTGAGACTTTACTCATGTAACTGTTGTTTTGGGGAGAAGGGGAATCCAAAGATTTACATCCAAGACTTGATCCCTTTCCTATCAAAGAAAATCCATTTATTCAAATCAGTAACAAAAATCAGAGAAGGCATACATAGGAGATGTTTCTACTAATTTTCATCCTTTTAGATTTGGTCCAATATTCTAGCTCATTAGGATCAGGTTGAATCCTGATTTATATCTAATACATGAATTCTCTCTCCAAGCTGTGTCATTTGGAGATCTTATGAGCACAGTATCTATGACTTATCCCAAGTTAATGATAAAAATATTAAACAGCATAGGACCAGACAAAATTATCTTGACCGTCCCACTAGAGACTCCTTCCATGTTGACATGAAACCTTTAATAATTATCCTTTGGGTCCAGTCATTCAACTATTTAATTGTGTTATCATGTTATCATGTAGATCATATCTTTCTAAGGTTTCTATAAAAATATCAGAAGAGACTTAAGATTATAGGATCACAGATTTAGAGCTTGAACTGACCTTAGAGGCCATCAAGGCTAACAATTTCATTTTACATATGGGGAAACAGAGATCCAGAAAAGTTCAAGGAATTATCCAGGGTCCCACAGTCAAATATCTGAAAAGAAATTTTTGTCAAATGCTTTGATAAAATATAAATTAATTATATTCATGGAATTAACTTGATCTATCAGTAAGTTCAAGAAAAGAAAATAATGTTACTAGTCTGAGATTATCTCTTCTTGATAAAGTCACACTAGCTTTTTGTGTCCATCACTTCCTTTTCCAGATGGTCACTAACCATTTCTTTAGTAACATGTTCTAGAATTTTGCCAGGAACTAAAGTCAAACTCATTAGCCTGTAGTTTGCAGACTCTATTTTTTTCCATTAAAAAAAAATTACAATATCTGCCCTTTTTTAATCCTGTAGCACTGCTCCCTTCTCAATGTTTCAGAGATCACTGACGGTGATTCAGCAATTGCATCTCTGAGTCATTCCAGTATCCTTGGATGTAGTTTATGTGGTCCTGGTGACTTGTACTCATCAAGGGTAGTGGGTGCTCTTTAATTATCTCCTTATTTATCTTGGCTATCTACCTCCTATTAACTATTATTGGTCTATCCTTTCCAGTCCAAAGATCATTCTCCACAGTAAATAAACAAAAGTTGATCAGGTCCATCATCTCTGTCCACTTTTGTCATCATCCATTTTCCCCCCTAAATAGCTTTTTTTTTTAATTCCTTTTTTGTATTCTTTAGTGCTTCTCAAGATCCTTAGCTCATTCTGAATTTTAGCATTCCTGACACTATTCTTAGAGGACATTTAGTAAGAATGACTCCAGGAGACTTCCAATTTGATGAAATCTACTTTTTCCCCTTTCCCTAATTCTACTTTCCAAAAGGCTATTGATAACTGATATAACACTGGTAATGAAAGAAATAAAATTTAAAATTTTAATAATTTGTTGGCTAATTTCATAGAGATGAGTTATTATTTCTGAAACTATGTTTTACTATTTGATTCCTCTGCTTCTTCATGATCACATGGCTACATCATCGCTTGCTGCTCAGACATGGAAAGCTAATTGCCTTAGTCTTAGGAGACAAAATTGCTTCTGAGACCCCTATTTCTAGAAACCAGAGAAAGAAAAATAACTCCAAATAGTATGTTATGCAAACAGGTTATAAAGCTGTTATAAGAAAATTATTTTAAAATATGAAAATTTTAGGGTTTACCTTTAGGGTAGAGGAAGGTTAGAGAAGCATAGAATTTCAGAGTTGGGAGGAATGCTCAATGGTTTCCAAATCATACCTGAAAGCGAATATAGCAGACAACTGGTTACCCATATTTTTTTACAAAGCTCTGGCAAAGGGGGACCCTCACCTTCTGAGTTAGCCCATTCCATTTTTGGATAGCTCTAATAATTCTTTTTAAATATATTGATATGTTTCATTTTTATATTAAAAACAGCAATTATTACTCCCTCGTGATCTTTAAGGTTCTTTTCCACTCTGACATTCTTTGAATGAGAGGGAAGTGGGAATATGGAGAGGAAACCCTCTATTTTCTCTGTGGTACTGGATACTCAACTATTTAGGCAGACCTAGGGCAGAGAGGCAGCTAGATGGCCCAGGGGATACAGCAGAGGACCTGGAGTCAGGAAGACCCAAGTTCAAATCCAGTTCCAGACACAACTAGCTTGTGACCCTTAACCTTGTTTGCCTCAGTTTCCTCATCTGTAAAATAAGCTGGAGAAAGAAATGGGAAACCATTCTAGTATCTTTGCCAAGCAATTCTCATATGGGGTCACAAAGAGTCAGATATAACTGGATAACAACAAGAGTGGCGGGGGGGAGGTTGTTAGGGAGACATAACACCAGTCCAGAAATTCAAAGGGAAAAAAAGGAAGGAATAAAAGCACTTGCAAATGGAAATATACTGACATCAAGACAGAACTAATTGCTCTCATGTAGCTTCTGAAATCAGTCCCTTCAGCCTAGAATGTTTCCCTTGCAGTTCTGGCTGACTCAATCCTAGAGACAGGCTGATAGTGGGGTCACTTGTTCAGTAACACACAGAAATCAATATTTAGATGTACTGCCAATTGTCCAGGGACTAATTATCCAATTTGTGGATTATCTCCTCCTTTTCTCCTGGGTTGCCTTTACCTCTTGTTAGCACCTTCACTAGAAAATAGGCACAGAGAGAGGGAAACAGAGACAGAGAGACAGAGAGACACAGAGAGAGAGGACTTTTATTAGTTGAGGAATTTTTACCTGGAGCCCATAAAACCAAAGGATCATGGATAGACTTCAGGGGGTACATGAATTTGACTGGGGGGAGGGAATTACATTTTTATTTTCACTAACCTCTAACCAAAATTTAGAATATCCTTCTATTATGACATTTTTGAAAGATATTATTCTGAGGATGGGTGCATAGGCTTCATCAGACTTCCAAAAGGGTCCAAAACATAAGAGTTACTAGTTTGGAGACAAGTCAATTTTTTCTACATGTGAATAATTCTGGCACAAAGTCTGATAGGAGGTAGAATGCTGAAAATTCACAGTTAATCCCCAAACCCCATTTTACTTTCCATTTTCCTATTACTCTCAATATGTCCTCATGTGACTTGTCCAAGGTTATACAAACAATGAATCAGGAATAGAATTATTTTTCCATATATGAATGGCAATTCACAGAAGCTATATAAATCGCCATGAGCTCTGCTTTCTAGGGTCCTTCAGCCTAGGGCACAAGAGTCCTGGATTTGGATTCAGAGGATCTAGATTTAACACACCCCGTCACCACCACTTATTCCTTGTATGGTCATGGGCAGATCACATTATCTCACCGGGTCTCAGTTTCTCCTCTTTAAAATTAAAGAGTTGACTAGATGACTAGGATCCTAGATTCCTATGGTATGGCATTTCATCTTAGAGGCAGGAAGGTATTGTAGGTAGGGCAGCTACATAGTGCCATAGCACACAGAACACTAGGCCTGGAGTCAGGAAGACCTGAATTCAAATCCAGCTTCAGACATTCACTATCTCTATGACCCTGGGCAAATCACTTACTTCTGTTTGCCTCAGTTTCCTCATGTATAAAATGGGGATAATAATAACACCTATCCCCGAGTGTTGTGGTAAGGAACAAATGAGATAATATTTGTATAACATGTTTAGCACAGTGCCTGGTACATAGCAAGCACTATATAAATGCCAGTTATTATTTATTATTGTTATCATCAGTACATTATTACGAGTTATATGTTAAATAGATGAATGAAAAAGCAGTTAAATGCTTACTAAAGGCAAAGTACTACTCTGAGTGCTAAGGATACAAGTAGAAAAAGCAATACAGTCCTTGCTCCCAGAGAGCTTATGTTCTAATAGGGAAAACAATACATCCAAGGGTTTCAACAGACAGTCAGATAGAAAGATTGCATCTCCTCAGAGTAAAAGGGTAAAGCATTTTCTTCAATGTTATTTTCATTAATCAAACCATACCAGGTTTTGATATCATTTGGCAGTGCCAAGGACTCTGGTGGCAAGATCTTTCTTCTCTGGGTCTTCAGTACCTTTAGATGATGAGGAGATCAGGGCTACAAACCCTGGAGGAACATCTCCACAAGGGTTGCCTCTTTGGCTTCAGGGGTCAGCCTAGAAGCAAGGTTAATATCTCCAGGGCTCTTGGGGCTTACCTTTCTGCCCAAATAGGGCAGTTGGTCAGTGGTTGGAATTAACAGTAAGCTCATTCTCCACAAGGACTGCTCACCTTAATGATGGCTTTAAGTACCAACATGGAAGTAAGGACCAGTGGTCTGAGGGTAATGGTATTCCTAGAGCTCTTGGGTTCAAGTTTCTGGACTGTATCCATCAGGTTTAAGGTAGTTTGACCCTCCTGGGTACATGTCATCTCCCATTACTCCCTCAGGTTACTTGCCACTTCAGCTAGGCTGATGTTTCATACAAATCAGTAGCAGGAGGTGTTGGTGGAATTGGTGAGTATCTTCACAGGAGTTGTTGCCCTAAAAGATGCCTTCCTGGGATGAGGCTGAAAGTAAAACTAGTAGTCTAGAAGATATTATTACAAGGCACCCCAAGACATTACTGTTCCCAGGGCGCTTGAGCTTACCTGTCTTGCAAAGGTCAGTGTGAGGATTGCTGGCTGGTAAACCTTAAATCACTGTACATATGTTAGTTGTTACTATTACCAGAGGAGAAAATAAAGTGGTAGAATGGACAGACAGCTTGTCTTGTAGTCAAGAAAACCTAGTTCATATCCCACATTTACCATACTAGCTGTAAGACCCTGGGCAAATTTCTTAACCTCTGTGTCCCAGGCACATTTCTAAAAGCAAACTAGTATCAAAGCAGGTGCTGATCTGTGTTACAAGGAATCCTTCACTGGGAATTCTGACACTAATGAAATCACAGGTTCAATCAATATAAAAAAAAACAAAAAAGGCTAATGAAGGAGAAATAATCTAAAAGGAATGAAGAAAATATGTTTCAGCACATAATATCTCAGATACATCTGGGACCTTTTTTGGAATATTGAAAGGACTTTGATATATCATGATGTCCTAAGTTTAATATTTCTTCATTGGTAGATTGTGACCAGTTGATTGGGGCTATTATACTTTATGCTTCCACATGACCTAAGTTGACTATAGGTTCTCAAAGACTATGCCAAGCAATCTCTGGAAGTCTTACAAAGATGGGAAGGGTTCAGATATGAGTCCAATGACCAACTCTATAGGTATGCCCATGTCTGTGTAACTTAGTTCAGAGAGAAGATCACATCCATTAGAATGTCAGCTCTGTCAGTGAAGGGACTATGCTTTTGCCTTTCTTTGTATCATTGGCATTTAACAAAGGGAAAACCTTTCACAACCTGATCACCTCCTAGCTTGCCAGTACTCTTATACCTTACTCCCCACACACTCTGTGATCCAATGGCACTGGCTTCCTTGCCATTCTTTGAACAAGACCTCTCATCCATCTCTTGCCTCCATGCATTTTCATTGGCTATCCCCACCCATGCCTGGAATACCATTCCTCCTCATCTCCACCTCCTTGCTTCTCTGACTTCCTTCAAGTCCCAAAATTTCTTCTTCTATAGTAAGCCTTTCTTGATCTGCCTTAATGCTAGTGTCTTCTTTCTATTGATAAGTTCCAATTTATCTTGTATATCTTGTTTGTACATAGTTGTTTGAATGTTGTCTCCCCATTAGACTCCAATCTCCTTGAAGGTAGAGATAGATTTTGCCTTTCTTTGTATTCCTAGAACTTAACAATATGTCTGGCATAGAGGTACTTAATAAATGCTTATTGACTGACTGGCATAGTCAAAGCTTAATAAATTATTGATGATACTTGTTGCTGTGACTTCTTCACTTCCCAATCATTTTCCAGTCCCTTGCAATCTGACGTCCAATCCCCACCATTTGATTAATTGGTGCTTCTCTCTCCAAGGCTACTTGGCTGATGTGTGTGTGTGTGTGTGTGTAAATAACATAACTGAGGACAGTGACTATGGAAAGATGATAGTCATAAAGGCAGTGTCACTGCTTTGAAACTGTTGGGATATATTGATGGTGCAAGGCTGTTCATTAAATGTATTTACTCACTTCATTGTAAATGGAGTGCTGGATTGTTTTAATAAGATACATATTTAGGTTTTTTGCATTATGCAAAGAAAAAAGGGAAATTTTTTTTCAATAATAACAATATTTAATTGGCATATTTAAAATATTTGAGGGTTGGTTTTCTTCCTTTTTTCCTCCTCCTGAGGCGTTTCTCCAATGACTCTGATTAAGCTTTTTGTAGACTTATGAACTTGGAGAGCTTTTTTAAAGGAGAAAGGGATTGCACGCCAGGTGGGATTTAGCCAAAGCTGTCACAGCTCTGGTTGTTACCCCTTCTAATCCATCTTGCTGAATCAAAACAGCAAACTGAGAACAAACAGCTTAGGCAGTTTGTTTGAAGATACACTCCTGTCTTTCTAGGAAGGATTAAGTCACTGCTACAGTTTGTTTAGAAAATGATTATCCACATGAAAATTATTAAATTCATGTGACATCACTTTGAGCCAAAATGTTTCATAACTTTTCATCTCCAGATCACAAAGATAGCAATGCTTTATATGTTTTGCACCAAAAGGGAAAAGAATCCATCTCCACTGCACACACAAATATATTCAAAATTTTCCCATATGCTATGTAAATACAGAAGATGGTGCTGAAATTCTGTGCTTCTTTGATCCCAAATAATCAAAAGATTTAGTCCACCTTTAAGGAGAAATCACAACTGTACAATGACCTAAGCATGGGCCGTTTTTGAGTAGCAATGTGGGATAGTGGAAAGAACCCTATAATTCCTGTCACAGAGCCTGTGTTCAAGTCTCAGTTCTATTGCTTGCTGTGGTGACTTCTGGTAAGCCCCTTTGCTTCTCTGAACCTTAGTTTCCTCATCTACAAAATGGAGACACTGTCTATGCATGTACCATATAAGGTTATTTTGAAAATCATAAATTGCAGTGTAAATATGAGCTATCACAAGGGAATTAATCACTTATTCCAGATCCAGGCCATATTCATGTCTTTCTGTTACAAGATAATAGATCCAGAACTGGAAGAATCCACTTAACATAATCAAAAGGCAACACTTCCATTCCAAGATAAATTATCTTATTTAGCTCCAGAGCATAGACCTTGAACTAGAAGGTCTATCCAGTTCAACCCCTTATTTTACAGATGAAGAACTAAGACTGAAAGTAAAGTGACAAGCCCAAAGTCACACAGCTGGTATTAAAGGAAGGATTTGAACTTGAGTACTCTTATTTCAGGGCCAATGTCCCTTCTACCATAGCTAGATGGTACAATGAATAAAGTGGAGTATTTGGAGTGAGGAAGACATGAGTTCAAATCCTGCTTCAGATACTTTCTAGCTATGTGACCCTAGGCAAGTCATTTAACCTCTATGTGCTTCAGTTTCCTCAGCTGTAAAATGAAGACACTCACTAGCACTCATTAGCACCTCACTAAACATTTAAGTTGTGAGATGTGAGAATCAAATGAGATAATGTTTGTAGAGCACTTTGGTAACCATCATCATCATCATCATCATCATCATCATCATGCCTAAAAGACAGGAAGGACATTGTAAAAGACAAAACACTGGATTTCAAATCAGAAGATCTAATTCTGAGTCCCAGGTCAATTATGGACTATGTTGATGACCTTGAGAAAATCATTTCAACGCTATGGGCCTTAGTTCCCACAATTCAAGAAACATCTATTAAATGGGCTACAATTCTCAAGGCACTGTGAATATACGGATAGAAACCAAACAGTCTATGCTCTCATAAGCTTCCATTGTAGGGTATAAGGGTTGGAGGGGCAAGGGTGGAGGGGGAGAAGATAGAGGATTATAGCTTTAGGACTGGAAGAGATCTTAGAGGTCATCTAGTGAAACTGCCTGATGTAACCAATTAGGAAGCAGAGGCCCTAGGAAATAAGAGAATTGCTCAAGACAGCAATGAAGTAACTAGGAGAAATGGAATTGAAACCCAGATTCTAAATTCAAGGCTCCTTCTACCACACATGCTAGCACAAAGTAAATGTGATATCATTCTAAAGGAGAGAGGCATAGGGAGAACACTAAGGCCTGAAAGAGAAGGGATCATGTAAAATGAAGAAGATGGGACTCAATGGTCTGTAAGGTCTCTTTTGGCTCTAAATCATAGGACCTTAAATAGGCTGATTACTGAATGAACAAGAAGGGAGGAGGGAAACTTTGAGATGGGAGATAATTTGTCTTGGAATGAAGAGGCGTCAACCTTTGATTATGTTGAGTGCATTGGTCATGAAACATGACACATTCTCTTCAAGGCAAAAGTAATTAGCATCCTTTAGTACTGTCATTTAAAATTTTGCATTTTGGGCAAATTTATCCATCAAGACTCAAAAGAAAAAAAGTGCTCCTACTCCCAAGTAATGATTATCGAGAGTGGGAACTGGCCACTGAGCCTGCGTCACTCAATTGCTTTCTTTCTTACACTACTTAACAATAAAGGTCTAAGTCCAATGAATCACTATCTTTTTTCTGAGGAACCTAATATAACAACACAAGAAAGTACTGTTCCAATGTCCAGAGACTAAAAGATAAATCACGATAGGTTTACTGACGATCAGGCATTGATTTTAGTGTGGAAAAGAAAAAGAACAAACTTTTTCAATCAGTCAACAAGCCATTAGTCAGCTAGGTGGAACAGTAGATAGAGTGCTGGGCCTGCAGTCAGAAGACCTGAGTTTAAATGTAGCCTCAAATACTTACTAGCTGTGTGACCCTGGACAAGTCATTTAACCTATATTTGCTTGTTTCCTTATCTATAAATGGGAATAATGGTGGCACCGGTAGGGTTTTTTGTGAGGATCAAATGAAATAATATTAATAAAATATTTAGTACAGTGCCTGGTACACAATAGAAAAGTTCTTATCTGTAGCAGAACTCTGACTATACAGACCTATAGTCAAGTGAAAGATGGGGCTACAGAGCCTAAAGAACCTTACTCTGTGAAAGCTAGGTTTCTAGTAATGACTTTGACATTAATGGACTAAGGTGACTAGAAGGAACTCAATCTTCATGACTCAATTTTCTTACCTACAAAATGAGGATGAGATACCTGCTACACACAACCCTCCCAGGACTATTGTTAAGGATCAGTAGCATAACATTACTTCTTTTCAAAAAATATTCACATAAATGGCATTTCTATAGCACTTTAAAGTTTGTACTTTGAAATTTTGTTTAAAGTTCGTTTTTCACCTGATGTTCACAATACCCCAGATGTAGTACTACAGATGTTTTTAGTCTATAAGAAGAGGAAACTGACATTTAGTGACTTGCCCACCACCACATAGCTAGAAAGGGTCAATTCACCAACAAGTATTTATTATGCTCCTACTATATACCAGACACTATGCTAGGGTTTTCAAGATCTCAATCTAGATCTTATGATTCCATAAGTACATTGCATTTATTTCAAGTGACATTTCATTCTGAACTTACTAGGAGCTAATGTTGATTGGAAGTCTATTCATGAAATGATTATTCTCACTGAATTATCACACCACTATTTTCAAGCAGATTACACCAACATCTAGATTTCTCAAAGATTGCTTTGTCCTGGAATTCTCAACAGTATAATATCATTGGAAGGATAATGACATTTTTAAGATGGATTTTTTATTAAGAAGTAGCTTGTCATTGCTGAAAGTCCTGCTCAGTTTCTCAAATGCAATCCAACATATCTTCTTTCTCCTATTCAGTTCTGGCAATGAAGAAACATATAGTAGGTGTAAGTAGACTACAACATATTATCAGTAATTACTTCTATTCAACAAGCAAGGTTATTGGATCATAGATTTAGAGTTGGAAGGGAACTTAGAAGTCACATAGTCCAACTTCATCATTTTGCAAATGAGGAAATTAAGACCCAGAGAGCTTAAGTGCCATGCCCAATGCCAAAGAGGTAATAAATGGCAAAGCTAGGATTCAAACCTCGGTTCTCTGACTACAAATCTATCACTCTTTCCAGTGTACTACACTATCCTTGTAAAAGAAATCACCCAGGAAGTAAATTATCACAAAGGTAGCCAGTTATGGGAGAGTCAATGGACAGCTCAAGTGCTGCCCATACCAATGAAATGTGAAACACCTGAGAGCAGGTGTTCTTAACCTGGGGTCTGTGAATTTCTTATAGAAAGACAAATCATTAGATTTCTAGATCAATAGACAAATAAATTACTGCATTTCAATATAATTGCTTTCCTTTGTAATCCAATGAATTTTATCTAATAGATTTAAAAACATTATTATGAGGTGTCTAGAGGTTGCTTGCAGACTTCCAAAGGAATCCATCTCACACACACACACACACACACACACACACACACACACACACACAC
>NW_020954610.1:68712868-68759082 GCF_900497805.2 Vombatus ursinus
CACACACACACACACACACACACACACACACACACACACACACACTAAAAATTCCTCAATGCGGAGGATAACCTCTAGCACTTTGGAGAGGTCCTCTTGGGAGGACCCAGACAAGAAGTTCCCAGAACAACTTGGCTGTGATCATAGGGTCATACTTTTTGAGTAGTCTCTAAAAGCTTCTGCCACTTTCATCAGTTGCTATTATTGCCTATAAAGATGTATAAACCCAAGAATCTTGCTAGAGATGATTTCATATCAAAAAGTCTATTGTCCTCCTTTGAAATTAATGAATATTCTCAGAGATATAAAATTAAGGATTTTGCTTCTTATAGCAATAACAAAGCATAAAACACCTATAATGAAATTAAAAATTCTACTCCATTGATGCTTTCTAAGAGGCACTCAGCATTTTCTAAGAATTTGCATAGTGTATCAGACAGAGTACTGGACTTGGAGTCAGGGGGGACTTGGGTTCAAATCCTTCCCTGGGCACATACCAGCTACGTGAACTTAGACAAAGCAGTTGTTTCTCTGGGCCTAGGTTTCCTCTACTGGAAAATGAGGATAATAAAACCTGTTACACTTACTTTGCAGGATGATTATGAGGATTACATGGAGTGATAGTTCAAATGTTTTATAAGTTTTGAAGCACTTTAGCAATATCAACTATTTTAATCAACCAACAAGCATTTATTAAGCACTTACTATCTGACAAGTACTGTGCTAAGTACTGGGGACATAAAAGAAGAAAAAACAGCCTCTGCCTTCAAGGAGTTTACATTTTAATTAGCAAATAATTTACTCAAATGATTTCCATCATAATTTACATTGCTTTGCAGTGATTTACAAATGATTTACATAATAAGTAAATCAAGCTTACAATCTAGTGAGCAAATCATTTCTACAATCTGGGCTTAGTTTCCATAATTCAATGAATATCTATTAAATGCACTACTACTCTCAAGGCATTGTGAATATAAGGATAGAAACCAAGTCTCTAGTCTAATAAGGGAGGCAACATATATAAATGAAAACATACAAGATAAATACAAAGCAGATGTAAGATAAGCTTCCGGGGGATAGCTCTAGTAACTGGGGGTGGGAGGGAGTCAGGAAATGACTACTGCAGGAGGTACATAATCTATTACTATATATAATCTATTAATCATAAATTCTATAATAGTCATCCAATGGAAGATTATAGTCTACTGTTCCACCATCACTATATAAAATGAAAGACTCCTTTCCTATAAGAAGTCTAACCCAAGTTAAATGAGTAGTGTTCTACCAGCCTTCATTCTATATTTTCTATATTTCTATATTTTATTTCTATATTTTTATGGGCAAGATGTTTAGAGTTTGAGTGGTGGGTATTTTCCCCACCCCCCAATAAGAATTTAACCTTATTTTCAATTTAATCTCCTTCTAGATATCATAGAATATCATGAAAAAGTCTTCTAATTTGCCTTTCTGCCTCTATGACAGATTACAAATCAACTACCTGTGACAGATGGGTACCTTTCCCTCTAAATACACATGCAAATCTAAGAGGTCTAACATCCATTAGCAGCTCTTTCCACAATTTCTTGTTTTTCATCTAACTTTAATCATTCAAATGTCAGTCTGAGCCACTTTCTTCTTATTTATTCCTGGTTGGAGATGGCTACCATCCTCTACATAATGTCCTCTACTTGAAAAAATCATCTATATAGCATCTCTTCAATTGGGCTTTTCTTCTCAGGATAAGAGGCCTTTTATGGTTTTGCTCCGAGGTACCATTTTCTAACCACATAACCGCTGGATCTTTCCTCTAACCCTTCTCCAAATTCTCCATATCTCTCTTAAAATGCATGCCCTGTGGATTGGCATCAGAATCCAACACTGTTACTTGATCACCTGTGGAACAATAAGATAGCCATCACTCTAGGCACAGTCATCTCGCAATTATGCAGGAGCAGATGACTCATGTTTAGGATAAAATCTGCCACCTGATGTTACTTTTCCTTCTCCTTAACATATGTCTTCTAACCATTCAACAGATATTCATTGAGATGCTACTAGGTACCATCAACTGTGATAAATATTGTGGTAGATGGAAAATGGTGTAGCACAACGGTTCTAGTCTCAAAAAGCTTACAATCTCATTGATGAGACAAGATATAAATATGCAAAAGCTAAGTAAAAAAAAAAGTTAAGTGAGAGAAGATAGTAATAGGAGAAACATGAGTAGTCTAATGCTACATAGGCCACTACTGTTTATTTTCAAAACTTTGAAAAATAAAAGCATTGTGTTGGTAAGCCATTAGTTTTTTAATGATTCCTTGAGCTCAAGAAACCAGAAATGACTATTTATGTTACAAAATGCATTGATTTATTAAGTTTTCATGGTTGGAATTTATTCACATAAAATGAGGAAGTTGTGTTAAATAATATGTAAGTTCCCTTCCAGTTCTGATAATCTAAGATTGTACATATCACTGAATCTCAGAGCTGGAAAGGGTCTAAGAGTAACACAGCAGAAAGAACATGAGCTCTGGAGTCAGATAACTGGTATTCAAATCCCTTCTTGGACATTTATTCTCTGTGTTACCTTGCACAAGTCACTCTGGGGCCTCACTTTCCTCATCTGTAAAGTGAGAGAGTTGGACTACATGGCCTCCAATATTGCTTCCAGTTCTATCTAGATCTATCACCTGATTCTATCTGAACATGTAACTGAATAGGAATCATTTCTACTACTGACCTGATGAATGACCATCCAGCCACTGCTTGAAAACAACCAATGAGGGGGCATCTCCTACCTCCTAATGAAACCCATTCTTCTTTTAGAGATCTCTAATTGTTAGAAAATTTTTTCCTTAAATAACAACTAATCATACCTCTTTGCTATTTCCACCAAGGTCTTTCCTCAGGAATCAAACAAGAACAAGTCTTAATTCCTCTTTAAAGATGAAAGCCCTTCAATACTTGAAGACGGCAATCATATCTTTTTCTCTCTAGGTTAAACATCCTTAGATCCAACTAACTATTCTCCAGCTTATAAATATCCTTCCTAAAATGTGGTGCCCAGATACAAAACAAAGATAACATAAGTAGGAAAATAATTTATATGAACAATAGTGATATAAAAACAAACAACTAAAAAGACTAAGCACTGATCAATTCAATGACCAACCGTAATTCCAAACAACTTAGAATGAAATATTTCTCCTGAAAGAGAGATGACAAACAACTCAGGGTACAAAATTACATACCTATAACTTTGTATTTTTGACTCACATAAGATTTAAGTAAGGCAGAGCTCCATGAGGTTGTTAGCCTTGTTCTCTCTTGCAGCATCATCAGAGTCCAGTGGAAAAACAAAAGTCAAGAAAATTGGGGATGGCTCAGAATGCAGTGGATAACCTTGGCATCTTAGATGTCTGATCAAGCTCTAAGCACTTCACAGCACTTCCTTCTGCCACCTTCATGGCCCATTGTAACAAATTGTTTATATCTGCCCATTCTGCTAAGGAAATCTTAAGGTAGCCACCCCCAATTCACCAATGGGTTTGAGGCCCATCAGTTACCTGCAACCTGGTTTAGTGGAGGGAGAATTAGTACCTCTAGTGTGAAGGCTGTCAATCTCTTTTCAGGACTACTTATCCACCTTTGGTGCCCACCTGCCAGCCAACTCTCACCTGTGACTCCAAGAAACTGTAGCATGCACAGTGGTCACACCCTGATAATGTGTGTGTGTGTGTGTGTGTGTGTGTGTGTGTGTGTGTGTGTATGGAAAGAAAGAGAGAATGACATATAGATACATACACACACACACATATATATATATATATACACACACATATGTGTATGTATGCATGTATGTATATGACATGACCAATGCTGGAATTTGTTTTGCTCAACTATATGTTTTTGTAATGGGGGTTTGTTTCTTTCTCAATTGGAGAATGAGGGGGGGAGGCAGATTTTCATTGATTGAAAAAGAAATTTTAATTTAAAAAAAATTTGAGTACCCAGAACTGAATACAATACTCCACATGTAGCCTGCCCAAGGCAGAAGACAGAAAAACTATCACCTACCTAGTCTGGGTTACAGTATTTCTCTTAATGCAACCTAAGACTATATTAGCTTTTTTTGGCAGTCATGTCACATGGTTGATTTATATTGAACTTAAAACCTAATAATAATAATACAGCAAATCATTTTCAGACAAATTTCCCTTAGACACATCTTCTTCATCTTCTCCTTATGAAGTTGATTTTTTGGCTCAAAGAGAAAAATGTTAAGATGATAAAATAGAGGAAATAGCCAGCCAGGCTCTCCCAACCTTCTCTTTCAAACAACTTTAAAATAATGCATCAAATCAAATTCTGGAGTGACAGGATCAAGAAAAAGGTGAGTGAGACATTCTTCCAGACCAAGACAACTTAGGATATCAGAAAGAGAGATCTGTGACAGGGGGGCAGAAGATGGTCCAGAGCCCACGTATATGAAACATCAGTGGTGGAAATAGATGGTAAAACAGCAGCAGCTTCAGGAGTTCTCAAGCCAGAGATGGAAAGGTGGTAAGATGGTAAGACTTGGTAAATGATCAGAAAGATTACAAAGAACCCCATGCTATTTGGCAAATCCATTGCCTATAACCACTTCTGGATCATAGTTCCAAAGCAGAAAGAAGCACTTTCAATCAACAGAGTGGAAGCCCTAAGGAGTAGTGTCACTTGTGGTCACAAGGGATAAGGTACCATGAGGAATAATAGCACTTCTGATTTTAAGGGAGCAAGGGTCCTGAAGAGTAGTATCAACTGCAATCCCAAGGGATCAGGGACCCTTCCAGGGTAAGGATCAGAGTACTGAGCAGGATATCAGTGACCACACGTCTCCCCAATTCATACCACTTTGGATGCATCAAAAACTTCTAAACCCCCAGACTAGCTCTGAAAATAGCTGTGTAAAAAATCCTGAAGCTTAGGGGCAGAGCCAAGATGGCAAAGTAAAAGAAGTGACTTGTTTGAGCTCTCCCCAAGTCCCTCCAAATACCTGTAAGAAATGACTCTAAACAAATTCTAAAGCAGCAGAATCCACAAAAAGCCAGAGTGAAACAAATTTACAGTCTAAGACAACCTGGATAGTTGAAGGAAAAGGTCTGTTGCACCAAGCTGGGAGAGGAGCGCAGTTCAAAGTGAGCTGTGTAGGCAAAGACTAGGCCTCAGCAAATCTGAAGCAGCCTTCAGAGGACTGAATCACTAGCATTTGTAGTGGTTTCCAGACTTCTCAACTCATAAATGCCAAAGACAACTCAGAAGGTCAGTAGGAAAGGTCTGTCAGACTTCAGTAGAGAGGAGCTTGGTCCAGTCCCAGTCCTGGCACAACCCCAGGGTAATGACTGCTTCCAGAACTCTTGGCCCACAGATGGCGAGGGGGATCAAACAGTTGATCAGAGATGGATTGCAGGGATCTCTCTACTGGTGCTGAAGCAAGATTCCCTTCCTTTGCCCATGCTTGGATCTGGGTCACAGTCCTGGGTGGCAGTCCTGGGGCAAGAAGGAGTGTTGGCATAGTGGAGCTTGTGACAGCAGCAGAGAGGAAATCCCCCTCACAGTTCCAAGGCAGAAAAGAGTGCTTGTGGTCACTCATAGACCAGAGTATAGGCCAGGAAAGGAACAAACACCCCGCCTTTGATTATAACACCTTGGAAGAACTGAAAATGTACAGGTCCCTAGAAGTATCTCTGAAAACAGCTGCACAAAACCCCTGAAGCTTGGGACAGTACATTCTCCACACTGGAAGTAGACCCCTACCTTAAGAAAGAGTTTAAAACTCAAGTAATTGGCTTGGAACATGAGCAAACAGCACAAAAAAATTCAGACCATAGAATCTTACTTTGGTGACAAAGAAGATCAAAACATACAGCCAGAAGAAGACAATAAAATCAAAGGTCCTACAGCCAAAGCCTCCAAGAAAGATATAAATTGGTCCCAGGCCATGGAAGAGCTCAAAAAGGATTTTGAGAAGCAAGTCAGAGAAGTAGAGGAAAACTGGGAAAAGAAATGAGAGTGATGCAAGAAAATCATGAAAAACAAGTCAACAGCTTGCTAAAGGAGACCCACAAAAATACTGAAGAAAATAACACCTTAAAAAATAGACTAACCAAAATGGCAAAAGATGTCCAAAAAGCCAATGAGGAGAAGAATGCCTTAAAAAGCAGAATTGGCGAAATGGAAAAGGAAGTCCAAAAGCTCACTGAAGAAAATAATTCCTTAAAAATTAGAATGGAGCAAATGGAAGCTAATGACTTTTTGAGAAATCAAGAAATTATAAAACAAAACCAAAAGAATGAAAAAATAGGAGACAATGTGAAATAACTCATTGGAAAAACAACTGACCTGGAAAATAGATCCAGGAGAGATCATTCAAAAATTATTGAACTATCTGAAAGCCATGATCGAAAAAAGAGCCTAGACATCATCTTTCAAGAAATTATCAAGGAAATCTGCCGTGATATTCTAGAACCAGAGAGAAAAATAGAAAGTGAAAGAATCTACCAATCATCTCCTGAAAGAGATCCCCAAAGGAAAATTCCTAGAAATATTATAGCCAAAATTCCAGAGTTCCCAGGTCAAGGAGAAAATATTGCAAGCAGCCAGAAAGAAACAATTCAAGTATTTGGAAACACAATCAAGATAACACAAGATTTAGCAGTTTCTACATTAAGAGATCAGACGGCTTGGAATATGATATTCTGGAGATCAAAGGAGCTAGGATTAAAACCAAGAATCACCTGCCCTATAAAACTGAGTATAATCCTTCAGGGGGGAAAATGGACATTCATTGAAATAGAAGACTTTCAAGCATTCTTGATGAAAAGACCAGAGCTGAATAGAAAATTTGACTTTCAAATACAAGACTCAAGAGAAGCATGAAAAGGTAAACAGGAAAGAGAAATCATAAGGGACTTATTAAAGCTGAACTTATATATATATTTATACAGAGGGCACAGGGCAACTTGAAGATGAAAAGATGGTATCTAAAAAATAAAATTAAGGGATGAGAAAGGATTATACTGGGAGAAGGAGAAAGGGAAAGGTAGGATGAGGTATATTATTTCACATAAAATGGACCAAAAAAGCTTTTACAGTGGAGGGGAAATGCGGAAAGGTGAAAGGGAATGAGTGAATCTTACTCTCATCAGATTTGTCTTAAGGACGGAATAACATATAAACTCAATTGGGTATGGAAATCTATCTTATACTACAGGAAAATGGGGGTAAGGGGTTAAGAGAGGAGGAGATGATAAAAGGGAGAGCAGATTGAGTGAGGGAGTAATCAGAAGCAAACACTTCTAAGGAGGGACAGGGTTGAAGGAGAGAATAAAATAAATGGGGGGCTGGGATAGGATGAAGGGAAATACAGTTAGTTTTTCACAACATGACTGTTATGGAGGTGTTTTGCATGACTACACATGTATAACCTGTTTTGAGCTGCTTGATTCTCAATGAGGGAGGGAAGGGAGGAAGGGAGAGAATTTGGAAACCAAAGTTGTAAAAACAAATGTTAAAAATTGTTTTTATATGCAACTGGGAAATAAGATATACAGGCAATAGGGTACAGCAATCTATTCTGCCCTGCAGGAAAATAAGAAAGGAAGGGGATAAGACAAGGAGGGGAGAGAAAGAAGGGAGGGCAGATTAGGGGAAGAAGAATTCAGAATGCATGCCATCTTGGGGTGGGGGAAGGGAAAGATGGGGAGAAAATTTGGAACTCAAAATCTTGTGGAAGTAAATGTTGAAAACTAAATATAAATTAATTAATTTTTTTAAAAATTAATATATTCAACATAAAAAAAAATCCTGAAGTTTGAGACAGGGGCCTTCTACACACACACTAATGCCCAATCTGGGAACAGAATCCTACCTTAACATAAGGCTCAAAATCAAGAATACGGTGGGGAAATGAGCAAAGAGAAAGAATAGGCTAACCATAAAAAGCTACTATGGTGACAGGGTGAGCAAGACACAAACTCAGAAGAAGATGAAGTCAAAATACCTACAAGTAAAGCCTCAAAGGAAAAAAAAAAACATGAATTGGATGCAAGCCCAACAAGAATTCCTAGAAGAGCTAAAAATGACTTTCAAAATCAAATAAGAGTAGTAGAGGAAAAACTAGGTTAAAAAATGAGACCAAAGAAAGAAAATTATGGAAAGACAATTAATAGCTTGGTAAAAGAGGCACAGTAAAACTTAAGAAAGAAAATAACACTTTAAAAAACAGAATTGACAAAATAACACTTTAAAAAACAGAATTGACAAATATTTACAGGAGAAAAGAAGTCCTTAAAAAGCAGAATTGACCAGATGGAAAAAGAGTTATAAAAGCTCACTGAAAAAAATTAATTCCTTATAAACTAAAATTGGGTGAATGGAAGCTAATAACTCTGCAACACATCAAAAAATAATAAGACAAAGTAAAAGAATGAAAAAGTAGGAGAAAATGTGAAATATCTCATTGGAAAAACAACCAATCTGTAAAATAGATTGTGGGAAGATAAGAATTATTGGACTAATTGAAAGCCATAATGAAAGAAAGAGCCTAGACATCATATTTCAAGTAATTATCAAGGAAAACTGCCATGATATCTTAGAATCAGAGGGTAAAATAGAAATTGAAAGAATCCTTTGATCACCTGCTAAAAGATATCCCAAAATAAAAACTCCCAGGAATATCATAGCCAAATTCCAGAGCTCCTAGGTCAAAGAGAAAATATTTCACACAACCAAAAAGAAACCATTCAAATACCATGGAGCCACAGTAAGAAGTACACAAGATTTAGCAGGTACCACATTAAAGGACCAGAAGGTTTGGAATAAAATATTCTCAAAGGCAAAAGAGCTGGGATTACAACCAAGAACAACCTACTCCACAAAACTAAGTATAATGCTTCAAGGGAAGAAATGGACACGATGAAGCATTCCTGATGAAAAGACCAGAACTGAATAGAAAATTTGACTTTCAAATACAAGACCTAAGAGAATCATGAAAGAAAAATCATGAGGCTCTATAAGGTTAAGTGGTTTACCTTTCTATGTGGGAAGGTGATACATGTGATGTCTAAGAATTTTATCATTATTAGGACAGTTAGAAGGATTCTACATAGAGAGTGCAGGAGTGAGTTGATTGTATTGGGCTAATGTAGAAACAAATGGATAGGCAAGAAAGAGGGTGCCCTCAGGGAAGGGGGAAGGGAGAGGAAGAATGGGAAAATTATCTTACATAAAAAATGTGTGCAAGGAAGAGCTTTTGCAGTGAAGGGAGAAATGGGGGGGTGATACTTAAACCTCACATCTAATTTGGTTCAAAGAAGGAACACACACACACACACACTTAAATGCTAATAGAGATTTATCTTACCCAACAGGGAAATAGGAAGGAAAAGGGATAAGGAAAGCAAGGGTTGTTAAAAGGGAGGGCAGATGGTCAGAAGGCAAACAGACTTTAGAGGAGGAACAAGAGAGAGAGAGAGAGAGAGAGAGAGAAGGATAAACCAAAGAAAATAGGATAACAGGATGGAGGGAAATGCACAAATAGTAAACATGACTGGTAATGGAATGGCATGAATTCACCCATAAAATTGAAGCAGACAGCAGAATGGATTTGAAATTAGACTCCAACAATATGTTGTCTACAAAGACCAGCAGGAAGAGACAGAAAAAACAATTTCATTTAGACTAACTGCAGACAATATAAAAAACTTGGGAATTCACCTTTCAAGACAAACTCAGGAACTATAGTATACTTCACAGAACAAATCCCCTTAATAACAGGATTTGTTCTGCAAAACTTGGACTCGATCAAAAGGCCACAGTCAAGGACCTAGAAGGCCAAATGTGGCCTCGAGGCCACAGGTTTCCACCCCTGGTATGAACACAGTTATAAAACACTGTTCATACAAATAAAAATAGATCTAAACAGTTGGAGAAATATTAATTGCTCATGGGTAGGCCAAGCCAATATAATAAAACTGACAATGCTGCTTAAATTAATCTACTTCAGTGCCATACCAATCAAGCTACCAAAAAAATTTATAGAACTAGAAAAAAACAATAGCAAAATTCATCTGGAAGAACAAAAAGTCAATAATATCAAGGTAATCAAAGAAAAAAATGTGAGGGAAAACAGCCTAACAATTCCAAATTTCAAACTATATTACAAAGTAGTAATCATCAAAATAATATGGTACTGGCTAAAAAAGAGAGTGGTGGATCAGTGGAATAGATTAGATACATAACATATAGTAGTAAATGGCCATAGTAACCTAGTGTTTGAAAGCCCAATCATCTAAGCTTTTGGAACAAGAACTCAATATTTGATAAAAATTCCTGGAGAAACTGGAAAGCAGTTTGGCAGAACTAGATATGGACCAGAATCTCACCCTGTATATCAAGATAAGATCAAAATGGATAAATAATTTAGATATAAAGGGTGATATCATAAGTAAATTCAGATGTATTTGTTAGATCTACAGATAAAGGAAGAATTTATGAACAAATAAGAGATAATGAGTGTCACAGGAACTAAAATAGATCATTTTGATTACATTAAATTAAAAAGTTTTTGTACAAACAAAGCCAATGCAACCAAGATTAAGAGGGAAGCAGAAAACTGGGAAAGAATTTTTACAGCCAGTGTCTATTATAAGGACCTCATTTCTAAAATATATAGAGAGCTAAGTCAAATTTATAAGAATACAAGTCATTCCCCAATTGATAAATGGTCAAAGGATATGAACAGGCAGTTCTCAGATGAAGAAACTGAAACCATCTATAGGGCATATGAAAAAATACTCTAAATCACTATTGATTAGAGAAATGCAAATCAATATAACTCTGAGATACCACATCACACTTACCAGATTGGCCAACATAACAAAACAGGAAAATGATAAATGTTGGAGATGATATGGGAAAATTGGAACACTAATGCATTGTTGGTGGAGTTGTAAAATGATCCAACTATTTTGGAAAGCAATTTGGAACTATACCCAAAGGGCTATAAAAAATGTGCATACCCTTTGACTCAGCAATAGCACTTCTAGGGCTGTATCCCAAAAGATCATACAAATGGGAAAAGGACTGACATGTACAAAAATATTTATAATGGCTCTTTTTGTGGTGGCCAAAAATTGGAAATTAAGGGGATGCCCATCAATTGGAGAATGGATGAACAAGTTGTGGTATATGAATGAAATGGAATACTACTGTGCTACAAGAAATGACGAGCAAGTGGATTTCAGAAAAACCTGGAGAAACTATGGACTGATGCTGAATGAAGTGAGTAGAAGCAGGAGAACGTGGTATACAGTAACAGCCATGTTGTATGATGACTAACTTTGGTAGACTTAGCCCTTCTCAGCAATGCAAGGATCTAAGACATATCCAAAAGTCTCATGAAGGAAAATGCTATCCACATCCAAAGAAAGAACTATGGAGTTTGAATGCAGATCGAAACATACTATTTGCTCTTTTTTTTCCTTTCTGTTTTGTTTTGCTTCCTCTTTCCTATGGTTCCTCCTATTGGTTCTAATTCTTCCTTACAACATGACTAATGTGAAAATATGTTTAATAGGAATGTATATGTATAGCCTATATCAGATTGCACACCATCTTAGGGAGGAAGGGGGGGAGGGAGGGGGAGAAAAATTTAAAACTCAAAAGCCTATGGAAGTGATTGTTGAAAACTAAAAATAAATTAATAACAAACAAAAATGCTCTAAACTGCTACTTATTAGAAAAATACAGATTCAAACAGCTCTGAGGTATCACTTCACACTTATCAGATTGGCTAACATGACAGAAAAGGAAAATGACAAATACTGGAGGGGATGTGGAAAAATTAGGACATTAACACATTGTTAGTAGAGTTGTGAACTAGTTCAACCATTCTGGAGAACAATTTGGAATTATGTCCAAAGAGATACAAAACTGTGCACTCCCTTTGACCACTACTAGGTCTATATTCCAAAGAGATCAAAGAAAAGGGAAAAGGATCTTGTTTGTACAAAAATATTTATAGCAACTCTTTTTGTAGTGACAAAGACTTAGAATCGAGGGGATACCTATCAACTGGGGAATGGTTGAACAAGTTGTGGTATATAATTGTGAATAGTATGGTTTCAGAAAAAACTGGGAAGACTTATATGAACTCATGCAAAGTGAAGTGAGCAGAACCTGGAGAACATTGTATACAGTAATAGCAGTATCATAAGGATGATCATCTGTGAAAGACTTAGTTATTCTCTGTAATTCCTAGCATCCTTCAAAACAGCTCAAGCAACATGTTCTTGATGAGGCCTTTCCTTGATTCCCTCAGCTACTATCCTCCACCAATCCAAAATGATTTTGTATGTATCTTCTCACTACTTATATGTGTACATAGTGGTTCCCACAATAGAAATATAAGCTCCTTGAGGAAAGGAACTGGGTGCTTTTTTTTTGTCATTCTATTCCCAGTACTTAGAACAGTTCCTAGGACATAATAGGTGCTTAATAAATGTTAGTTGTTTTGTTGATCAAGCCATGAATGATTGCAGAGCTTCTTCAATGAGATCTGTAATTTCTCACAAGAGTTTGACCTAATAATCCACACAGTAAAAATCAAATGAATGAAGAACATATATTCTCCACACTGTGATATGGATTTGGATAAAAAAATCATTGAGATGGTCCATCAATATTTATATCTTGAACAGAAACTTCATATGGACAACAATCTGATCCAGAATTTAATTTAAAAAAAAAACAAGCTGGATTGCTTTTGGGGAAAAGTGTAGCACTTTCAATAAATTCAATCTTCAATAAATTCAAGCTTTCAGTGCTCTTAAATCTACTTACATATTCACATAGCAAAATTTTGTAGGCATTCTCTATTACTTACTTGTGTGCATTCTCCACACTTAAAATAAAACAACTTAGAGCTGGAAGTAACCTTAGAGATCATTGAGTTCAACCCCTTCATTTTACAAATGAGGGAGCTGAGGCACAGAGATATTCAGTGATTTGTCTAAGGTCACACAGCTATTAAGAGCTTGAAGTGAGATTTGAATCTAGATCTCCCTGACTCCAAGTACAGTGGTTGAGTACACTACACTATGCTTTTAAAAATCTATGTTGGTCAATGAATTCTCGATGTACCTATATTGGTCTTGCTGGACAGGTACCCCCTTTCTCCATCATGAGGGCTTCATTTTTGAGTGCTCTCCATACCTTCAGGACTGACTTCCCCTAGAGAATTTTAATCCATTAGATCCTATTATACTTATCCTTTCTTTGCACCCTTTGAAATCTGTTCTCCAAGCAAGCAATAATTTATCTGTCAGATCTATGGAGAACAGAAGAATTCATGACTAAACAGGAGATAGAGAACATTACGAAAAGCAAAATGGATAATTTTGATTACATTAAATTGAAAAGTTTTTGCACAAACAAAGCCAATGCAACTAAGATTAGAAGGAAGGTAGAAAATTGGAAAAGAATTTTTACAACCAGTCTTTCTGATAAGGGCCTCACTTCTAAAATATATAGAGAATTAAGTCAAACTTGTAAGAATACAAGCCATTCCCCAACTGATAAATGGTCAAAGGATATGAACAGACAGTTCTCAGATGAAGAAATTAAAGCCATCTATAGTCATATGAAAAAATGCTCTAAATCACTATTGATTAGAGAAATGCAAATCAAAATATCTCTGAGGTACTACATCACACCTATCAGATTGTCCAACATGACAAAACAGGAAAATGATAAATGTTGGAGATGTGGGAAAATTGGAACACTAATGCATTGTTGATGGAGTTGTCAAATGATCCAACCATTTTGCAGAGCAATTTGGAACTATGCCCAAAGGGCTATAAAAATGTGCATACCCTTTGACCCAGCAATAGCACTTCTAGGGCTATATCCCAAAGAGATCCCACAAATGGGATAAGGACCCACATATACAAAAATATTCATAGCAGCTCTTTTTGTAGTGGCAAAGAATTGGAAATTGAGAGGATGCCCATCAATTGGGGAATGGCTGAGCAAGTTGTGGTATATGAATGTAATGGAATACTATTGTGCTATAAGAAATAATGAGCAGGTTGACTTCATAAAAACCTGGAAAGATTTGTATGGTCTGATGCTGAGTGAAGTGAGCAGAACCAAGAGAACGTTGTACACAATAAGAGCCATGTTGTGCGATGACTAATATTGATAAACTTAACCCTTCCTGGCAATACAAGGATCTAAGACATCTCCAGAGGCCTTGTGATGGAAAATGCTGTCCACATCCAAAGAATGAACTATGGAAGTTGAATTGCTATTTTTTTCTCTTCCGTTGAGTTTTGTTTCCTCTTTCTGATGGTTCCTCCTATTGGTTTTAATTTTTACTTACAACATCACTAATGTGAAAATATGTTTAATATGAATGTAAATGTATAGCCTATATCAGATTGTGTGCCTTCTTGGGGAGGGTGGTGGGGAGGAAGGGGGAGAAAAATTTTAAACTCAAAAGCATATGGAAGTGATTATTGATAAATCAAAATAAATTAATTAAAAAAGATGTAAAAAAGTCAATAAAAAATAAAATTAATAAAAGATATGATCATATTGACAGTATCAGTCAGTCAACCAAGAAACATTAATTAAATGCCTACTGTATGCCAGAAACTGTACTTGGTGCCAGAGATACTAAGACAAAAAGTATACCATTCCTGCCTTCAAAGACTTTACATTCTAATTTAATTGTTTTCAATTAGCAAAAATATTTTCTTTCTCTCCTGTCTTCCCTGTCCCTCCAATTAGGGTGGGGAGGAAAAGAAAAACAAAACTTCTGTAATAAATATACCCAGTCAAGCAAAAAAAAAAAAATTTGTTCTCCCTACATCTAAAGGGCATGGCAGACTATTTCCAACTCTCCTGTTTTCTATCACAGATTTTAAGAGAGTTCTCACTACTTCCCCAACCCAAAGTCTTTATCATTTCTACCCTAGAAAATAGCCCCTCTTTAGTAGTGAAAATGAGGTTCAGAGTAACAGTTCCTTTCATTGGTTCCTCCACCTTTTGAAGGACAAGCACGAGATGAACAATTTTTAGCCACTCAGATTTGACAGAGAGATCTCCAGAAGAAAAACCTTCATCAGTACTATATTATTCTTCTGCGCAAGGCTTGTGATGTATTTTCAAACTCTTCATTATTTTCTCTTTCTGTCTAGTTGTCATACAGAATACTCTGATGACAACACCATTTCTGATTCCGCTTCAGTTAGTCACCTAACTGCTCTCTATCATGCTACTTTGCTCTGGTTCTTGAATAATTCTCATGAGTATATCTTCTTAATACATAACACTATTCCCCATCTCTACCTCATTTACCTATTGTTGTTTCCTTTAAATAATGTCTATCTTTCTAAAGATAATCTAAATCTCACCCCAACAAATCTCAGTGATACCCAAGACTCTACTCAAAAATATGTTTGTCAACCCTTATTAGGTATAGTAAATCCCTGGCCAGGAGCCATTCATTTCTATTCTAAGCTGTGGTCTGTAAATCCAAATCACTTTTTCAAGGCATTGCTTCAAATCTACCTCTCTTGTCTGGAAGACCTTGCCTTCAATCACAGCATCAAGAAAAACACCACCTGTGCTCCTGAGATCTTCAGTTTCTTGCCCCAATACATCATTGTCAGTGATGATTCTTTTTAGATTTCTTCTGGTTACAGTTTGTACCTGTAGTGTAAGATAAGCCCTGTGAGTGACTTGTTAAGATAGCTACTCTTATCTTTTTCTTCAATACTATTTTTAAAGGCACCTTGAAGCTTGCTATACCTTCTAAACAAGAATCTCCTTCAAATCCTAAGATAATAAGACATTTGAAAAAGTTGCTTTTTTTCTTTTGTATCATGGAAAGTATCATTACCACCAAGTTAAATATTTATAATGTACCTACTGTGTGTCGGGCTCTGTGAATGCAAACATGAAAAATGGCATTGTGCCTACCCTCAAAAACCTTACAGAATATCAAAAGAGACGTGGCATGAACATAAAAAATACATAATAGAAAGTAACATGTTGAGGGCAAAGTAGAAAATTAGACAATGTCTTCTATTATACCTAGGGAAGGAGAATACACTGGAAAAATTAGGGAAGGCTTCATGAAGGAGGTGATAGCTGAACTAAGTCTTGAATAAAAAGAAAGAATTTGAGAGGAAAAGATATAGTCCTTTCCAGCAATGAAGAATGAATACAGAAGGTGGCGTATCAGGTTTAGATAACAGTTAATAGTCAAGTTAGCCCACTTTTTTCCATAGGAATAGCATGAAGACAAGCTCCATAAATATCAGGTCAGAACAGGCTACTAATCTACTCTCGTGGTTTTTGTTTTTTTTTATTTTACATTCTTAGAACTCAACCAAAACATGAAAGTGCATGGGAAACTATGCAAAAGCCATATTCCTGAACTTGCTAGGGTAAAAACAGTTGGTAGACATACTTTAGCTTGGTAGACTTTTCATGCCTTCTTCCATGCTAACTCATCCTTTTTAAGCATTTATGAGAAAAACTCATTCTGCCTAAATATTGAATACAGCCATTTTAATAGGTCAGCTATACCACCCTTTCCTCCCCATTGAAACTTTACTGCTAGAATCAAAGCATTTAAATTGCCATCCTAAGCCTTTAAAAATAAAGTCAGAGCTAGACTGACACCACGTAATTATTAAACTCTACAACATGCCACTGCCATGCAGTTGGCACTAAGGTATGGAAACTTCAGAGGCCTTTCAAAGGGAAGGAAAAAAAATTCAAGGAATAAAACATCAAGGATATAAGGTTCTCATTAAAAATGCATCTTAGAAAAATTGTTTTAAGTTAACTGGTTAGAGCAGCTGCAGAGCAAGCAACTTTGGCAGCAATATGGCCAATTCAGACTTTCATTTGTATTCCTAAATGATATAAGAACAATAAAAGCACAATTTTAAAAACATATCTAGAAAATAGACCTGAAAAACAATTTATTTTTCTAGTTAAAACTCAGCAATTTAAATTATTCTTGAGGTCAACTTGTGGTTTTAATCTATCCCAATCATGAACTGCACTAATAAATGCATGCATTGGTTTGACTTCTATAATCATAGAAATTTAGAGCTTAGAAGAGACCTTACAAGTCACCCAATCATTTTAGAGAGATGAGGTTACTGAGGGCCAGAGAGGTAGAGTGATTTGCCCAATTCAACTTAATTCAATTCAATAAAAATTTCAGAAGCCTATAATGTGCAAGAAATTGTGATAGGCACTAGGAAGCATGCAGTCTAATAGAATATATAAGATCCATAACCAAATAAGTATGATACATGAATGTGATAATGGCAAAGGCAAGATCTAGACAAATGAGGAGGCAGAGATTACTTTGAACTCTGTGTGTGTGTGTGTGTGTGTGTGTGTGTGTGTGTGTGTGTGTGTTAAAGGAAGGAGTGGGGAGGAGGATAAGGGAGTCAGATAAGGCTCCATGAAGGAAGAAAAGGAATCCAACATGTAGGAACATATAAGCGGTACATTCCAGACATGGGAAGTGATTTGTGCAAAAGAAGTCATATAAGACAGGAAGAGATGAAAAGATAGCTAATTTGGCTAGAATACAAAGTGCACGAAGGGAAATAGAATGAAAGAAGGCTAGAAAAATGGATTGAATCAGATTATGGAGGGCCTTGAATGTCAGCATAAGAAGTATGTATTTGTTGGGGGGTGGGGGGATTGCAATGCCATTTACTTAATAAAAACCCACTGAGGATTTTTGACTAGAGGAATGATGTGGTCAGAATGGTATAAGAAGATAATTTTGGTAGCAGTGTAAAGAATGAGTTGGAGAGGAGAGATTGGAGGCAGGGAGACCAGTTAAGAGCCATTTATAATAGTACAAGTGAGAAATTATAAAGATCTGAGTTTGGCCAGTAGATGTACAAGTGGAAAGGAGGTGAGATATTCTGGAGGTTAAATATACAGGACTTGGTGACTGATCCCATGCAGGAAAGGAAAGATTCAGGGGTCAGTTTTTAAGGAAAGATAATAAGGTCCATTTTAGATATATTGAGTTTGAGGTACTGGTTGGGGCAACTAAGGGGAACAGGTGGTTAGAGATACAGAACTAATATTCAGGGGAGACATTAGGGCTGAAGATATAGATATGAAAGTTATCTATGTAAAGCTGATAAAATCCATGGACTGTCAAATGGGAAAGTATAAAGAGGAAAGAAGAAGGTCAAGAACAAGGTCTTGAGGAACATTCCTTCTTGGTGGGGGCAGGGGGAGAAGAACAAGATGAAGCAATCAAGGAGACTGAGAATAAGCAGCCTGACAGGTAAAAGAATGAGAAGGGAAGCCAGCCACTGGACCCCTGCAAGGAAACACAAGATCACAATTCAAATATGTTTCCTTTTCCCCCTCAATCCTTCTCTTTTGTGTGTTTGCCTCTCATCTAGCTTAGAAACCCAGTGTCTGTTCTGTATTTTGGATAACATCTGGCATATGTTAGGCAAAGTAAATAATGGGTTCTATTCCTCCAAGTGGAAAAGATTTATTCATTGATGGGGGGTATAAGCAGGGAGGGGAATGTCACTATGCATTAGGACAGAGGAAAAGAGAAAAGCTAGACCTCATCTTAGTGAGGAGAGGCATTGTTCCAGGAATATTAGGACACTTAGTCCTGTCTTTTTTCTCTCTCTATCCAACCCCAGTATCATTTCTACTGCAGCTACTATAGCAGAATTCAATACTATAAACATTTATTAAGCACTTACTATATGTATCATCTCAAGTATGTAAGAAATTCAAGATTACAGAACCTAGAATATAGACAAAATTCAACTAATGCTTGCTGATTATTGACATAATTGATTATTTGCCATTTGAAGTCAACCCCAGATGCTCAGGAGCCTGACCCTGACTGGAAGACCAGAGACAGTTTGTGGGAATGTATGGCTATCCTCCATGATATCAACCTCAAAGATTAAGAATGTGGCCCCAATGTTCCAAGCTGCTCTTAATAACCAGTTCTAGATTTTTCTATCCCCAATGCCCAGAACAATTGAATTTTTGGTTTGTTTTTCCTGGTTGTGGGGGACAGGTGGCAGTACAATTTGATATTATGATTTCACCAGGGTAGAAAATTTCTGACATAGATACTCTCTCCACAGATGTATGTTGGTCACTCATTTGTAACTGATAGTCTTAGAGTGTAGACTGGAATACACTGAGAAATTCAATGACTTCCCCACGGTCATACAACAGTTATGTGGGCCTTCCTGATGCTCACCACTCTGCCATACTGCATTATACACAATAAGTACTCAATATTTATTTAATTAGATTTCATCTACATTCATGAATTTATCTATCTTCAAGCTATTTACAATTTTAGCCAGTAGCGGGACTTGGGATAATTATTCCCCAATAAGTAAAGTAGGATTTCCTTTATTGGTCCCAGATTTATCTCCTTCTATAAAATGTATCCCCTTCTACCTTAAGACAGACATGGATTTTTCTTGTGCTGAAAAACCTCACTTAACCTTACTGCCTCTTCTGGCTATTATACAACTGTCTCCTTCCTTGTCTTGACCAATTTTTTAAACAAAGGGACTGCAACTGCTGCCTTCATTTCCGTTGTTGTTGTTTGTTGTTGTTGTTGTTATTCAGTCATTTTAGTCATGTCCAACTCTTCAAGACCTCATTTGGGGTTTTCTTGTTTAAGATACCAGAGTGGTTTTCAATTTCCTTCTCCAGATCATTTTACAGATGAGGAAACTAAGGCAAACAGGGTTAAGCGACTTTCTCAAGGTCACACATTGTACTTCCTCCTTCTATATTACCCGGTAGTCTTTTCCCTTCACCATAGTACTGAAACTGGTCTCTTAAAGGCCAACAATGACCACCATATTGCCAAATCCAACTACCTTTGTCTAATTCCCCTTTTCCTTGGTATGTCTTCAGCATTGAACACTGTTGACAACCCTCTCCTTAAATCAATACTTTCCTTTAGCTTCTATGACAGTGCAGTGTTCTGCTTCTCCTACCTACCATTCTATTTCCTCTTCTTGCTTTCCTTCTTCTTCTCACCCTTTAAATATAAGTATTCACCAAGGATCAATCCCTAGTCTTTCTGCTTTTCCTTTTCTATATACTTTACCTTGAAGCACCCATCCATTATCATAGCTTCATCTATCACCTCTATACAGATGCCTCTCATATCTATATGTACCATGATCTTAGTCAAGCTCTAGTTTTATATCTTCAATAGTTAAACATTTCAGATATCTCACCATCACTGAAAATTCAAAATATTCAAAAACAAATTTATTATCATCTTCTCCCCCACCAATAAATTGCACCTCCCCAAAGTGCAACCATTCTCTCCTACCTCAGTGATCTTTCATTCATCTCTTTTCTGTATCCAGTTAGTCATAAAGTCTTGACAATCTTTCCTTTGAAATGACTCATGCAGACATCCCTCATCTTGTCCTAAATGCCACCATTTTAGTCTAAGCTCTGATCATCTTATATTTTCTTGGGCAGGTTCCTGGTTGACATACTTGTATCCAGTCTCACCAGTCACACCTGCTTTTATCTATCCTGTTATTCTTACATCCTCCATTAGAATGTAAGCTCCTCAAGGGCAGGGCTTATGGCTTTTGTTTGTTTGCCCTTCTTTCTATCTCCAGAATATAGTACAATTCCTGGCTTTTAGTAGTCTCTTAATGCTTATTGTTTGACTGACTAAAACACCTTTATTGTCACTTTGCTGTTGCTGTTCAGCCATGTCTCTTCATGACCTTGTAGACCACAGTGTCCGTGGGATTTTCTTGGTAAAGATACTAGAATGGTTTGCCATTTCCTTCTCCAGTGGATTAAAGTAAACAGGAGTTAAGTGACTTGCCCAGGGTCACTCGGCTATTGAATGTCTGAGGATAGATTTGAACTCAGGTCTTCTTGACTCCCAGGCCCAGCACTCTATCCACTGCACCATTTAACTGCCCCCTGTATTGTCACTAACCAGCTCAAGTACCTCATTTGACTAATTTCTATCACATTCAATTTAAATTTTGTTTCTCCTTTAAAAAAAAACTAATTCCAAAAAGAAGAAAACTAATTCATTCATTTTCATGCCACTTCTGTCTCCTTCTCTCTTCTGGATTGTATTCTTTTCATTCTTCTTATCTGATCTCTGAGGTGTTACTATCTGCCTTAGGTGTCCAAACTTGCTCTTATAAAACACCAAGTCATTTTACTCAAAGCCATAACTAGCAATTTTGGTTCACAAAACATGCCTAGGGGAAGTAGCATGAAACTGGCCTTGAAATTAACTTTAAGATAAATTCAATGCAGTGGTAGGGAGAGATCCCAGCAAGGAGCCCTGTAAGGAAGACGGGTTTGGGATGAGATAGGAAGACAAATAATGAAGAAGGGAAAGGGAGTGGCAGGGATAGGCTTGGGGAAGAGCTCACTTGAGGTGTTCCCATTCAGGGGAGGAAATGGGTCATCTAATAACTTCCTTTTAAAATGAATTTTTCTTCCTAACTCTGTCTTCATCTCAGTTGTTTATGCAGAGTACAAGCACTATGAGAACCCTCTAATTTTTGGTGTCATAGAGCAAGCTCCAATCACCCCTCTCTACTTACTGTTCTGATCTTATCCCCTCTTTAATTTCACGTGTAAAAAGGCAAGCTGCCCATTGAAATGGCTGCATCCACAATCCTGCATTTTTTGATGTTTAAATTCTCTACGCAGTCATACACCAGAGCTAAGAAGGCGGACATCTATAAAAGACAGATAATTTTCAGTGTTGCAATTTCAGTTCATATCAGGTCACTTCCTACACGCAGGGAAGATGAGATCAGATTAAATTTCCATTGAATCTTTCACCCTGTCTGATCACTGTTTTCGGCTGTCAGGAGAGATTCAAGAGTAACAAGAACTGGTCAAGGCTGTAACAAGGACTTGCTGCATAGTCCCTGCAGTGTGAAGAGAAGTAAATAAATGAGGGGGAGAGAGGGAAAGAGGGAGAGATAAACAAAGATGATAAAGCCCTTTGAGGGCAGGGACAACGTCTTTGGTGGATTCTTTACATAGACTATGTCACTCAGTGCTTAAAATGAATGCTAAGTAATGTGGACTCTTGATTATTCAAGGGCTTATTAGCTCGTTGATTGACAATTTATACCCTCGTTTCTCCTTGTTCTCTCTCCTGCTGCATGACTTTTGACCATCTAATTGCTTATTTACACCTCCACCAGACTGGTGGGCAGGAGGATGGAAAGGAAGTGAAATTCAAAGCTATCACTTTCAGTACTTGTTAACAACTTTAGCAAAAATTTGGTGGTGCTTTAGTTAAAATGAGGTTTTATAGTAACTGTGTATTTCACTGATTTGTTGTCTGTCTACAGCTTCTATCTCCATCAATTTTAAGCACTAACTAAAACAATGTCGTGATGGAATTCTTTGCAACATGGTAGATACGCAAAATCCCACGGGGTTTGGCAAGTTTGTTTGTTTTTTTGGTTGGTTTTGGGGGGTTTTTTTAGGGTTGAGTACTATAGAACAGAAATAAATCCAGCCATGACATTTCTTCTGAGCTCCAGCCAAGTATCTCTAATACCCTACAGCATACCTCTAGAACCAAACAGACAACTCTTTTCCCAGTCAACCCTCTGCAATCCAGAAGAGTTGAGTTCAAATCCTGCTTCAGACACTTAGTAGCTCCATGACACTAAGTCACTTAACCTTTCTCAGATTCAGTTTTCTAATCCATAAAATGGGGATAATAGTAGCATCTACTTCACAGGGCTGTTATGAAGATCAATTAAATAATACATGTAAAGCACTTTGCAAAACTTAAAGTGTTCTATAAATGTTAATTATTGGTTTTGCTTATAATATGAAAATTATATTATTAATTATAGTAATTATTAATTGTGACTTTTAAAACCCAACTCAGAATTACCTCTTTTAGGATGCTTTTTTATATCCCCATGAGTAAAAATGACATTTCCCCTCAGACTTCATGGAGGACTTCATTTTGTAAATAACTAGTACAATTACTTATATGGATAAGTTTGCATTATACTCACCTGTGCTACTGTCTCATTCTTCTAATACATTGTAAGTTCCTTGGAGGCAGAAATCTGGTATTTCTAGGTGTTATATCTTTTCCAATAGTCTACAAACTATAGGCACCTAGTAATTATCTGTTCTTGTCTCCAATAAGATGATCCATCGTAAGTTCAACATATTCAAAACTAAATCTACCTTCATTCCCTCTTGCACCAAACTGATTTCTCTTCTCAGCTGTTTTCTCCAGTCTTTCAAACTAGAAATCTGAGCATCATCTTTCATATGTTTTCTTTCATCCCTGTTTTCTGTCTACTACCTTATGGTGTTGTTTCTTCCTTCCTCTGCATCCTCTAGTCTGAGATCTTACTAGCATACCAGGAATAAATGCTGCAGCAGACTTGTAGTTCATATCTAGTTGTACCCTAAGTCCCCTTCAATTCATCTTACAGAATATGGCTAGAATCACTTTCCTCCTCAGGGATGTACAGTGATTCCCACCTGCCAACCATATCACCACTAAATTCCTCTGACCTCAAAAGCTTTCCATTATCCTTTCCATTTGACCTCATTTCCAACCACTCCTCAACATACATCTTGTATCCTGGTAAATAAGGCTACCCTCACTGCTGCCCACACATGCCAAACTTATTCCTAGTTCCTTGTTTTTGTTTGTTCTTTCTCTTCTCTGGATTCTCTTAGCTATTTAAATTCTAGTCATCCCTCAAGGCCTTGATAGCTTTATCATAAAGCCACACTGATCCCTTCCTTCTCCAAATTCCTTTTTTCTTTCTTAGAGTCATGGAGTTGAACATTTAATTGTTAGCTAGTTGCTTCAAGCATGTTGTTTTATCTTCTGATAAAGTTCATGAGGGCTCCTTTTTTTTCTTAGAATACCTAGCATATCATACATTAAATATACTCAACAAATATTTGTCAGTTTAAAGGAGGGGAAAGTTACCTTTAGATATTCTAGGTATCAGATTCATAGAATTTCAGAGTTGGAAAGGACCCTAAAGGCTATCAACTCCAACCAATACTCTAAATAATACTCCAACATATCTGACAAGTGGTCATCCAGCCTCCACTTGAAACTGCCTGTAAGGGGAAATCCATTATATCCTGAGGTAGCCCCTTTAACTTTGGAGTGGCTATAATTGTTAATGTCATTTTTCTTGCATCAAGCCAAAATCTCTTTTTTCTGTAACTTGTACCTATTACTGTTTCTGCCTGCTGGAACGGAGCAGAACAAATCTAGTCTTTTTTCTACATAATAATCCTTTAAATATCTGAAAACAACTATTGTTCCCCCAACTCCCTCCAAGTTTTCTTTAGGATAAACACTCCCTCCCACCAATCTTCCAATGGCAGAACCTCCAACTACCCTCCCTATCCTATTCACTCATCCTCTAGATATGCTTCAGCTCATCAATGTACTTCCTAAAATATGGTGCCTACAACTAAATACTACAGCAAAAGTGGCTGGCTTTAGTTAAAACATAGCAGGACCATCATCTTACTCGTTCTGGACACAGCTTTTCCCCGTGAAGCCCAGAACAGATTAGAGTTTTGGTGGTTTTTTCTTTTGGATGCCATGTCATGTTGTTGATTTATGTAAAATTTTTAATCACCTAAAGACTTCAGATCTTTTTCAGACAAACTGCCGTCTGATTATAAATCATCTCCCAACAACTCTATATTTGTAAAGTTAATTATTTAAGTCCCTGCTTAGAGTTTTGCATTTTTCCCTATTAAATTTTATCTTATAGTTAAATGGAAGAAGAAATTACTAAAAGTGAGACATCTTAGTATTTTAAAATCTACACAAAGCTAGGGTATAGTTCAGGTGATCAGTGGTGGCCATCCAAAGTATATATATCCTTGAGCTCTTTTTCCAAGGCCCATTCAAACTAGTAAATCTCTGACTCAATAAACTCTCTCCCTATTTGCATGTTGATCTTCCCAATGCTTTACCTTTGCTGCTTGAGTTGTCATGCCTGACTAGAAGTTTAGATATTTTTCTGTCACTAGTCCATTTTTAATTCATTACATTTGAATGGGACCCATTAACAGCCTCTTGAGAATGTGAAGACTAAACAAAGCAGTGCATTCCAAAATGGAGCATTTAGTGCAGCTTGGTGTTGGTTTTTAATGAAAAATTCATCATTTCCATCATGGCAAAACCACCTAAATTTTAAATGCAGCAGCAGAAAGGTCACACTTTGGAAATCTACAGAACAGTATAGATAAAATTGCAGAGAGAAAACATGCAAAATATCACTAAAGAAGTACATACACAAAACATAACTTATCTAAATAAGATGGACTACTAGGGACAGCACTAAGCAGGGTTGTGAAATAATAGTAAGCTCCCAGCTCAACGTCCCAACTTCCTGGTGATGCTCCTTGCTTCTCTCCAGGGCCCCAGTCTTGATATAATCTGTTCTCTACTCTCCTAATCTCCCAGAGGCATAAGCCTTTACCAGTGCATATTGTTTCCTTCCCACAGCTATACCTTAACAGGGGATTCTCAGAGACTCTAAAATCTTTCAATGACTCTCTAATAGCAGAAATTTAGGAATGCAGGCAGCAAGTGATACAGAGGGAGAGGAGGAGCACGTAGAGGGGCAACTTGAAGTAGACTTAATCATTTGTAGACTCGTTAGAATAATTCAGAGAAGGAAGCCACCCCTGAAGTAAATGGTGAGTAGCTAGGTGTTCACAGCTATCCTTTCAGCATATTCTCACAACACATCTCACACAATATTTAGCACGAGCTATCACAGCCCTATTGCTGTAAGTTGCAAACCTGACTGGGTCCATTTTGAAAAGCTTCAGATTTCTTGCTAAGTGTGTTAACCTTAACAGGGTCTAACTGAGGAGAGTCTGAAATAAATACCATCATTGCCAAACATTTACTGAGTGCCAGATACTTAAGGTACCTACTTGTGCTGGATGCTAAGATTATAAAAAGGGATAAGACTTTAGTCATGCATTCATAGGGTCCTTGATTTAGAAGGGACCTTGAAGGCCATCTATTCTGAGCTCCTAATTTTACAAATGAGGAATTTAAGCCTCAGAGAGGTTAAATGATTTGCCCAAGGTCACATGGCTAACCAAAGTCAAAAAGCCTGGTTTACAACTCAGGTCTCCCAAATAGAAATAGTTATGACAAACTGGAAGAGACCCTACATGGCTGGTGGTGCCTTTGAGGGCAATGGGAAGCCCTTGGGTAGGGGACCAGCAATGCTCTTTGACAGCCTTTTCGGACTATTTTTGGACACTCTCCCAGGAAATGTGGTGCAGTGGTTTCTGGACTCCAAAGCCCTCTGTCTACATTGCTTCTCAAGGAAGACTCCTAAGCAAAGGAAGATACAGCACCCCCATCCACCTCCTGGATAGACTGAACCTCTTTTAGATCAAGAAAGAAACCCTCCCCCTTCCCCTTCCCCATGAGACTATTCAGAAAACCCTCAGGCCTGCTAACAAAAAGTGTTCCCTTCAGCACATTTTACTCCTCCGGGAGAAATCCCAGTTATTGCCTCTGATTTCAGCCTGGCCCTCACCTCACTCATTTCTGTAAGGCTCTGGTTTCATTCCTAGCATATAGGCTGTATGTCTGCCTTTCCCACTATTCTTCTACATCTTCTTGTAATATTCCCCTTGTAAACTACCTGCCCAAGTGACAAATTCTTGATTTTATTCCTGATTTTTTTTTCCTCATTCTGAAGATGGTATGTCTTAGCAAAAAGTTTAGTGGGCTTAGGATCAGGAAAATCTGAGGTCAGATCCTCCGACAGACTCATAATAGCTGTGGGACCCTGGATAAGTCACTTAACTTCTCTATGCCTCAGTTTTCTCATCTCTAAAATGCTGATAATAGTAGCATCTATTGCACAGGGTTGTTGCAAGGATCCAAGGAAATAACATATGAAGAGCACTATTCAAACCTTAGAGTGCTACATGCATTGTAGATGAAATTATTATTGTTGTTGTTATTATTATCATTATAATTATTATTAATCATCCCACTACCCACCCTAATCTTGAACTCCACAATGATTTCTTGATCTCATTTTTCTCTTGGTCTGACTTATCTGGTCAAATGTTTATTTAACCACCTACTTGATCTGACCTTCCCCCACCATTAATTAGCTAGTTTCCTTACCTATTTCCAAATCTAACCCACAAGAGTTTCATGCCTTAAATATCATTCTTTCCCCTTTTTAGCTCTTCACTCTACCCCTACTTCCTAACCACTCCCTAGCTACCCACATACCCCACCCCCAATCCTTAGCCTCTCCCCAAGACAAGGCCCTGGATTAACCCTGAATAAATCTCCACCTTCCTTAGGCAGGCTGCACATAAAAGATCATTCTAAGTGCTTGTCCCCTCCACCCTCACCCCTCTAACACACACACACACACACACACACACACACACACACGCATATCTATGAGCCCCTTGAGAGCAAAACCTTTTTTGCTTTTGCTTCCCTTTTTTGCCTTTCTTTGGATTCCCAATTCTCAGAACAGTGCCTACTATAAAATAAGACTTAATAAATGCTTGTTGACTGACTGACTGATCCATTACTAGGATGACTTCCCAAGAACACTTCTTGTTCAATCAATTTAACCACCCTCGTTGAGTATGTTAATAAAGTATGCCATAGGTCCAGACACAAGAAAAATGTAGGTCCATTGCCAGCATAAATAAAAATTAGTGGCAAAACTGTTAACATGCAATGGAAAAAAAATCTCAGCAGGAAGGGAGAAGGCAGCTTATATCTTTCCCCTTCTTCCATTAGTGGAGGAGACAGAGGTAATTTTTGAGCTGCTCTGCTCCAAACTCAGTTACTCTTCACTGAACGACTAGCTAACAAATATATCATCCGATGAGCTCTCCGCAGCTGTGCTGCCTGGGTCTGAGACACCTGCACATCCCTCAGCACTTAGTTGTTTGGGTTATTATAGGCTGAGAAATAGAAAAAGAAAGTACAGAGCATGGTACAATAAAGCCTGAATCTCTCTCCACAGCCTACACTTGAAAAATAAAACTTTATGTGCAATTGAGACATTACTTGGCACAAACTGAGGTGGCCATTCTACAGTAATTTGGTTAGCAACTTGACACTTAACCCATCTGTTTTTACTGCTACCAGCTGGGTCATCCACTCGATTATCCACATCTCTAGGTATAAATGGAAAATTGGGTACTGCAAGCATGGTCCCTTTCTAATTGAACACTTTTGCCTTTCCTAAGAGTCCCACTGTATGACTTCCTCAAAATTCTTAAATCCACTGAAAGACAATGCAGCAAAATAGAGCATGAGTCAAGGTCTAGACATTTTAATTTAGTATCTCCTCTCTGTGGCATAGTGGACTTAGGTTTTAATCCTGGCTATACCACTCACTACATATTCCATGATTCACTAACTCTTTCTTCCTCCTACTCTTGTCCTACCCAAGTTTGTGTGTGTTCCCACCACATTTGTCAAGGCAAGAAAGAATTGGGTACAGTGAAGAGAGAGGAAGAGCATGACATAGACTGGACTCGTAATGAGATCACAAATCTTCCAGAGTAGCTGAGTCTGAGACCTCCCAGCATCTTAATGTGATCATGCTTGGGTGGCTAAGTTAGGCTCACACAAAGCACTTCACAAATTTGCCTTGAGTTGAATTATTAACTCTTTTTAGTCTACTAGGAACATTTATTGTGACCCTCAACAAAGCAGTATTTTTCCTAGCATTTAACAGAGAACAAAAAGCTACCAAACGGGTGTACTTAAGTTTTCCCTTGAAAAATAAGGATTTGGTATCTGTTGGTTCACGACAGGCAGCTTAACTATTCTAAGATCTAGTATTTCTTACCCTTAGGTCCATGGACCCCTAAGGGGGGGGGGGGCTCCTGTGGATAGATATCAGTGGTCCATGAATTCACTACACTTTTACTTTCATTAACCTTTGGCTTCTTTTGTGATCCTATACATTTTAATTTATGCATTTAAAATCATTATTCTAAAGAGTAAATAAGTTTTACCAGACTGCCAAACTAGTTCAGGACACCAAAAAATGTTAAGAATCTTTCATCTAACAGAGGTTTTATTTAGACATTTTTATTAACAAATAAAGCTTCTGACATCACACTTTCAAGTAATGAGCTCTAACAAAGAAAAGTGTTCATTATATGGAACAAATAAGTGTGTATGCATATTCATTGGAATTAGCAATGAAATGAATTCTTTAAGCAGAAGCCTACTTTCCTTTTTACTTTCCTTGTGAAACTAAAGATAAGACTTAAGGGTTAAGGGGGTAAAAAAAATGTCCTCCCTCTAAATACTAAAATCTCATTTAGGAATACAGCAAACATTTTAAAACATAAAAAAAAAAATGTGTTATTGAATGGCAACCAATAGATTTAGGATTAAAAGAAAAAAGTACACTTGTGACTTATTAGTCACAAAATAAAAATTCTAGAAATGAAAGTTCCAGAGGTTCAACAAACATTGATTAGAAAGGTCAGATCAAAATTTGGAAAGGCCCTGCTGGCATGAGAAAGGCCAGGAATGTAGCTGGACAAAAAGGAGACCAAGGTAGTTCCCTTACTCTTGGGTTCCTTTTTATTTTCCTCTGTTTTCCTCATTTTCATAGAACAGAAAATATTTGGAACTGAGAAACTGGAGACCCCAAACCTCAAGAGTACTTGACAATTAGTAGGAAGGCTTGCCTCTGAAATGGATGCTAGGTACAGGTTAGCATGTCACACAGCAAGTGACATACAGTTTCCAGGCCTAATCTAGAAAGAGATCTCTGACAGAGATATGGGTTTTAGGGACCAAGAAATACAGCTCAAAATATTGAATTAAGGCCAAAAGCAGTAGTCATGTAGGACCTGTTCTGACTTTTTGTTCCAAAGAGCTTAGATTAGGGTGAAAAATTACCTTCTGAGGAAGAAAGCCCATTCTAGCCTGGGCTCTGAAAAAGATAGAGTGGTTATGCTTCATCATACCTGTGCCATAGACCCATATATTCCCTATGTGTGCCTCTTAATCTGTGTTCACTCTGTGTTTCCAATCTACCCATTGATAATTTATTTGTGGGAAGGGAAAAATGTTTTATTGCTACTTTTCTTATTATGTTACTTCATGAAAAGCCTTTGATTTGAACTGTGTCCCCTGATTAACTATTAATGGTAAATACATTGGTGGGGGCTCATGAGCTATGACTTTAGGTGGATGCAGACCTCCTTGGAAGGACACATATGCAAGTTAGGAAGTGCTTTCAGGTGTTACAGATTAATTCAACAAACACTTGTGTTGACTGCACAAGGTATTGGGGATGCAAGGACAAAAACAAAAGTCTCTTCCCACAAAGAGCTTACATTCTATCTTTATAGATAAGTAAATACAACATGTGTACAAAATAATACAAAGCAATTCCAAGAGGGAAAGAATACATAATTCTAGGAGGGTGAGAAAAGTCTCATGTAGGAGATGGATTCTAGCTGTGCTTTAAAGGAAGCTAAAAATTCTAAGAGACTGAAGTAGAAAAGATAGTGCTTTCCAGAAATTTTTCTCTCTGAACTTTTCTTGTGCTTCTAGTCACTAGCAACCAGTTTAGCATCTAATTATTCTATAATTGTTTTTAAGTCTATTAGTCTTGTTGACCCAAGCATATGGAAGCATACAATGGAACGGCAGGCTAGTCTGACTGAAACAGTGCTTGAAAGAGACTATTATCACATAAGACTGTAAAGATGAATGGGAGCCTAATTGTGGAGAGTTTTTCTAATGTCAGACTGAGAAATTTGTATTTAGTCCTAGAAAAATAAGAAGTCATTGAAGATTTTTTTTAGTAATGATTATGCTAAGAATTCAGTAATGTTTTAGGAAAAGCTATTTGGCACCCTTGTGGAGCATGGGTTTGAGAGAGTAGAAACTGGAGGCACAGAGACCAACTAAGACACTTTGGGGGGCAGCTAGGTGGTGCAGTGGATAGAGCACTGGCCCTGGGTTCAGGAGGACCTGAGTTCAAATCCGGCCTCAGACACATAACACTTACTAGCTGTGTGACCTTGGGCAAGTCACTTAACCTCATTGCCTAACCAAACAAAACAAAACAAAACAAAACAAAAAAAAGACACTTTGGCACAATTCTGGATTTGAGATGATGAGGGTTTGTGCTAGGGGGCAGAGACTAGGTGAATGGACAAAAGAGAACAGATGTGAAAGATACTGTGCAAGAATAATAGACAAGACTGGACAAAAGATTGTATATGGGAGATGAAACAGGGAAGAGTCAAGGATCATAGGATCATAGCTCTACAGTGGGAAAGGACATCAGAAAAGATGACTCCAAGGCAGCAAATCTGCAGGACTATAAAGATGGCATTGCCATTGGTAGAAATGGGGAAATTTGGAGGAGCGAGGGGTGATAGGGAAATGCAATGCATTCCATTTTGGACATGCTGAATTTGAGATTCCTACAGAATATCTAGGAGGAGGTGTCCAAGAGGCGGCTGACAATGTAGAATTAGAGTAGAAGAAAGAGATTAGGTCTAGATATTTAAATTTGGGACACTTGTGCAAAGAGATAATACTTAAATGCATGGGACCTGTAGAGGTCATAAAGGGAGAGGTTATATAGAGCTAGCTGGTACAGTAGATAAGAGTGCCAGGCCTGGATTCAGAAAGACTTATCTTCATGAGTTTAAATCTGACCTCAGACACTTACTATCTGTGTGACCCTGGGCAAGTCAGTTAACCCTATTTGCCTCAGTTTCTCATCTATAAAATGGGTTGGAGAAGGACATGGCAAACCAGTTCAGCATCTTTGCCAAGAAAACCCCAAATGGAATCATGAAGAGTCATACACAACTAAACAATATAGAGAGAAAAGTGGGCCCAGAAAGGTACCTTGGGAGATTAACACATTTATAAAATATTTAAATATATTTTAAACATATTTCTCCCACAGGGAAAAAGGGACCTAGCAAACATGGCTGAGCTTGAATGATAGGTGAACAAGTAGATGGAAAATTAAGAGAGCAGTGTTACAGAACCCAAAACTAAAAACAAGTCTCCTATCTTTCAGTACAGTGAGGGACCTTGCTGCTACTGCACCTCGACTGTGGAGGCAACCATAGGTAGCAAACTTAAAGTGACAAAGACAACACAGAGTTCACCTACAGAGAAGCCCCTCTAAACTTTTACTTTTGCACATGTTTGACTTTTTCTTTTTAGACTTTTGATATACGTTGTACCCAAATGACAGCTTCTAGTGATCTTCATCCTCAAGACTCAATAAAATGAATTGGTCTTGTTAACGTCTCAAAAGAGTGCCCCCCCATGCCTCCCTTTTTCCACTGCTTTGTCACCATGACAACCATGGAGCCCTTCAAATATAAAACCATGCAATCCTTCCACTTTTTAGTCCTTTCTCATCTGTGAAATGGGGACAACAAGTCTGTTGATCTGAAAAATATTTTTTTTCAGAATCTTTACAATATTGTTAACATGATTTCTCCAAAGTTTCATGAGTGTAAAAGCTCCAAGGAGAGATAGACTAACATTTCAACTCCCTTTCTGACCACTGGAAAAAATTCCAAATAGTTTTGTTCAAAACTAATTTAAGGGCAACATGCTATATACCAGATTCAAATCCACTGTTATAGCAAAATTCCATATAGCGAGACACTTTATAATGAGGTATAACTGTAAGGGAATTTAATTACTAATGACCAATAGCATGGCTGTGTTTGTGGTTTTCCTTGTTGCTACAACACGTTTACACAGCTATAAACACACCAAACTGTAGAGATCAGCAGTGGAAGATCGGATATTTTGCTTGAAACCAGACATGTAAACAGAGTTGACTCTCCCAGCAGCCTGCTTCTTGTGCCAAGGTTATAACTGTACCCGAAGGTCTATTTAGCACAGACTAAGTGGCAGTTAACTATCCCTGTTGAGGGTGCATCAAGTTCAGTTTGACTGCTGGGAGGGAGGTTATTTATGTTGCTTGCTCTCAACCAGCCTAATTCTGAAGTCTGAATTTCCCCTGAAGTCATGCAAAAGAGACAGAAGGTAAGTTAATAGAAGCTTCCACCTATGGTCTTCCAAAGTCTTCTGTTTGGTGTAGTGGAACAAAGATCTGAACGGGATTCAGAGGACTTCAGTTCAAATGCTTGCTACTTGGGTGACCTTGTATAGATCATTCTGCCTTTCTTGGGCCTCCGCTTCTTCATCTAAAAATTAAGTGTTAAACTAAGATGTCTCTATGGCGCCTCTTAACCCTAAATCTTATTTTCTTCCTCAATTATTATATTAAACATTATTTGTCATTGTGCTTTTCATTCACTACTAAGCTGAGACCCACTCCTTACATCAATGAAATCACAAGTCCAGTCCCTATCCAATGAGAGAGAGAGAATTACACATAGATCTATAGAAATAGTGGTGTGCAAATTAATTGGAACAAGGAAAAATAACTAAACTTATTGAGTTGTACAATAAACATTATAACTTTTTATATTTAAGAAACTTTTAATGTGCAATATGTCCCCCTTTGCTGCAATTTCTTGTTTTACACACAATTTGGCACTGAGTTCACAAGATTTTGACACGTATTATTTAATTCATCATAAAACCATATATCACATTGGTTATTAAGCATGCCTTTGATGAATAGTACATTTTTTCAGGGCTAGCCTTAATTATAGCACATAGGTTTTCATAGGGGTTTAAATTAGGCAAGTTCCCAAGCTATTGAAGCATGTTGATCTCCATCTCTTGGATAAATTTCTCAACCTTCCATGATGTGCAGTGTGGTAGAACACTGTGTTGTGGTATTCCATCTCCATTTGGGGATTTCTACAGTTATATGACTAAGCTACTTCTCAGCCTATCATTATATTTATGAGTTCATTATTTTCTCAATATGGTCAAGGCTTCCACACCTACTAGAAGCTTTAAAAAATCCCAAGATAGTTTGGAGGGCAGATGTTTTACAGTCTTATGAAGATGCCCAGATATTATAGGCTCAAATGGACTTCTTCGGACAATAGTTTGAGGATAGTGAAAAAAAATTAGTTATATTTGTAAAAAAATTACATTTTCCACTCTTTATTATTTCATTCTTTATTTTATCTTGCCCATGATAAGCATTTTTTTGTTCAGAGCATCACTTATTAGCTGCTCTTCTATCTTCTAGAAGCCTAAGCTTGCGCTATATAGAAACAATAATAATCTCTCTAGCTTTTAGGTCTCTCCTATTTTCAGGATTAATTAGGCTGTTTTGTAGCAATAGTGTGCCAGTTCTTGGTGTTTTTCATTTTTAGCCATGAGTTTCTTTGCACTTTGGGGCAATTAATTCTGTTTCACTGAGGACTTAAGTGAAATATCTGATTTTCCCACACCAATAGTTACTACAATATCTAACGGTCATTAAAATGTGCTCTTTAAGATCTATTGTTTTCATGGAATGATATTCATTCTTAAAAACCACAGAAAATAAAAACACATCAAAAGAGGGCAATGAAATGTGTGTGTGGCACAAAATCCAGCTGATGGAGAAGTATGTCAAGGTAGGGTAACCAGCCCAATCTAATTTCATCTGGCGAAGGTCAGAGGTTGTGAGCAAGCCTAGTATATATATACATACACAGTGCTATGTGAATTACAAACATATGTACGAACATTTACACACATACGTACAGTGGTGTGTTGATATGTATATACACATACATTTATATAAATATAAATATAAATAAATGGCAGTTGGCGTAGTATAGGGAGCAGGGTTGTTCAACGACAATTATTTGCAGTCTACCATCCCCTCACCCTTCCTACGGATTCATTGCCCTGATGTATGTCCCTAGATGAATGCTCCTTCTATGTCCTGTGAAGTTGTATCAAAAGATATGTAATTATCTCTACACTTTTTAAATCTCTGAGCCCCTAGCCAGAAAGAGTAGTCTGGCAAAATACCTCAATGTTGTATCTATCACTCTTTGTTCTCTAGGGATATTCCCCTCCTCAGCTGCCTTTTCCCAACTGCATTTCCAGTAAGTATATCTAGTCTAGCAAAGGCTCATGATTAATACCATTTATAAAGACAAACTAAACATTTAAAACAACAAAAAGGTAAACAGACTTTCCACATGCCCAGAGAAAAAGGTGTCTGGCTTCTATTAGGGAGCCCAAGTGAAGGAAGGAGATAGAAGATTACCACTTTGGTGTCTGTACTTTAGAACTTGGCGTCGCAGGAGTTTTAGCAACATTACTTCTATCCCAACACTCCCCAGAACTGATAATCCTGCTTGCCCCATTAGTCCCTGTAGAATAAAGCTATTGATGTCTACATTCACATTACTATCTAACTATTGCAAATGTTTTGTAAATGTTATTCCAAAAATATGATGAAGGAAAGTTTGCTATTTTTTAAAAAAAAAAACTGGCCCAAGATCCTAATTTCTCACTTGTAACTCACATGAAAATCATTTTGAAACTTGGAAGGAATGACTTTTCCCATTACTAAATATAAGAAATGTTGTGGGGGTTTTTTCACACATACCACTTAAGTATTTCAGTGCTAAGCAAATACCATGATACTGTAGGGTAGAGGCACACCAAGATGGGAACACTTTAGCAGAGGCAGATCTAAAATAGATAGTCTCTACTCATGAACCTGGATTGTTGTGGGACACTCTTGACAATCATTACAATTCAAAAAGAATTTTTCTAAAATATCTGCTATAATCCACTGGAGAAATAGAAAAAAAAATTTCCTACCCTCAAGATATTTATGCTCTATTGGATAATAGCTGACATTTATACATGTTTAAAAGTTTGCAAAATGCTTTCCATACAGTTAATCTCATTTGGTCTTCAAGACAAAACTGTGAAGGTGATGCTACAGATGTTCTTATCCTCATTTTTCATATGAAGAAATAGAGGCTTAAAGATGTTAAAAAGATCATGGATATAAAACTGGGAAAGATCTCAGATGTCATCAAGTCCAATTCCCCTCATTTTACAGATGAAGAAACTGAGGCTTCTGGAGGTTAAGCAACTTGCCCAAGGTCACACAGAGAATAAAACATCAGAGGCAGGATTTGAACCCAGGTCCCTTGACTTCAGCATCAACTCTTCTTCTCCTATACTATACTGTCAACCCTGGTCATGACACTAGTAAGTGTCAGAAGTATGTAGGTCACTCTTTCAGAGCTAACCCTTGAAGAACTAAGAATATCTGTCTGTAATCTGTTCATTTTCAAATACACTAACACATGAGGAAAATCCTTCCACCCTGTCTCCATCCTTGCACATGCCTAAGCATTAGATGTTCCTTTTATGCACTTATATCTATAGCTGTTTCCAAAACAATTTATTATAAGTCAATCAAAAAGTTTTTGTTAGGTGCCTATTATGTGCCTAACACTGTACTGGGAATTGTAAGGAGTACAGAGTACAGGTCTCTGGGGCTTCCAATCTGGTTGATTGGCAATAAAGTAGGGACAGCATATAAGAAGATGTTAATGGTGTAGTGGAAAGTGTAAAGAAAGTAGGAAAGAATATTATCAAGAGTTTCCATGGAAAACCTATCCTCTAATAACTGACTAGAGCTAGTTAGGAAGAATAAACTAGCATTCAACATATGTCTCTTGGGTTTCCAGAAGAATCTGAATGATTAAAGTATCCCAGAGAATGATGTGCCAAATGGTAACTCAAGTATATGGATAGGAGCAAGAAAATTCTAGAGATAGAGAAATTAGTGCATTAGAAGCTAGGGAAAGTTCCTGCTTAGATATCTTCAGCCCTTCTCTCTTCCTCATCTCTTGAATCCAACCAGTTACCATCTCCACTAGAATCTACCTTTACAATACTTCTATACATGTCTCTTCCTCTCTCTTCTCACAGCTACCACCTTCACACAATTTCCTCCCCTCCCCCCCAACTCCAACCCAACCCTGTTATCATCGAAGAGGTAGCTTCTTAAACTTTTCCTATTAGCAACCCCTTCCATGACCCCTTTTTGCATTTCAGCGGTGTTCGTTAGCGTTGTGTGGCTTGGTGGCATGAATGGTGCAAAGTGCACATGCTTTGTGTTCAGAACCAAGGCTGCAGTGAAGTTGTCTGGTGCAACACATAGACAAGCACTACCAGAAACACCTTGGATTCATTACACATTTGATTTTGAATTAATTTTTGGTCCTTGCATGTTCATAAACCTTTTACTACTGCCACATTTTTCACGACCCTATATGGGATTAAGACTCACAATTTAAGAATCACTGGACAGGGGAATGGAATTGAAGTCAGGAACACCTGTGCTAAATGAGAGAGAGAGAGAGAGAGAAAGGAAGAAAGAAGGGATGGAGAGACAGAGGAAGAAGGGAGGAACAAAAGGAAGAGGGAAGGAAGGAGGGAAAGAAGGAAGGAAGGAAGGAAGGAAGGAAGGAAGGAAGGAAGGAAGGAAGGAAGGAAGGAAGGAAGGAATATCCCCTCAAAATGTTATAGAGATTGAGGTATTGGACATATATGAGACCTGGATAATAAGGGATGTGTTTTGCATTGGTAAGAATCAAACCAAAGGCAATGTGGCAGAGTAGATAGAATTCTGAGTTCAACTTCTACTTCTGACATTAGCTGCAGGACCCTGGAGGCAGGTCACTTAACCCCTGTTACCGTAGACTGCTCCCAACAGATTGATCTATGAAGTCATAGACTGTTGGGATCTTCACTGGTGGAGGAAATTTGCTGTGCAAAGGACATCCTAGATTGTTCATGTACTGAGAACAAAATCAAAGAATTACCAAAGGAAGAGCAAATAAAGCTTTGGAGGCTGAGCCACTCTGCTGAGAAGAGCAACAAACAGATGGAATAAGTTAAGTGAAACCATCATCACAAATTATACAAGTGAGTTTAAGAGGGAGCCAGACATTTTTATGGGACAAAGGAGGTTGAAGGAAATAATGACAAAGCAGAGGGGAGGAGCCTGGAAAAACCTAAAAGGGATACCATAAAGCTGAGCGGCCTCTTCCTACCCTAACAATTCTTTTGGTTTTTCAGCATTCAGGGCCAGAGGATAAAATCTACAAGACTTGTGAGTGAGTGAGTGTGTGTAAGTGTGTGCGTGTTTGTGTTTTGAGGATGCAGGAAGTACAGGTCAGCTAGAGTGGGAGTAAAAATCAGCTTTTCCCAATGAGAGAAAGGAGCCATAGCTTGTGGGCAGAATGAAAGTATCACCCACGAGTAACCAACCTTTTCCTTTCTGAACCGGGCGGGGAGGAGCTAAAAATTTGAGTAAAAGCAACAGACAGAACAAAGAACTAGAAGAAAGGATTCTTCAGCAACAAATGTAAATTCTGCTCAGTCTGGAAGCAAGAAGCAGCCAGGAAAAGCAAACAATAAAAGGAGAAATGATCAAGCTGAAAAACTCCATCTCCTCAGGCTCCTGGGAAGATAAGTTAGATTTTTAAATTCTCCAGCCCTGTGAGACATAGGCATCTTCCAGCCGACTCAACTAATCATGCGACTCCTAGCATCTCAGCATACATCATTTAAATCATTTAAAAAGAAAACTGTAAATTAAATTATTCCATCCTAATTATGCAAAAATGATAAATTCGAATAAGCTACAAGAACAGTTATGTAATTCACTCAGAAATTAAAGATTTTCCAATCACTTGGCAACTCAAATCAAAGCAAATGTGTAACGTTACCAATTATATCAATCCTACTCCTAAATTTAAATATATAAACATATGATAAACTGAATTAAAATTCTTATCTATTATGCATTGACTTATGATCATTTGCCATGGGGTAGACAGCTACATTCAAGGCGTGTTCCAAGGACTGAGCCTTTTGCAGCCAGAAAAACCATTTTGTAAGAGACCAATACTAGACTAAGCCTTTACTGCTCTTGCCTCCATAACAAGTCCTGCCCTTGAAGAAACTAAGTTAGAGCTCACTGTTTGAGAATTCAGTTATGTGTGTGTAATAAATCCAAAGACAGGAAAACACTAGTAAACTATGAATAGTGTGATGAGATCAAGAAGTGTAGAATGAACTAAGCTCCAACACAGAAGTCTGCCCTGATACTCATAGCAACATGGCAGTACAAGAAGCATTATGGGATATGGGGTAGATAAAGCGCTAGACATTATATTGTAAACTCCTTGAGGGTAGGGAGTCTCTTTTCCCTCTTTTTGTATCCCCAGTGCTTAGCACAGTGCATGGTACATAGTAGGTACTTAAAAAATGTTTGCTGATTGATTGACTGACTGATTAGGAGTCAGGGAGACCTGAATTCCTATCTAGTCTATGATACATACTAGCTATGTTATGTGACTCTAAGACAAATTAGATACTAAACCTGACCTTCAGTTTTTTCAGCTACTCGTTAAGTACCCTCTGTGTATATGTATATATGTAGGTATATGTATTGTGCATATATATGTATACATGCATGTGTACATATGTTTGTGTATACATATATACACACATATATAGTTTATTATATATACTTACTACATGTTATTATATATACTTACTACATGTGTATGTGTGTGTATATCCTTAATACACATGTATATATTTGTGTGTGTGTAATATGCTTATTATACCCCAGACACTGACTCTAGCCAACTAGAAATACAAAGAAAAAAAGAGTCTTCACTTCCCTCAAGGAGCTTACATCCTAATGTAGGAAGACAATACCTAAACAAAAACAAAAACAAAAAACTGAAAAACATAGAAACTTAAGGTACTTGTAGAGCAAATCTGGAGAAGAAGAAAGATGTGGCTGGCCTGGATATGGTCCTTAAAATGGAGGCTCTGGGAGGAGCCAACAAATCAGAGGGAGAGGCTGCAGGGGTGGAGGACACTTCTAATGTGAGAGATCCAGGGGTGGAGTAATCTTCCAAGGGGAAGAGGTTTCTGTGGCATGATAAAGTCCAGAAATTCCAGAGCACAGCCTGGAGAGGAATGTAAAAGGGAGATGATCATACCTTTAACAACTACCTCAGAGTTGTTGCAAAGTAATTAATTAGGTCATATGTATAAAGTACTACATAACAGAGAGGCAGCATAGCCTAGTGGCTAGGGAGCCAATCTCAGAGTCCGGAAGACCTGAGTTCACATCCTACCTCTGACACAGCCCATGTAATCATGGTCAAGTCACTTAACAGAACATTTGTAAACTTCATTAGTGAAGAGAGTTCTGTATACTAATAAAATTACAGATCCCATATAACATCAGTTATATTATTACAGCAATGTGCTTCCATACAGCATACATTCAACAGCATCATGCAGTGAAAATGGAAGAATCGGGAGTCAGAAAAACTAGGTTTGAATCAAGCTCTCTGCCACTTACTATGTGATTTTGGCAAAGTTATTTTACCTCTCTTGCCTCAGTTTCCCTACCTATAAAATAAGGCTGCTGGACTATTTGACCTCCATAAGGGCCCTTCTGACTCTAAATTTAAGATCCTATGAAGTATTCTAGGGATCCTGCTTCAAGGAATTCAAAGTGAGTGAGTAACAAAAGTCAAACAAAACCTTGAAAAAATAAACTTTGGCTCAGATAGGCACATAGTTCTTTGCAACCCTTTGACAAAGGTACAACTTGTGTTGATCAGTAGCGTGGGTTGACAAAGCACACCTGGCTGGCTAGCTTCTCCACCTTGACATCTTTTGTCTTATATCCTGGCAGGTGCAGTTTGACCACACTGAGCAGGAAGTGTTATAGTTTTGCAGATCTTTCTCTCTCTCTCTCTCTCTCTCTCTCTCTCTCTCTCTCTCTCTCTCTCCCCCCCTCTCCCTTTCTCCTTCTCTCCCTCTCTCCCTCTCTCTCCCTCTCTCTCCTCAAAGCAAAAATAGCACTAACAATTGCTGAGTAGTTATTAGATCTTATGAGAGAGATAAAACTTCTTTCATGAACTTCAAAAGTCCCATGGATTCTCTTTCTTTGGAATGGTTTAAACGTCACCAGGCCTGGAGCAAAACTGATGCCTTCTACTTTATGTTTCTGTCTACCAATGGTGAATTCATCCTTCAGTAAATGGAAATCCCATACTTGACCTTGAACTACAGAGCATTATCTTCCTATTTGACCAACTAGAAATTTTTCTGCATTATATGAGGTCTACCACAGAAGAAATTAAATTCCTCCCACTTTGCACCTATCTGCTTCAACTATTTTTTTTGCCATGTTGAAGCAGAGAGAGGGTTATGGGAAAGAAGAGAAAGAGAAGGAAGGTTCTGTTCATTTCTTTTTAAATTTAAAAGAGAAGATGATAAAGAATATATATGATAGAAAGGAGGAAAATTTAAATCAGAGGAAATAGAAGATAGAGAAATGAATGCAGGAACAAAATAGAAGAAAAGGGAAAGCCAAACATGGAAGAAACATGGGGAAATGAAGTAAAGAGAGAAATAAAGAAGGATGATCAAGATTAGGCAGGGAAGATGGAAAAGGAAGAGAATTCTTCCATTGTAAGATCTTTCATTTTTGTTATTGCTTTTCCATTCTCCCTAAAAACCCAGATTCTCACAGATTCACACTAGGATTTTTCCAGTAACTTTTAAATTGATTTCCATGTTTTTCATCTCTGCTTCTCTCCTTCAACTAATTCATCTTCTATAATGCTGCTAGATGAACTTTCCTAAAGTGCCCATTTCCCAAATCCCTTTGAATACACGATGTTCCCAGCATGCCCCAACTTAACTAAAAGGAAACAGAGATATGTGCATGACAATCTGTCTTCATGTCTTAATTTCCACATGCTTGATTGATTCTTCTCAACTCATACTGATTCACCTTTCTGATAATGGTAACGTTGTAAAGTAAAAGACCATTGGTTTTGAGGTCAGGGTAATGGGTTCAAATCATGACTCTGCTATTCACTTCCTAGGCCCCAGTTTCTCCAAGGTCACTTCCAGCTCTAAATCCTATGATCTCATATCTTTTGGCTGCTTTGATTATCCTGCTTCAGCATGATTTGTCCTACATTTTTTATCCCTATCTATTCCTTTGGTTATGACTATCTACCACCTTTGATGTATCTTCAGATTCCCCAATTACTGACATGATCCAAGTCCTTAGTCCTTTGCAGTCAGCAAGATCTTTTATTTCCTACCATTATCTATAGCAAAAAGTTCAAACTCCTTAGCCTGGCATGCAAAAGAAGAAGAAAAAAGAAAAAAAGAGGGATAAGAAGGAAAAACTTGTAAACTTAAGTTGGAAAAGAAGATAAGAAGAGAAATAGAGGTAAAAACAGGAAGGAAATGAAAGATAGAAAGCCAAATTCTAATTCCAGCTCCCTGAGAAGTTGTATGGTTTTTGATAAGTCACCACCTATCTGCAATTGCAAATGGTAAAGAAAAGTCCTTTGTGATCTCAATGTGATTTCAGTGTGATCCAATGTGATCTCATCCCAATTTTCTAACTTTCTATCCATTCCCCTGTTAGGGAATTCAGGGGTGTACTGAAGCCAGCTTGTACAGGGGCTGATTGTTAAATTTTCACTGTGAGCATTTACGACTTAGAAATCAGCAAAAGCTGCAAAATAGGGCTTGATTTGCTGTTTTCAGAATTGTATTCACTTAAGAAAATGATGGAGAAAATGTCAATAATGCAAATTAAACTTTAAAATATATTCTGCATGTATTCTTTTCAAAGAACCAGCTGTTAAGCATTTACCAGCACACCCTTGAACCTATTGTTCAGTAAACTCTATTCAGAGTATCTTCATTTATGCCTCCATGCATTTATACACCCAGGCTGTCATCTTCTCTTACAATGCTCTTTTTTTTCCTTTCTGCCTATCCCAGTTTCCACCCAGACTTCTGGACTCAGCTTAACTATCACCTCTTCCATGAAGCCTTCTTTGATGACCAACTTGGAAGTAATCAATTCCTCCTATGAAAACATAGCATGTATTCTCTGAACTACTCATTTGAGAGGAAATTATAAGCTGTTATGGACCTTCTCTATCACTTTTGTCATGTGTTCATTAACTCTTGCATTGCTATTTAAGTTCTCACCTGAAAATATAGAACAATTCTCTGGGTGCCTTATCTTTGGAGGATTCCACTTATGAATACTACATACACGCACACATCTATATGTGTATATACACATATGCACACATATATGTATGTGTATATGCATATTGATATATGTGTGTACATATATACACATACATATGTGTACATACCTGCACCTGGCTAACTTTATGCCCTTCCTATGGAATCTAGGAGAACAAGGCTTGCTTGACAGTTGGTTATTTTTTTAACTAACTTTTCTCAGCTCTAAATCAATTACCAACTAGACTACAACTTTTTTATAAGGTTAGTCAATGAGGCAAATACAATAAATGCAAAACAACTCTGCCAGACATTTTCTCCCCTAAAATCAGAGAAATTATAAGGCTAGATTTGCACAGCAAAAAATGGAATAGAACACCAGCAATGTGGAATATGTATAAAGCAAACAGAATAATTCAGGGGGCAGCTAGGTTGCACAGTGGTTAGAGCACCGGAGTGCTCTATCCTGGAGCCAGGAAGACCTGAATTCAAATCTGGCCTCAGACACTTAACACTTACTAGCTATGTGCCCCTGGGCAAGTCACTTAACCTCATTGCCCAGCCAAAAAAAAAACCAGAATAATTCAGGTCCTCAAATGGACTGTTTGCTTTTTCTTTGAGCCACCAGAATTATCTGGTTTGGCTATCTGGAGTTCAAACTTACAACACAACTATTTAGGTTTAACTTCACTTTCTATTGTGTAGACGTGGCTATTATTATGTGATATGCTGAAAAACTATTGCAACTTAGGTTGGTAATTCCATTAACTATAAAAGGATATAACAAAGACTGGACTGAAGACATCCCTGGTGAGATGGTTAAAGATATATCTTCCATAGGATTAAAGCTTTAGAACTGAAAGAAACCTTAGAGGCCATGGAGACCAACCTCATCATTTTACAGATGAAACTGAGGAAAAGGGAATTTAAGTGACTTGCCTGGGCTCACACAGTTAATGTCTGCAGTTAGCCAATAACCCAGGTCTCCCTGACTCCAAATCCAATGCCCAATCAACTATACCACTATCCTAAACAATCTGATGAGGTTAAAAGACAAGACTTTGTTCTGCCTTCGAAGACATCTCCCTGTGGAACATATAACCATTCCCATAGACAATTCATTGAGGGTAAAGGAGTCATGGTAATGTTGATTGTGTTAGAGCTGTTATGTGTCTAAGCCCAATAATGTGCTAGAGTTTGCACTTACTATTTCACAAGAGCTAATTGTTAAAATTTTAGCATGAACATCTATACCTCAGAAATTGGCAAATGCTAAAATACAGGGGTGAATTTGTTGTTTCCATGATTTCTAGATTTAGGAAAGTGATGAGGAAATGTTAATAATGCCAATTAAATTTAAAAGTGATTTTCAGTACAATTTATTTTTTCAGAAAATCAGTTGTTAAACATTTACCAGGGTTTGGACTTCCAGGAGCCAAGATGGTGGAATAAGCAGCAAATTGCTATAACTCTCCCATATTCACCTCCAAACAACCAGAAAATAGAGCCCCAGAACAAATCCTGGAACAGCAGAACCAGCAAAAAGGCAGGGTATAGCAACCTTTGAACCCAAGAAACTTGGAAAATCATCAGGAAAGGTCTGTATCACTCAGGTAAAAGGGGAGTTCACAGGAAGCATCCCAGCAAGCCAGTAGTAAGTCCCACATCAGCAAACCAGCAGTAGATCCTGATCCCCAGTGTGGGAGAGTAGGCACACGCCAACACCAGGATCCCCCACATGCCTTGGCATAGGCAGGGGAATTGTCAGACTCCAGTTATGAGAAGCACCACATGCTTGCGTGTAGCCCTAGTCAAACAGGCAATCTCCAGTGGCCAGACCTCCGTGTGCTTCAGAATTGCCCTGGGCAAACAGGTAAGCACCAACCTACTGGTGCTGAAGAAAACAGACAGCTGGGAGCACTAGGCCCCTGCCAGATGCTTCAGCATAGCCCTGAGCAAAAGACAGACACCAGCAGTCAGGCCTCCATATGCTTCAATGTAGCCCAGAGGAAATACAAAAAATCCCACATAAAGAGGTATGAAAGATCTATTACAATGGAGGGGAAAATGGTAGGATGGGTGATGGGCATAATTTGAAACTTACTCTCATCAGTATTGGCTCAAAGAGGAAACAATATACACAATCAGTTGAATATAGAAATCTATCTTACCTGACAGAGAAGTAGGAGGGGAGGAGATTAAGTAAAGGTGGGGGAAGGGGAGTGCTGACAGAAGATAGGGCAGATCAGGGGATATGGTAGACAGAAGAAAAACACTGGTGAGGAAGGAAAGGGTGAAAGGAGGGAGAGGACAAACAGGAGGAAAAATAGGATGGGAGGAAATACACAGTTAGTGATCATAACTGTAAATGTGAATGGAATGAACTCTCCCATGAAATGGAAGCACATAGCAGAATGGATCAAAACCTAGAATCCTACAATATGTTGTTTACAAGAAACACACTTGAAACAGAGAGACACACACAGAGAGTAAAGGTAAGGGGCTGGAGCACAATCTATTATGCTTCAGCTGACATAAAAAAAAAAAGCAGGGGTAGGGGATAGCAATCCTGATCTTAGACAAAGTAAAAGCAAAAATAGACCTAATTAAAAGAGATAAGGAAGGAAGCTACATCTTACTAAAAAAAGGGGGGGTACCATAGATAGTGAAGTAATATCAATACTAAACATATATGCACCAAGTGGTATAGCATCCAAATTCTTAAAGAAGTTAAGTGATTTACAGGAAGAAAGAGACAGCAAAACTATGCTAGCAGGGGACATCAACTGTCCCCTCTCAGAACTCAATAAGTCCAGCCAAAACAATAAACAAGAAAGAAACTAAGGAGATAAATAGAATATTAGAAAAGTTAGATATGACAGACCTTCAGAGAAAACTGAAGGGGAACAGAAAGGAATATACCTTTTTCTCAGCAGCACAGGGCACCTACACAAAAATTGGCCATGTATTAGGGTATAAAAACTTCAAAATC
>NW_020954610.1:68759092-68768544 GCF_900497805.2 Vombatus ursinus
CCTACACAAAAATTGGCCATGTATTAGGGTATAAAAACTTCAAAATCAAATGTAGAAAGGAATAAACATTAAATATATTCTTTTCAGATCATAAGGCAATAAAAACAAAGGGCAATGGAAAGAAAGATTAAAAGTTAATTTGAAACTAAGTAATCTAATCCAAAAGAATAAATGAGTCAAAGAACAAATCATAGAAAAGATCAATAATTTCATTAAAGAGAACAACAATGAGACAACATATCAAAATTTATGGGATGGAGCCAAAGCAGTACTTAGAGAAAATATTATTTCTCTAAATTCTTACATTAACAAAATAGAAAAAGAATAGATCAATGAGTTGGGCATGCAGCTAAAAAAAAAAAACTAGCAAAAGAACAAATCAAAAATACCCAGTTGAACATCAAATTGGAAATCTTGAAAATAAAAGGTGAGATTAATAAGACTGAAAGTTTTAAAAAAAACTATCGAGCTAATAAATAAATCTAGGAGCTGGTTTTATGGGGGGAAAACAATAAGACAGAGAAGCCATTGGTTAATTTTATTTAAAAAAAAAGAAAGAAGAAAACCAATATCTAATATCAAAAATGAAAAGGACAAAATCACTACCAATGATGAAGGAATTAAAGCAATCATGAGGAAATATTTTGCCCAATTACATGCCAATAAATCTGACAGTCAGAGCAAAAGCAATGAATGTTTACAAAAATATAAATTCCCTAAATTAACAGATCAGGAAATAGAATACCTACATAACCCCATCTTAGAAAAAGAAATTGAACAAGCCATTAAATGATCTCCCTAAGAAAAAATCCCCAGGGCAAGATGGATTTGTGAATTAATTCTAACAAACATTCAAAGAATAATTAATTCCAATATTATATATACTATTTGGAAAAATAGGTGAACAAAGAACCCTACCAAAGTCCCAAAGACAAAGATGGTGCTAATACCTAAACCAGAAAAAACTAAAATAGAGAAAGAAAATTATAGACCAATTTCCCTAATGAATATTGATGCAGAAATTTTAGACAAAGTACTAGCAAGGTGATTACAGCAATATCACAAAGATTATACGCTATGACCAGGTGGGATTTATACCAGGAATGCAGGGTTGGTTCAATATTAGGAAAACTATTAGCATAATTGGCTATATCCATAATAAAACCAACAGAAATCATATGGTTATCTCAATAGATGTTGAAAAAGCTTTTGACAAAATACAGCACCCATTCCTATTAAAAATAGTAGAGAGCATAGGAATAAATGGAGCATTCCTTAAAATGATAAGCAATATCTATCTAAAAACCATCAACAAGCATTATTAATGAGGAAACAAAACTATCACACTTTGCAGATGATATGAGAACTCTAGAGACTCAACTAAAAAACTACTCAAAATAATTGACAACTTTAGTAAAGTTGCAATATGTAAGATAAATCCACAAAAATTCATCAATATTTCTTTATATTTCTAACAAAGACCAGCAGCAAGAGATAGAAAAAGAAATTCCATTTAAAATAACTAAACAATATAAAATACTTGGGAGTCTACCTGCCAAGACAAACCCAGGAACCATATGAACACAGTTACAGAACACTTTTCACACAAATAAAGTCAGATCTAAACAATTGGAAAAATATCAGTTGCTCATAGGTAGGCTGAGCCAATGTCATAAAAATGACAATTTGGCCTAAATTAATTTACTTATCCAGAGCCATACCAATCAAACTACTAAAAAATATTATTTTATAGAGCTATGAAAAATAACAACAAAGTTCATCTGGAAGAATAATAGGTCAAGAATATCCAAATAATTAATGGAAAAATTACAAAGGAAGGTAGCCTCACAACACCAGATCTCAAACTATATTATAAAGCAATAATCATCTAGTACTGGCTAAGAAATACAGTGGTAGAACAGTGGAGTAGGTTAGGTACACAAGACGCAGTAGTCAATGACCATAGTAACCTAGTGTTTGATAAACCCAAAGACCCCAGCTTTTGAGATTTGATAAAAACTGCTGGGAAAACTGGAAAACAATAGGACATGAACTAGTTACAGACCAACATCTCACAACATATACCAAGATAAGGTCAAAATGGGTGTATGATTTAGACATCAGAAGCAAATTAGAAGAGCAAGGAATAGTCTACCTGTCAGATCTATGGGGAAGGGAAGAATTCATGATCAAACAAGAGATAGAGAGCATTACAAAATGAAAGACAGATAATTTTGATTATATTAAAACAAAAAGTTTTTGTACAAACAAAACCAATGCAACCAGATTAGAAGGAAAGCAGAAAGCTGGGAAACAATCTTTACAGCAAATATCTCTGATAAGGGCCTTATTTCTTAAATATATAGAGTTGAGTCAAATTTATAAGAATAAAAGCTATTCCCCAATTGACAAATGGTCAAAGGATATTAACAGGTAGTTTTCAGATGAAGAAATCAAAGCTATCTATAGGCATATGAAAAAGTGCTCTAAATCACTTTTGATTAGAGAAATGCAAATTAAAACAACTCTGAGGTATCACCTCACACCTATCAGATTAACTAATATAAAAAAAAAAAGGAAAATGTTGGAGAGGATGTGGCAAAATTTGGACTCTCATGCACTGTTGGTGGAGTTGTGAACTGATCTAACCATTCTGGAGAGCAATTTGTAACTATGCCTAAAGGGCAACCAAACTGTGCATACCCTTTGATCCAGCAACACCAGTACTAGGTCTGTATCCCAAAGAGATCATAAAAAAGGGGAAAGGACCTATATGTGCAAAAATTTAATGGTGGCAAAATATTGGAAATTGAGGCAATACCCATCAATTGCAGAATGACTGAACAAGCTGTGGTATATGAATGTAATGGAATACTATCATGCAATAAGAAATAATAAACAGGCAGATTTCAGAAAAACCTGAAAAGACTTCTACTAACAGACACAAAATGAAATGAGTAGAACTAGGAAAACATGGTACACAGTATCAGCAACATTGTGCAATGATCAACTTATGAATGACTCAACTCTTCTCAGCAACACAATGATCTAACATAAGTACAAAGGATTCACGAAGGAAAATACTATCCACATCCAGATAAAGAACTAATGGACTCTGAATACAGATCAAAGCATATTTTTTTCACTTACTTTTTTGTGTTTTTTTCTTTTGATCTATTTCTTCTTTCACAACTATGACTAATATGGAAATATGTTTTATATGATACCACATGTATAACCTACATCAAATTGCCTACCATTTTCAGAAGGGGGGGAGGGAGGGAGAAAAATTCGGAACTCAAAATCTTGTAAAAATGAATGCTAAAAATTGTCTTGACTTGTAATTGAGGGGGAAAATAAATACTATTTTTAAAAATTTACCAACACATTCACTAAGCTCCATCTTTGGACTGTGACATATGGAAGGAATTCAATTGAGAGAAACAGGGCTGAGCCTGAGACTAGAGTGGGCTTGGACCCTACTGTACAGCCTTTGAGGAAAACTCCTATAAAGTAAATAAATAAATAAAGCATATTACTTACCAGACTTATGGATAGGTGAACAATTTATAAATAAACAAAAGATAGAGAGTAAAATTAGGCACTTTCTAGCTGTGTAACCACAGGCAAGCTACTTACAGTCTAACTTTCCTTGCCTGTAAAGTAAGCGTGTTGGAGTTGATGGTTTCTAATGTCTGTTCCAGCTCTAAACCTATAATCCTATAATCCTGTAGCAGGCATGAAGATACTGAGGAAGAACCTCTCAGTCCCAGAAATGCAGTGATGGAGGAGCAAAGGAATTTCTGGAAGGGATGTCTGCTCTGTGTCTCCATTGCCCCAACCAAACCTCCCAATCTTCCCCCCAACCAAAAGACAAAATAGAAATAGAAAAAGAGAACTTTGATATATGTGAAGAACGGAAATATAGAGGCCATCCCTCTACATTGAATAAGTGAATTTAACTTAAGTAAATAGCCTAAACTTCTGGGAGTTTCTGAGACTTGTCCAGGAAGTTAGAAACATTAGAATTTACCATCTAATACTTAGCCATGGATCCAGGCTGCTCTTATTAAAGAGGTCAAGAGGTCATAGAGTCAAAAGGAAGAAACTGTACAACCTCTGGGAGATTGACTTCCAAATGGCCATTCCTTTCCCTATTCAAATTTCCTTATTCATTGTTACGGTTTCTTAAATGTTTGTTAAAAAATCAGCCAAATGTATCTATGGGTTCTGATAATTTCCATAGTTCTGAGTCATGGGAGGACTTTGTTATCATTTTTGCTATATTTTTTGTAACTCTACAGGTTTTTACCAGCCCTAGGACCTCAGTAATACACAGTAGATGATTGACATAGAATTTGAGAATTTTAGGGCTGGCCATGATTTTAGAGGTTATATAAGTCATTCATTTTACAAAGGAAAAAGAGACTGGGGTTGGGGGAGAAGGAGAGGAGAGGGAAAATGAGTTATCTGCCCAGGAAATGCTAAGTCACTAGTTGGCTGAGCAGTTCTATTGACCCCTATTATTAGCAGTTCAGTTCTTGGAGGAACTTGACAAAAAAAAAAAGACATTCTATGTTTTTTTCCTCTTCTCATTTCTCCTTTTCAGAGAAATAATCATAGTAACCAAATAAAATAAACAAACAAAAATGTTGTCACAAAAGCTACACCTCCACAGGGGTCGTAATAACAAAAACCGATGGTTCACCATATCACTTTGGCTTGGTGTACATATTGTCATTCAGTCAGTGAATTAATAAGCACTTATTAAGTGCCTATTGTACTAAGTACTAGAAATACAAAGAAAAACAAAAGCTAGTCCTGCCCTTGAGAAGCTCACAATCTAATCAGGTAGAGAACTTGCAAACAACTAAGTACATAAGAGTATTATACAGGATAAATAGGAAATAATGGAGTAAAGGCACTAGAATTAAGCCCAAGCCTACTCTTTCTCCATCCAACAAGGGGTCTCTGCCCTAGCCAATCTGCCTTGACCTTCCTGCCTGCTACCCTCTCTCTCCTGCCCTGAGTTTCTTTTGTCCTCTATATCTCAATCTCATATGCCCAGATTCTTCTAAGTTAGAAATTTACAATTTCCCAGATGATCGGTGCCTTCAAGAAAAAAAAAAAGAAAAACCAAAAACCAAGCAGACCCCACTGAGCAGGATCCTTCCCCTACTCTACGAAACACTTCTGTTGTGTCCTGTAATCCCTGATGCAGGATCTGTCCTATTGAATGGAGTAAAGATGAACCCAAGATTCCCAGAAGGAGCTTGGAGTAAAGACCTATCAAGTGCAAGGAGTAGCCTCCCCCACAGAGGAATCTCCTTCTGTAGAGGCTTGAAAAACTCTGCCTAATGCTCACTTTGGCAGTGTTAATGCTAAAATTGGAATGATCCAGAGAAAATATCATAACCCTTGCACAAGGATGACACACAAATTAATGGAGAGAGAGAGAAAAGAAAAAAGAAAGGAGGAAAAAAGAAAGGAAGGAGGAAAAACAAAGGAAGGAAGGAAGAAAAGGAAGGAAGAAAGGAAGGAAGGAAGGAAGGAAGGAAGGAAGGAAGGAAGAAAGGAAGGAAGGAAGGAAGGAAGGAAGGAAGGAAGGAAGGAAGGAAGAAAGAAAGAAAGAAAGAAAGAAAGAAAGAAAGAAAGAAAGAAAGAAAGAAAGAAAGAAAGAAAGAAAGAAAGAAAGAAAGAAAGAAAGAAAATATTATGCCAAAAGCTTTCTGACTACCCTCTGGTTGCATCTACCAGGTTCACTATGGAGGAGAAGTTAGTCCCAACCTTAGTTAGGAAAGTGCTATAGTAACTAAGGTCATCTCTAGTTTGGAGGCCACAGAGACCTCCCCAGATTGGGAGAAGGGAGACAACAGGAGGCAGGGGGATGGCAGATGTGGTCCTAGAGTGCTAACCTGGTTGATACTGGTTCCAGCTCTGTGCTTTCTTGGATGTCTCCATAGTAGCCAAATGGCCTTCCTTTAAACTTACATAACAAAAGAGCCTATTGCTTTCAGCAATAACAGGCCATCTCATTCTTCTGTGAAATATATTTAGACCCCAACATCTATATATGTTTTTAATTCAGAAAGATAAGGTTGAGGTTGATGTGGGTTGGGGAGGGACAAGGGATAAAAATAGTAATTTCTATGTTTTTTCCCTAAAGATCTCCTTCTCAAATTAAAAAAAAAGACATCAAAATAAAACCTCTCCCTCATCTCAACTTTTTTATCTTTTTTGTCATTTTCTGTTGCTTGTTTAAACTGAGTCTTATATCACAAGTTCCATGAGGATCTGAGGCAGAGGGAGAACAATCTTTTCCCTCCCTCCTACTCTAAAACAATTTTCTCCATCCTCTCTTCCTTTTGCCTTGGTACTGTCCCAAGGAAAACCTTCTTTGTGCTGGCTCCTCTGGTCTCCCACTGAAAAAGTGTGATGGGACAACCAGCGTGTCTACTAGGCCAACAGTACCAGGTGGGGCTATTGACCCCAGTGCTGCTCATCCTGCTTTTCCTCATCGTCCTTTCCTTCTGGCATTGCTTTCTCTTGTGAGTGACTTAGTTTGATGAGATTTGATTTACCATCCTGCCGTCCCACAGATTAAACCTAGAATGGCAATAATGCCTTTTCATTTACCAATTGTAGGATACCTGTTCCATTCAGTAATGTACCATTATCCTAGCACTTTCATTTTACACTGCACACTCCGGCTTCAACCTTCTCTCAGACAGTTATTTGATCACTAACCACTTTGAATATCATGGTCACTGGATCATTTTTTTTCTATTTTAAAGAACACCAATGTGCCCAAAGGAGCAGCCATATTGATTTTCACATTTGCCAAGGCATCCAAGTGTGAGCCATCCCTCACATCTCTGACTCTTACAAAAGGTTATTATTGTAATCATTATTTAGCATTTATATAACTCTCCACAATTGTTTATCTGTTATCCCTCAGAGCATTCCTGTCAAGGAGATCAGCATGATTTTCTCCCATTTAAGAGATAGCAAATCAGAGGGTACAGAGAGATTTTTAGGAGTGTTGACACAAGGTCTCAAGGTGAATAACTGCACAGTTGGGATTAGAATTTGGCAGTTCTCTATCTAGCAATACTAACTGTAACTCATGCTTGATCACACTATCATGAAGTAGATAATGTTTTCCCAAAGGAGATGACATATTCCAAGAATTCAGCAACCATCAGAAAAGAAAATAAGCATTTATAGTGCCTACTCTGTGCCAGGCACCGTACTAGGTACTTTACAAATATCTCATTTGATCCTCAGCAACAACCCTGCAAGATAAGTGCTGTTATTATCTCCATTCTACCATGGAGGAAACTAAGGACAATAGGTTAAGTGACTTGTCCAGAGTCACATAGCTCGTAGGTTCTGAGGTCAATTGAACTCAGGGTTTTCTGACTCCAGGCCCAGTGCTCTATCCATTATGCCACCTAACTGCCTCTGCCATTTTTGTCTCCCTTCCTATGTCTTTCCATTGTTTCTGTAATTTTCTTGACAGTCATTCACAGTAGATTGTAAATTACTCTGGGACCAATAAATCTAGTTTGTGTATCAGGGGCCTTACATTTCTCCTCCTTTTTGCTTATTTCCTTTTTTTTATAATACTAATTGCAAAGGGTGGTAAAGCAAAGAGAGAATGTAATACTTAAATCAACCACTTCTGTGAATTATTAGCATCTCTGACTATATTTGAGGGAGAGTGGGGTTGAAATTATCAATAGAAGGCTTTACATTATTGAGGAATTTCAGATATCCATGTAAGTCACCAATGATGAATATATTTCACAAAAGTTAGAAGTACTTTATAAATATGACAAAATTATATTTCATGCATATAACGCAGCATGAGGTACCTGAGGGGGATGGGATCTAATAACATTTTACTTTTTCTAATTGGAAAGGAGAACAAGAACTTGAGAAATGTGCCTTTAAATTTTGGGGGGAGGTGTGCTATTTTTTATTGTTTGTCTTTTAGAGCAGATATTCTCTAAATATGGCAACAGGGTAGAGAGGATCACAGAAGATAAAATGGACAATTTTAACTACGTGAAATCAAAAGGATATTGTGCAGAGAAAACCAATGCAATTAAAAATAGAAGGAAAACAATTAACTAGGGAAAAAATCTTTGCAGTAAGTTTTTCTGATAATGGTCTGATATGTGGGAGCTATAAGAAACTGATTTAAATATATATGAATAAGAGCCATTTCCTAACAAAGAAATAGTCAAAGCACAGGAATAGGCAGTTCTCAAAAGAAGAAACCTAAGCTATCAGAAGACAAATTAAAAAATGCTCCAAACCATTAATAATTAGGGAAATGAAAATTAAAACAACCTTGAGTTTCTACCTCATATCCATCAGATTGGAAACATTTATAAAAAAAAAAAGGAAAATGACAAGGAGGGACTCATAGGAAAATCAGCACATTAATACATTGACAGTAGATTTTGAGCTGATGCAACCATTCTGGAAAACAATTTGGAGTTATGCCAAAAAATAACTAAACTGTGCAGACCCTTTGACCTAGTAGTACTACAGTAGTACTACTTGACTTCTATACTAAGAAGATTTTAATGAAAAGAAAATAACCAATACAAACAAAAATATTCATACAATTTCTTTTTGTCACAGCAAAGAACTAGAGACATCAATTGGGGAGTGGCTGAACAAATTATGGTCTATGAATGTGCTAGTATATTATCATGGTATGAGAAATAATGAAATGGACAGTATCAAAGAAACCTAAGAAGGCTTGTATGAATTAATGCAAGAGGAAGTGAGTAGAACCCAGAAAATAATTTGTACAACAATAATATTGTTTAAAAACTTTTTGAAAAACCTAAGAACTCAGAGGCAGCTACATAGTACAGTGAAGGGAGCACTGGGCCTGGAGTTAGGAAGACCTGAGTTCAAAACCAATCTCAAATACTTACTACCTGGTGTGTGATACTGGACACATCACTTAACCTGTTTCAATTTTCTCAATTATAAAATGGGGATCTACCCCATTATAGCATTTACCAACAGCAGTTGTTATGAGCTGTTATGAGGATCAAAGAGATCATATTTATGAAGTGCTTAACACAGTATCTGGCATATAAGTTACTTAATAAATGAATACTCTATCTATCCTACTCTGATCAATGCAATGCCCAATCATGATTCTACAGATCTAATGAAAAAGCACTCTACCCAAAGCTGTAATGGACTCAAGTACCTAATGAGACATACAATTTTGTAATGTGTGGATTTGTTTTGCTTGACTATGTTTATTTGTTACAATGGTTTTGTTTGTCTGTTGTTGCATTTGATGTTGGAGGGATAAGGAGAAAGAGTAGTCATCAAGTTGCCAAAAAAAAAAAAAAGAAAGAAAGACAAGGGAGGAAGGAAGGAAGGAAGGAAGGAAGGAAGGAAGGAAGGAAGGAAGG
>NW_020954610.1:68768554-68782120 GCF_900497805.2 Vombatus ursinus
AAGGAAGGAAGGAAGGAAGGAAGGAAGGAAGGAAGGAAGGAAGGAAGAAAGGAAGGAAGGAAGGAAGGAAGGAAGGAAAGAAAGAAAGATATTTAAATGGACAGAAGGAAACACAAACAGAACAAGTCTTGAAAATTACATGTTGAATTTATTATGTACTTTAAAGGGAAAGCAAGCTGTATGTAATAGAGATTTGTGATTCCATGTAGTATCCTCTCTTTCTCTTCTACTTTGTACATGGAAAAATTCACTTTATTTGGTGGTTATTAAGTTCAAAACTTTTTTAAAAATGAAGAAATGTGCCTTTAAGAGTTTTTTAAGGCCAACAGTCTCAAAATATGGCAACAAAATTGATTCAGAATATTATTTAGCAAACCCCATCACAGAATTTTGAAACCTAAAATGAACTTTAGAGACCCTCAATTCCTCATCTGATGGAAAAGGGAAAATTTAAGCACAGAGAGGAGAAACGAGTTTCCTACAAATGACTAATGTCAGAGGTACAACTAGGACACAGGTTTCTTGACTTTCAGAAAAATATTTTTTCCCACTTTATCACCCTGCTGCCTATTACTAAACACCACTCTTTTCCTTCCTCACACTCCAAAGATTGACAACAGGTCTTCCTGGAAGATACTGGTTCTATCCCAAAGAAGAAAAAAAAAAGAGGCCTTTGGACATTCCAGAATCTGCTTTAGAAGGCTCATCATGCATCAGCCCAGCATGGGCTGCTCTTTGATTTTTGTATTAAAAAATCACCATCTACATGTTAATTATTTACTGTCAATTGCTGAAAGTGATGTTAGAAAATGGTTCTATCAAATGAGAGCTTATTCCCGTTGCTCACCTGAAAGTCCCCAGCCTCCAGCCTCCAACTCCCAGTGTTAATCATGTGTGATATAACTTGAAATTAGGTCTATGCACCACAAAGTCAAGTGGAAAACTGCATATTTCATCTGAGTAACTAATCATTTCAGTACAAATTTTCTAATTTAGCAGGGATAGGTAAGCTTGGTTTTCCTGGTTTTCAGAAAGTATCAGGTTTTTTTTTTCCTTTTACTCATGCTTTATCTAGAAATAAGGCCATGGTTTTTTTTTTCCTTGTTTTTCATGAAACCCCAACTACATGGAGTAACCCTATTCCAAGCAGTTTGGGTTGTAAACTGTAAACTGCATAGTGTATCTGCCGCTGAATTACAGACCTCACTTATATCAGCTATACATTCATTACAAGTAAAATGATAGGAGTGATGACTGCTGTCTTGATTTCATTTTTTTCAAATATCGCAAGGACTGTCCCCGACATGTAGCATAGGGGTGTTGTGTGATTTTAAGGGAGGCAGAATAGACTCCTCTAGCTTCTTCTCCCCCCACCCTTTTCCAAGGGAGACTTTATTTCCATTAGAAAGGGATGTAGGAGACTGGGACCAGATGCTTGGTCACTCTGCTCTCCTCAAAGAAAAAGGGTAGAGGGCTAGAATTATATTCTTCTGCTACCTTAGATGTTGTTAGTCTAGGAGATGTGATTTTTCAGGTTCAGGCTAACTTCTGATCAGTGTTTCATTAATGGGGAAAGGAGGACTCCCAAGCTTTATATCCAAGGCTTGACTCCTTTCCCACAAAATGTCAGTTCCACAATGAACACACTTATAGCATATAGCAGTAAAACCCATTTATCCAAGTCAATAGGAAAAATGGAAATCAGAGAAAGCATACGTAATGAGAAATATACCAGACAAAACAGAGTGAAGGAGCTCTTCCATGAGGAGTGAAATAACTCAACCAAAATCTTAGCCCAGGGTACATTCTCTGAAGTCTCTAATGGAGCAAGCTGGTGATAGGAACCTGATGGAGACTGCCAGCTCCTCCCATGTCAGCTTCTTCTCAGAGTCTTTACTGTCAATCACCTGAAATGGGGCTGTCATCATCTATCTTCCCTCTTGGAGCTAGAAACCAAATGACTGCCCACCTCAAAGAGAAGTGAAGAGATCCCAAGAGTTGAAGAGACTGGAGAATTCTTCTCTCTCCTGCAGACTACATATCATTCCTCATTTTATGGATGAATAAACTGAAAGATAGGGTACTGTTGTGACTTAAGCACTGGATGTGGAGTCAGGATAATCCAAATTCAAATCCTGTCTCAGATACTTACTAACCGTGTGATCCTGGACAAGTCACTTAATCTTACTAGGACTCAGTTTTCACATCTGCAAAACAAGGTGACTGAATTCAATGACTTCAAAGCTTCCTTCCAGCTCTAAATCTATAAGCCACTGATATTCAATGAGTTGTAGTGACTTGTCCAAGGTCACTAATAAGCGGTTGTTTTCTGACCAGCGCCTTATGTGATTGCTATAGCCATCCTTATAGTATAAGGTGCCACTGATACATGAATTTCTGTTCCAAACAAGAACACTGAATAGTAAATCAAGCCCTTTTATGAAATTGAACCCATTTAAAGCTTAGATATTCACTATATTTATATGTTTACTATACTAGCCAACATGACCTTCTCTTCCCTCTCAGTTTGAGAGAATCCTATCCCCAATAGAAAAGTTTATATTAAGTGAAATCTACTATAACTATGTCTCTTGGTCAAAAGTTTAAGTGTTTTTGCGAAGCATAACACAACCTCTTATTAACCCTACTGCTTTCTTGTTTAAAGTTTGATACTTTTGTTTTGTTTTGCTGTGTGTAACATTCCTGGGTTCTGTGAGGTTCACTCCATAGGCTTCCAACGTAGGGATCAAGGTCATCCCTAGGATTGTTGTGAGAAACCACACAGTGCAAGAAGGCTTCCTATTCCTAGGTAATAGCCACTTGTGATGCCCCTCATTCATTCATTCAATCAACAAACATTTTAGATGCCTATGATATATCATTTACTACGCTACGTAAAGACAGAACCAAAAATCTTTGCCCTCAAAGCTTTATAAAAGCAAGAGGGGTGGATCCCCAATTTGTACTGCTGCCTGAAGTTTTGTCCACAAACCCCACACTAATGCTGGTGTTTATGTGTCTAAGAACCAGAGATCCTACAGACCCAGAGGAACATGCCCCATCTCTGGAAGCCTCTGAGGGTACCTTGCAAGCAGTTCTGTTTCCTAGGCTTGTTATCTGAGATCCAGATGCCTGTATTATTTTTTTAAATAAACCTCACTTTAATACATGAGGTGTGCATTGGCTGATGTTTTCACCTTAGTGGCTTTGCACATAACAATCTATTCAGAAAATATAGGCTTTTAAATTTGGGGAATGGGCAGGAGAAATGAATCACATATCTAGCCTGTGAAAACTGTCCCCTCAAATACAAGGTAGTAACAGAGAGGGGACCTGAACCCTGGTCTTCTGATTCTTACTACCTTGCTCATGTTTACATTTCAACATATGCAAATACCATTCACCATCTTGGGTACTAACACCATGTAAGTAATGCCACTTAGTGAAACCAACTCAACAAGTTTGTGCCCATCCTCACACCCCTGATAGTATGAAAGTGAAAGAGATGGGGCAAGGCCAGGGTGGCTCTACCTAGTGACACATTACTTTCCCATTCATCTGGCAGGGGTGTAAGGAGCATCAGAAAATGTGTTCTTTCCATTACTGTTCATTATCTCTTCTCCAGGAATCTCAATCTCCTGTTCTACCTAATATACCAGCACTAAATCTGGACTCTACTTGTGGTGAATTTTTTTCTGTCAAGACTACACAATCTGAAGTACACTACCTTTGCACCTAGGGTAAATACCTTGTCTGCTTCCCCTCACTGTGGGTAAATCCTGTATGCCTTGTCCCAGGATCAGAACCTGTACTGATTAGATCAAGGCAGAGTAGTTATACATGTGTCTGTTGGGAATGGGCTTGGCCCATGTGCATTGTTTCTAGTAAGGAACCATCAGCATTAGTCTTATATTAGCAGAATTACTAGCAAGTTGCAGCCTGTGACAACTCTCCTCACAGACTTGTAACTAAGAGTGATTTAGGACCCCACACTTACTTGGTAGTAGGTAGGGGCTAGAATAAGGGACCAACTGAACTTGACATCTATATATACAAATAATGCTCCAGAAATGGGTTGGAAAGGAAAATTCCATTTTATCCCTCATGAAAAAAAAAATGCCCAACTTAGAAAGCAAGAAAAATATCCACAAAAAAGATTCCTGAATCACCTACACAATTTACTACCTAGTAGCTTTTCATGATGTTCTTTAATTTATCTGTTATGTTTTACTTTGTATTGCCAACATAAGGGTATGAGCAAAGAACCCAGTATGTAGGTGGTTAATTTTTCTAAAGTGACTGCTGTTGTTGTCTAATTACTGAACTGAGAAGAATATTTTGTTCGTGGTATATTTCACTGAGCTCAGAGTAATAGTCAAGGTTTTCTCTCCTACCACTTCAATGTCCAAAGAGGGTGACATTCTAGGGTTGTTTTATGCATATTTGTTGGAGATGGAGATAAATATAGACAGAAGGATAGATAAAGGTATAGGCGTAGACATAAAGATAGGTAAGGTATGCAGAAGTAGACATAAATATGGTTGAAGTAGATACGGATTTTTTTTTTCTTTTAATGCCACTCAAATAACAGGGTTACTTTGGGACCGTTGAGTAGCTGGCACTATGACATAATTCTCAGGAGCATTAAAAGTTCCATTGAGCAACAAGTGTTCTTGCAGCTGTAGATTTTGGAGCTGGACTTCCAAATGTCAGTGAGACTCCTGTCCAAAGGAAAATAAAGAAATGGAACTGACAGCTAAAGGTATAAAGTGATGGTATCTTGTTTACTCAACTCAGACAGCAACTGAAAATGATTTCTCCTGGAGCAAAACAAAGTTAGGAGTCTGAGGTACAATATATTATTTTCTTGTGGATTGTCAACTTTTAAAGTAAATTTTTGAAATCTATGGGCCATGAGACAGCTAGGTGTTACAGTGGATAGAGCACTGGAACTGGAGTTAGGAAAACCTGAGTTCAAATCTGACCTGAGACACTTATTGAGCTATGAGACCTTAGGAAAGTCATTTAACCTTTGTCTGTTTTAGTTTCCTCATCAGCAAAATGGGTCTAATGATGACACCTACCTCCTAGGGTTGCTATGAGGATCAAATGAGATAATATTTGTAAAGTATTTTGCAAACTTTAAAGTGCTAGTGATTAATATGATTATTTCAGCAAAAGAGAAGACACCATGCAAATCCCAGTCATTCCTATATCATAGATTAAGAGCGGGAAGAGACCTTGAAGGTCACCTAGTCCAACACTTCTTAAACTGTAGGTCGTAACAAAAGGGGTCTCAAAAATTTGGCAACAGTAAAAGGTTTCTGAACACACAGTGACCAAAAATTAATTCAAAATCAAACTCATAATGAATCCAAGGTGTTTCTGGCAGCACTTGCCCATTTGCATCCCACAATTTCACTGCAGCCTTGGTTCTGAACACAAAGCATGCACACTTGGCACTGCACATGCCCTCAGGCCACAGAATACCAGTGAACTGCTGCAGAGAAAAGGGGTCCTGAGTGGAAAAAGTTTAAGCAGCCCTGCTCTAATCCAATCTTCTCATTTTAAAGATGAAAGAACTGAGGCCTAGGGAGATTCAGTGACTTTCTGAAGGTCAAAGAGCTAGCAAGTTAGACCCTCTTCCTCACCTATTTTTCTTTGGTACTATAAAAAAGAAAAACAAAGCCACCTTGCCTGAATTAAAAGAAAGCTTAGCACTGTTTTCATGAGATGCTATTGAGGTGGTGTCTGGTTTTCATTAACTATTTACTTCATCACTCCAAAGATCTAACATCTAAGGGTACACTTACTTTCTCCACCAGCACAGGTCACAACCCCAATCCACCTTTTGTTTCATGCTACCTTATCAGTCTTTATTTTTAAACGATGGATTAGAAGGTTCTTTGCAGGTGTGTAAGCCTTTTATTAAGCAATGAGCTGATATCACCAAATTCACTATCTGATGGTTCACCTTCTAGTGATGGAAAAGCTCCATTGACAGAGAACTTGTTTCAGGTCCTCAGATGACAGATATACAGTCCATTTATTCCCAGGCCCATCCTAGAAGCCTTCCCAACCTGGTAGAATCTTGTAGAATCCCTAAGCTTGGGTTCTGGTGGCATAGCCTGCTCTCAAAGATGGCTCTGGTTCATAGAGAGGAAGGAGGAGGAAGACATAAGCTCACAGGATCATAAGAGCTTAAACTAGAAGGAACCTCAAAGTTCATCAACTCCATTTATTTGCATTTCATTTTTCCCTATTACCTGTAAAAGCAATTTTTAATATTCATTTTTTTTGGAATATTGAGTTTCAAATTCTCTCTGCCCCCTTCCCCTATACCTCCCTGAGCCAGTAAGCAATGTGATATAGGTTATACATGTACAATCATTCAAAACATATTTCCATATTAGTCAAGTTGTGAAAGAAGACACAGACCCAAAAAAATTAAAAACAAAAAGAAATAAAGTGAAAAATAGTATGCTTCAATCTGCATTCAGACTTCAGCATTTCTTTCTCTGGAGGTGGGTAGCATTTTTCATCATGAGTCCTTTAGAATGTCTTAAATCATTGTATTGCTAAGAGCAGTTAAGTCATTCACAGTTGATCATTGTACAATATTGCTGTTACTGTGTACAATGTTCTCTTGGTTCTGCTCATTTCACTTTGCATCAGTTCATGTAAGTCTTCCCAAGTTTTTCTGAAATCATCTTGCTCATCATTTCTTATAGCACAATAGTATTCCATTACAATTATATACTATGACTTGTTCAGTCATTCCCCAATTGATGGACATCCTCTCAATTTCTAATTCTTTGACACCAAAAAGATCTGCTATAAATAATTTTGTGCAAATAGGTTCTTCTTCCCTTTTTTGATCTCTTTGGGTTATAGACCTAGTAGTGGTATTGCTGGATCAAAGGGATCACAGTTTTATAGCCTTTTCAGTATATTTCCAAATTGCACTCCAGAATGGTTGGATCACTTCACAACTCCACCAACAATGCATTAGTATCACAATTTTCCCATAACCTTGCCAATATTTATCATTTTCCTTTTCTGTCATGTTAGTCAATCTGATAGGTGAGGTGGTACCCCAGAGTTGTTTTAATTTACATTTTTCTGATCAATAGTGACTTACAGCATTTTTGTATGACTATAGATCATTTTGATTTTTTCATCTAAAAAGTGACTGTTTATACTCTTTAACCATTTTTCAATTGGGCAGTGGTTTGTATTTTTATAAATTTGACTCAGTTCTCTATATATTTGAAGAAATAAGGCCTTTACCAGTGACACTTGCTATAAAAAAAATTTCCTAGCTTTCTGCTTTCCTTCTAATCTTGGTTGCATTGGTTTTGTTTGTGTAAAAACTTTCCATTTTATTATAATCAAAATTACCCATTTTATATCTTGTAATGCTCCCTCTCTTTCTCTTCTTTGCTCATAAATTCTTCCCTTCTCCAAAGATCTGAAAGGGAAACTACTCCTTGTTTACTTAATTTGTTTATGGTATCACCCTTTATGTCTAAATCATGTACCCATTTTGATCTTATCTTGGTATATGGTATAAGATGTTGATCTATATCTACTTTTTGCTGTACTGTTTTTCAGTTTTCTCAGCAGTCTTTGTCAAATAATAACTTCTTGTCCCAAAAGTTTGAGTCTTTGCTCCAACTCCATTTTAAAGAAGAGGAAATGGAAGCCCAAGGAAGCCCTAAGAAGAAAGATTAAAATTGCTCAAGGTCATATAGATAGCAAGCATCAGAGATTGGATGTGAACCCAGATTCTGCGGTTTCATTAAATATCAGAAATAAATTGTTAAATCTTGCCAGAGATAAAGGATATATAAAAGTATATCACAAGCTTAGTAGGTTGCTACATAGCACAGTAAAAGGAAAACTGGCTCTTGATTCAAATCCCACCTCTTACACCATACCAACTTATCCAAGTCCTTTAAGCTCTGTGGCAATTAGTCATCCTGTTCCACTGAAAAACTGCTGTGGGCCAACAGTGGTTAACATAACAGAGAACCACCATTCCTTAGCATCAAGTCTTTATTTGTGACCATACTTCAAAGATACAAAAATACTGTGCATACCTTACAAGATTAAAGCCATTATTTTTGTCCATCACATTCTTTAATGAAGATCACAATAATCCTTCCAATCTGCAGAATGCCTATGTCTCAGGTGCTTTTCAGAAGGAATATGTTTCATTGTGAAGGCAAGGATCTGGTTGATTAAAAGCAGCATGCTATAAAATAATTGTTCTTCTTCCTCTGTAATGCTCTAACATGGTTCTGATCACATCATTTCAAGGTAAGCACAGTAGAAGTAGGAAATCTCAGCTGACTGAATCAAAAGAAGGTCCAAGGAAAGGGGAATTAGAGAATCATCAAGTTGAAAGGGATTGAATGGGTCATCTAGTTCAACCCTCTGCCAAAATCATGAAATCCATCTATAATAACCCTTCCAGTCTATAATTAAAGACCTTGAGTGACACAGAGCTTGCTATTGCCCAAAATAAGCCATTCATTTTTGGACAACTCTAATTGGTAGGGAAGAACATTTCTCTAAGAATAAAGAGTAAACAAATTAGAAAGATTACTTTGTTTGGAAAGAAGATAAAGAGGTATGTGATATCTTCCAAATGCCTGCCATAAGTTATTTGTTGGGGCGCCATCTCTGGATTGGTTTCTCTTGGGCCTTTTCTGGTCCAGCAGCTCTAGTATTAGAACAAAGCAAAAGAGAGGGGAGAAGAAGACAGGGGTAGAAGAAAGGAAAGAAGAGAAAGAAGAAGGGGAGATCACTTGGGAGAATAACCAACTAGACATAGCAAACAAATTTATTTGCAAAATGGAACTCTAGATGGAGCAGTTCCCTTTATTTGAATTTACTGTGCAAAGCTGACAATGAGTATACTGAGTTAGTGACTTAAAAAGATGACTGGCAGGAATATAATAGCCTAGTGCTGCTGGAATATTCAAACTTACCTAGGATTTGTTTAATAAAAGACTTGCACACCAGAAGAGAAAAGATTTGCAACCACTGTTTATCTTCTAAAATGATTATTTGAAAATAAGGGCTAACTATCTAGCCTGAAACAGAAATGAGATGGCAGACACAAATAAACATTCAAATTCAATATTTCTATTTAACCCCTATCAAGATGTGGGACTAATTTCTGAAGAAGACAAAAAGATAACATCTAGAAGGTAGAGCGTTGAGATATCATCTACAGATTTGGAATGTAGAAAGGAGACATACAGATATTAATCAGAGCTACTAGATAATAATCCAAATCCAGAGACATGGCGTTGTGGGAGAAAGCTTCAACAAAACTGAAAATATGCTTCCCTAGTTTCTTCTCTCCAGAAGAGATCATGGAATGCAACTAGTAGTCAGTTTCATTCATCTCAATGAGTCAGAAAACTGTCTTCAAATGGGATGTTCTTTTTCATATCTCTATACTTTGATGCATTGTCTTTTGTTTCTCTATTTCTTCTATTTCATTTTTATTGTCATTTTTTCTTTCTTTTACTTTCTTGTTTTCTTCTGCCATTCTTTGATCTTTTAAGAATCCTCTCTCCTAGTCTCCCTCAGTAATGATCCTATCTGGACAGACTAAGCAAATCTGTTTCCTTGACTCTGGGATGCTAAGAGCCAGAAGAGAAGGTGTTTCCTTTAGAGTGATGCCAAGTAACTTTTTAAACATTGTTTTTAATAACAAAACAAGAAAAAATATTTACTTAATTTTAATTAAACTTTGCTTAAGCTCACTACATTTTTAGTAAGTTAGAGGTAGGGTCGGAGTGGAAATCAGTATATACAGAATACTAGAGACCCAAAATGTACAGAAGTATACAAGAACAGCACATTGATCAAACTTATGCCCATTGGGGCAGTCACTAGGAGACTCTAAAGCCTAGTGAAAGCCTGCATTTGATAATATTTTATCTTCACCTCATTTTCATCATTACTATAGTGTCAACCTGATTAGTTAACTAAACTAGGCAGTAAAGAACAAAAGAATCAAATTAACTTTAAATTCATTATTTTATATACACATATGTGTAATATGTGTGTGTGTATATATACTCTTATGTCCAATACAATTACCTCTAAGTCCACACACAAATGAAAGATACTTAAGTTACTGGCCTAAACACCATCATAGGTATTTTCATGATTTAAGAACCCAACCAGCACATCCCAGACACTCTGAGTTGGTTCCCTTAGAGAAAGATGAGTTTCAGCTCCAGACTAATTCCAAGGTTTACTTCTTCCTTCCCCACCTCCAGCCATTTATCTTGAACTAAAAAATTTTAGTTAGTTTAAACTTTCTCTTAAGTGTGTCTATTTTTATGCCACATATCATTCCCATTCCTTTCCTCTAAATTCTCTTCAACTTATAATCTTAGATGGTATGTGTGTGCATATATACATAACATAATGTACATAATTATAGACATATAGATATAGATGGAGTTCCATGAGGGCCTTTTTTGCATCCTTCCCTTTTTTGTTTTACCTTTTTGTTGATCTGGAGTACTCCCTGTTTTGATGCCAAGCCACTGTTTTGAGCAGTCTCTAGACACATACCTATTATTCATCCCATATATGTATAACTACCATGTTCATGTTATCATGTCTTCTTGAGTGTATACAACATTTCAGCTGCATGAAACAAAGATAGACAATCCACTTATAGAAAAGAAATAAGCCCCTTTAGGGTGTCAGACATGTTGGGAAGAGCATAGGATTGGGAGGCAGGAAACCTAGTCTCTGATCTTGTCTCTGCCACCAACTTGATTCACAGCCACAACAAATTAAAGTCAACAAACATTTATTAAGCATCCGCTTAGCTACCAGGTATTAAGCTAGACACAAAGACAAAAAAAGAAACAGCCCCTGCCCTCAAGGAGCTTACATTCTGCAGGGGAAGGGGAATATAATATATGCACATAAATACAAAACATATACAAAGTAACCTCAAGGAGAAAACACAGACTGAGATCAGAAAAGGCCTTGTTTAGAAGGTAGTACCTGAGCTATGCTTTGAAGGAATTTTAGAGAGTCCGTGAGATGGAGGTGCATTTCAGATATGGGGGACCACATGGGCAAAGACAGAAGCAAGAGACAATATATGTTGTATGGTGAACAGCCAGCAGGTTGGTTTGAAGGAAATTACTTCACTTTTCTCATTTTCTTCATCTGTAAAATGGGAGGGTTGAACTAGGTAAGTCGACAGGATGGGCAAAGTCTTTTCTCCCTCATCAATCTCTAAGATCTGTTCCAATTCTATTATTTTATTATACTATAGGTATAGAATATGTGCATTACCTATTGTAGGCTAAGTGTATGTCCACATGGGTTTGACTGAATATAGCTCACAAGGAAACTTTAATAGGCATCTTGTGAATTTTGCCCATCCTTCTCCAAGGTAGACGTTAATTCTTACCTGAAGGGAAGCGGGAAGAAGGGTCACAAGGTCAGGTGCTCTGCTTTCCTCAGAGAAGGAGGAATTGAATTAGAATTGTATCTATCACACACACACACACACACACACACACACACACACACACACAAACAAATATTACTTTGAGAACTGATTTTTCCCCTTACGTTCAAGCCTCCTTCCTGGTTTCTATTGCTTAAAAGGGAAGGAATACTCCAAGGGTTATCTCTGCAGACATGATTCTGTCCTACCAAATACTAGTTATACAAAAGAGCACAACAAATAGTGAACAGCAAGTAAACCCATTTATCCAAGAAGATAGCAAATTAAAGTCAGAGAAGCTATGTAGATTAGAATATATTAGAAAATACAGAGTGAATGAATTCTCCCCCTGTGAGCAAAATATTTCAGCCCAATCAAGACAGAATCTGTGGTCTTGCCAGAAGGGAAATTCCCTAAAATCTCTCAGAAGGTAGGCTGTAAGTCAAGGACATGTTGAGGAGCCAACTTTCACCTACATGTCTGCCTTCCAATGTCTGTTTCCTTTCTCTCCAGAGTTCTTCCTAAAAAGGGCCGAACCATTTGAGTCTTCTCTTGAAGCAAGAAGTGAAAAGGTCTCCCTTCTTCTAAGCCAGAGGTGGGGAACCTGTAGCCTCAAGGCCACATGGAGCCTTCTAGGTCCTTGGGTGCAGCCTCTTGACTAAGTGTAAGTTTTATGAACAAATCCTTTTATTAAGGGGATTTGTTCTGTGAAGTTTGGATTCAGTCAAAAGGCCGAACTTGAGGATCTAGAAGGCCACATGTGACCTCAAGGCCACAGGTTTCCCACCACTGTCTAAGCTCTCATGCCCCCTCACAAAAGTGGAATCATCCTTGTCTCCACCAGTGAAGATAGTCTTATGCATATGCTACAAGCATAAATATTTGGTTATACTAGTATTATATTACGCTGTATTATATAAATATATATTATTATATTACATAATATTACATTATGGCATGTCATATCTCATCTCATATCATATCATATCATATCATATTCTATTATATCATGATGAAGTAGACAGCCAGCTTAAGAGTAAGAAAGACCTGGGTTCAAGGCCTGCCTCTGTCTTACAGTAGTTCTGTGACCCGGGGCAAATTGCCTGACCTTTTTTGTGCATTTATTTTCTTCTAAACTCAAGAAACAAAACAAGCATTTCTATAACATAGTCGAATAGGAAAAAAAATGATTGCACATGGAACTACAACTCTATTATGTACAACTTGCCATTCCTTTTAAATATATAATAAAGTTATCAAGTAACTTTCTTTTGTTCCCTTTTTTTCTTCCCTCCCTCTTCCCCTGGCCCTAGAGATGGCTACCATTAGACAGGAAGTGCTACCAGGCAGAGAAGGTGCCCATCTGTATGGGTAGAGAAAGTTCCTCATCAAAGCTCCCTGTACTAATGAAATCACAGGACTATTCAAAAGGGAAAAAAATGTTACATTAAGTTACATTATGTTATATATAATATCATATTATATTACATGCACCATGGGTGGTTAAGCATCTCAGAACACACCTGAAGCACCTAATTACAGCTTATTAAAACAAGCCCTGCCACGTCTATTATTTACAGTGTATTATACTAGGAGAGAAAGGAAAAAAAAAACATTTACCAAAAATGTCAAAACCTGTTGAGTGACTAGGCAGAAAAAACAGTACATTAAACCTGAAGAGATGTAAGGTTTAACCATATGTCTGGGAATGACATTGTGATAATAGGTAAACCTTGGGACTCTGCTATTTGCCAGAGGTCAGAGGTCTGAGTCGATCTAAACACACATTACCTCAGTCTTCACCTGGACCAGCTGCCTCATTAAATATAAACAACTGACAATGAACCCTGACTTGATGATGTCAGTGCATTAGTGAAGGCCCTATTCCCTGTAAGATGAAAAGTAAGTGGAACATGAGCTCTTATTGAGATCTTCTGAGTCAACAACCTTTCTGTAAAAGGAAAGGCTTCCAACAAATGAGTACAGACTGCTGGCAGACAGAAGAAAAGTATGCCTAGAAAAGAAAAGAAAAGAAAAGAAAAGAAAAGAAAAGAAAAGAAAAG
>NW_020954610.1:68782130-68802130 GCF_900497805.2 Vombatus ursinus
GAAAAGAAAAGAAAAGAAAAGAAAAGAAAAGAAAAGAAAAGAAAAGAGAAGATATGAAAAGAAAAGAAAGAAAAGTTACAAATTTCAAGGAAAATAATCGGTCTTTTCTGCTGGTTAGATGACAGGAAGCACTAGCCTTTTCTTATTCTGAGGTGATCAATAAAATGACAGCACACTGGAAGAACCTACACAGCCTGGGGAAAAGTGATGAGTGAATTGCTAGAATTTGTTCATATTTTTCACAAAAGTTCATATTTTTTTTAAAAAGGGTCACAAAAGTAAGGATTTGGGAGCACTCTTCATGTGAGAGAGAAGCCAGTTATTTCAATTTGATGAAAGTTCATCTGAGGGTAACATTTGTGGGAGAGAGGTTGTCTTTCCAAGCACTGATGCATCAATCAGGAATCAGTGCCTCACACCCTCCATTTCCCTCTCTAAGCCTTTGCACTAGCTGTCCCTGTAACCAGGATACATTCCTTCCTTGAATCTACCTCATAGAATTCCTTTCTTCTTTCAAGAATCAGATCAAGTGCCCACTGTTTAATAAATAATTATTGATTGTTTGAGATAATTGTTGATTGTTTGATATGAAGTAAGAATAGCACACACCAAGCCTCCAGGATTTTTTCTTTCAAATGTCTTCTCCAACCTTTCAAGATATTCTCATTCTCTCTCTCTCTCTCTCTCTCTCTCTCTCTCTCTCTCTCTCTCTCTCAGGCAATCAGGGTTAAGTGACTTGTCCACAGTCACATCACTAGTAAATGTCTGAAGCCACATTTGAACTCAGATCCTTCTGACTTCAGGGCCAGTGCTCTATCCATCACATCACCTAGCTGCCCCTTAAGATATACTCTTACCACACACTATGAAGATCTCCCTTCTTTCAAGTGTCTTTAAACAATATAGAGGATTCTTGGGCAGTAGGTTATACCTTAGTCTTCTATAGCTTATTATAACTGGTACACTGGAAAGAAAGAACAATGAGTCTGCTGTTCAGATCCTAGCTCTGATAGTTACCACCTGTATGACCTTGGACATATCACTTAACTTTCCTGAGTCTCCATTTCTTGTTCTATAAAATGAAGAGACTGGACTAGCTATGGCTTCTGAATTCCTTTTCTCAATGTAAATCTATAATACAATCACAAGTGAAAAGTAAATCATCCCCCGCTGACTCAGGCTTCAATCAGGGTTTCTTGGCTAGATGCAGTTTTAGAACTGACTCACCCCACCCACAACCAGTCTGTACCCACTTTCAGGTAAATTGTGAAAACACTCATCTAGCTAACCAGATGTCCTAAGAGAAAATAAGAAGAACAGCACTTCAAACCCAGAAGCTTAATTCTCAATAACCAATTATTGAGCCATATGGCAGTTAGGTAGCATGGTGGGTAAGGAGTGGGAGTTGGAGTCAAGAGGACCTGAGTCTGAATCCTGCCTCAGGCAGCTGTGTAACCCGGGGCAAGACACAACCTCTGTGTGCTTCAGATTCCTCTTTTGTAAAATGGCCAAAATAATAGTTCCTACCTCACAGAACTGTTGTGAGGCTCAAAGCCCTTTGTAAACCTATATGAATGTTAGCCACTATCCTGTAATTAACTTAGGAGAGAGATGCTACTACTTTGAAGTGAAAATTGTGCCAGTGGAATAAATGATCTTTGTTCAGCATCAGTCCTGAGGAAGTGAACTGGACGCCAGTGCCTTTAAGAAATTATCTCTTGTGGGTCTTTTTTTTAATGTTTTCCCTATTTTACCCCATGATTTAATGTTTTCTTTTTCTTTAAAAGAAGAGGAAATTAAATGTAAAAAGATTCATGGAATTGCAACATTCAAGATACTCATAAAAGTCAGAAAATGCAAAAGTCAAAAACCTCCTAAGATATTCATTCAAAAACACTGCCTTTATGGGTCATGATAGAGCTACACAATTTATTGAAATTCCTGATTATGAGCTCTACAGACCCCTCCCAGTCCTCTTTGCTCTCCTTCTCCCCTTAATCCAACCTCTTATACCTCCTCAAATACACCAACTTTGCTTTTGGTTTAATTAATCTACTTGCCAATTTTCATGTTGATCTCATCCAATCTCTGAATCATCTCAAATCCCAATCCTCCTATATAAATTAGACTCCCTATTCAAAATACATCCAATTCAATTCAATAAATTTTTATAAGTAGCTATTATGTGCAAGTTACTATGTTAGGTAGAAATTCCAAAACGAAGATGAATTAGTTCATGCCCTTAAGGAACTTACATTCTACCTACTTCCCCTGTCTAACTGCAGCTCCTTCCCCCAATCACCACCACCATCCAAAGCTTCAGAACTGTTCAAAATTCACTTCCATAGAGTTTTTGCCACACTGTCTTACCTAATGTCAGTCACTTCAGTCATTTCAGTATCCCTCCCTTCATTCTTCCAAAGTCCCTAGATTCTCAACACTTCTGAATATATCTTGGTGTAATCGTATTGAGATTGTATATCTGCCTTCCTATTTCTGTGCATATATCAATATTCCTCTGTCCCCTCTATTAGTCCGTAAGGTCCTTGAACTACTTTCTTTGTAACTCCCCTATACCAATGAACTCAGAACACACAGTGGGTGTTCAATAAATATTGTTGGCTGACAAATGTTGACTAATTCTTTTATTATACCCAATATTCAAGGTGAGCAAACACACACAACCATGAGAACTTTAAACTTTGCATCTGTGACCAAAGTGTGTTTATATTTGCAGCAGTAATACAAATGCACAAAGGATGGTTTTTCCACTCCTATAAATATGTGTTTGTTGTCTATTCACATTTTGAATGCTTTATGCCATTCTCAGAAATGCCATCTGTTCAGCCTATCCACATAATGATACTAAGATTTATATCTTGACATTAACTGATTTTTCTGTTTTCTTATACTAGGTTAAAGGAAATAGTCAAATGACATTCTAGAAAACTTAGTGAAACTCAATTAAGTGAGTAAAATAACACAGAAAGGGTATTAGAACTTTGATCAATGCAGTGACCAGTGCTGACTCCTGAGGACGGATGACAAAGCATGCCTTCCTCTTTCTAAGCAGGTCAGTGGTGGACCCCAATGGAGCAATAAGGTAGGGACAATCAGACATGGTTAAGGAGTCATTTTGTTTCACTTAGCTTTTTTTTTGTTACAAGAAAGGTTCTACCAGGAGAACATTGTACACAGTAACAGCAACATTGTGTGATGATTAACTATGATAGACTTAGCTCTTCTCAGCAATACAATGATCTAAGACAATTCCAAAAGGCTCATGATGGAAAATGCCATCCACATCCAGAGAAAGAACTATGGAATCTGAATGTAGATCGAAGCATGTTATTTTCACTCTTCTGTTTATTTCTTCTTTCTCGTGGTTTTTCCCTTTTGTTCTTACTCTTGTTTCACAATATGACTAATGTGGAAATATATTTAATATGACTGTACATGTATAACCTATATCTGATTGCTTGCCATCTTGGGGAGGGAGGAGAAGAGGAAGGGGGGAATTTAGAACTCAAACTTATAAAAGTGAATGGTGAATCTTTGTAAAAGTGAATCTTTATCATAATTGTGGGGAAAACACTATTAAGTGGGGGGGGGGAGAAAGGTGAAGTTTCCAGAAACAAAAAAAAAATTAGTAAAGATTCTATTGGCATGGAGGAGGTTGAGTGGAGGAAGTCACTGTGATGAAAGAAAGAAAAAAGGCTTCAAGAAGACATTTGTTTGAAAAAAAAGTATTAGAACTGAAGTAAATTGGCATTTTACTGGAGATCAGTAAATCTGTGCCAACCCCCTTCTCCTTTTACAAGGCTGATATAAATAATGGGAATGACTTAAGGAATGAAGACCATCAAAGAGAGCATTTCCTGGCAGTTAATAACCCAACAGGAGATTATTATTGCTACAGTGATGTATAAACCATGTGAAATTAATAAAGGAGCAAAGAATTTTTAATAAAAATTATTGTTTTAGCTGCTGAAAGCTAACAGTCAGACTACAATGAGCATAAGGAATAGTATGTCTGTTCTAAGCAGCCAAAGAACAGTCAATCAGCAAATTAAACGTCAGTCCCAATGCTCTTTGAGGTTTGAAATATGCATTAAGCATCACGTCATTAAAGGTCACATCTTTACCCCACTCAGATGAAAGCAGTGAGTGTCATTTTCTATTCCCAGACAATATGACAGTATGTTGTTGTATTTGTTTTGTTTTGTTTTGTTTTGTTTTTCTGTCTCAGGCTACCACTGAGCTAGCCTCCCACTGATTCTGGTCATTAGACCATGCATTAAATAATACATTCCAAATTCTCACTTAGATTCATCTTAAATCTTTCTAGAGTTCAGATAGAGACTAATAACCAGTTATGACTGAAATTAAGTATAGGTTGTTTCTGTATTTTTAAAAATGGTTTCATCCTATTGTTAACTTTCATAATAAAACTTAGTAAAATATGGGTTGATTTTTTTTTCATGGTTAGATTCCCAGTCAGAGCTTGTTTTACAAGAAGAAAGTCATGCTACTGTATTTGAGTTGGCCTTTTCTTACACATATGACATAATTACAGGCAATGCATTTCTGTGGCTTGCAATTAATCTATTTTATACAGAAATGAGGACAGTAGAAGATAAAGGAAGCTCTTTGCCTTAAAAGTTACAATCATACCTTAGCCACAATGTGTCGTGTATGTTTTAGATTAATTAGACTTTGGGCTTGTTGAAAATAGCAAACCAGCTAGCTCACTGGGTGTCTGGAAAGAATCAAACTTATTATTACTAAGGTTTTTAGAAAGCAAGCCTCTTAATAGATGCAATGAAAAGTTTTGAAGAACCTAGGGACAGGTGCATCATTCCTTTAAATACAGCAGAAGTGGCTATTGTCAAGAAAGCCTGGGGAAATAATAAATAAACATAGCCTGGGAGAAAATAGATAAAAGGCCAATCATTCCTGAGTATTCTTGTGTCTAAAAGTCAAGATATTTTCCTGCAAAAGCTCCTTCGAGATTTTTGTGTCGTATGTTTACACTATATTGATTTTTCTGAAGATAGTCTGAACAGTGGTATCAGTAGAGGTATCATCTATAAGTCATGAGTGATGTTAACTAAGCAAAGTATTCTTTAAATAAGTGTATATAGAATAGCTTTCTGTGTTGTTTGTAAAGACATTCATAGTGGGAATAATGAGGGAAAAACTATTTTTTCTAAGTATTGCACATATTTTGATCTAGAAAATTCTTGATTGAATACAGAATCATATCTGGAATCAAGAAACCTGGAAATGCAACACTATCGAAAAGAAACCAAACTCTAATATGATAAATGAGTTAGTTAGAGCTCCTAAACCCTGATGGTCACTTCTCTTATCCATGGTACATTAAATAATTTGAGGTATTCTGTAATGCAGTCAAACAGTGAGAATTTCTCAGAAAACAAGAGTAATAGCCCTTGACAACATATATATGTACATATATATATATATATATATTTGCAAAGTGTTTTGAGTTCACCTGAAAATCCAGTTTATAGGTGGTCTATACCTGTGATTTTATAGAGGTGGAAAACTCGCAGCATGGAAACTCCCTCCACCAATGCAGATGGGCAACTTGTCTATAATTTGTAGTTTTATATGCTTGATAGGGTACTAAGAGGTTAAGTGACTTTTCCAGGGTCACATGACCAGTACATGTCAGAGTAAGGACTTGAAACCAGGTCTTCTTGTTTCCAAGATCTGCCCTCTAGTTACTCAGTTTGTAAGATCAGAGGATCATAGATTCAGAGCTAAAAGTGACCTCAAAGACGATCTAGTTCAACCCCTCATATAAAGTTGAGGAAACCAAGGCCTTATTTTGAGGCCCTATGTAGTGTCTCTCTTGGGAGCAGCTAGGTGGCACAGTGGATAGAGTGCCAGGCCTGAAGTCAGGAAGACCAGAGTTCAAATCTGGCCTCAAATGCTTACTAGCTGTGTGACCCTGGGTAAGTCACTTAGCCCTATTTACCTCAGTTTCTTATGCATAAAAAGTGAGCTGGAGAAGGAAATACCAAACCACTACAGTATCTTTGCCAAGAAAACCTCAAATGGGGTCACAAAGAGTCAGATACAACTGAACGACAGTGTCTCTGTATAGATGAAAATAGAGATATTTGAGGTAACCTTGAGATGAATTTTCTTCTTCATTTTTTCCCATGTCTCATCCCTTTACCTGCTCTTTTCCACAGTTGTACCAACCAAAACAGTGATGTAATGTGATTTCAGTTTTGTCTCTAAACACAACCCAGTTTTCCCTAGTTTTTATGTACACAATCTTATCTGTAGACCTTCAGAACTGGCCAAGCTATAATTATGCCCTGCCCTACATACACGTGTACACACACACACACACACACACACACACGCACACTTTTTAAATACATTTACTACCCTTTGGTGCAATGTGCTTTGGGAACATCACCTCAGAGCTAGTCATCACTTGGAATGTTGAACACTATGATGTCATCATCAGAAATAATGTTGGTTTCAGTAAAAAAACAAAAGCACACAAATAAACCACCTTACACTAACATAACATTTTGAAGATGGCCTGCTGAAGATGGAAGTCTGCTGGCCTATAACAAAAGATCCCCACGGGTAAAAATGTCCTCTTCACCTTAGTTCAGAACTGTCCTTGTGGTTTCCCGGGAAGATTTATTTGTCAGTCCTTAGATTAAGTACTTCCTTACAGGCCAGTGTGTGTGATTGCCTTGTGTCTTCTTCAGGTAACTGAGGGGCTGTCATACTGAACAGGGTTTCGGCTTGTCCTCCTTGGCCCCAGATGGCAGAACTACCAGTAATGTCTGTTCAATTGTGTCCAACTCTTAGTGAACCCATTTGGGGTTCTCTTGGCAAAGATACTGGAGTGATTTGCCATTTCCTTCTCCAGCTCATTTCACAGATAAGGCAACTGAGGCAAACAGGGTTAACTGATTTGCCCAGGGTCACAGAGCTAGTATCTGAGGCTGGATTTAAACTCAGGCAAGATGAGTCTTCCTGACTCCAGGCCAGGCACTCTATCCACTGCACCATCTAGCTGCTCCATCCTAACAATAAGTGATACACAAAAGATGAAAGGGCTATCTTCTTAGAGAAGTGAGTTCCACCTCCCTCCTTCACTAGAAGCCATCACATAGAGGTTAGAAGACTATGTTGGGTATGTTGTGGATAAAGATAGGAACAAGACCTGTGATTTCATCTTCCTGATATGGAAACTCCTTCCACCATTGCAGTTTGACATCATTCCCAGCACTTAGCACAGTGCCTGGCACATAGTAGGTGCTTACTAAATGCTTACTGACTGACTGCTACTTAGAGTCATAAAGAATTGCCTTGAGCACTGAGAGGGTGTGTGACCTACCTGAGGTTACCCAGCAAGTATATGTCAGAGATGGGATTCAAACACAGGTCTTCATGGCTCTAAGACCAGATATTTATCACTAGACTGCCTCTTATTTGCTATAAAGGAAACTCCTTTACAAATATAAGTTGGATTAGATGGCTGTTTAAGACCCTTCCAACTCTGAAATTCTGTGATTCCATGATAGGATTGGTAGAGATGACTCTGAATTTTATTTTGTTATATCTTGGTTTATAGGTGCTTCCAATTCCCTCTCATCAACCCCAAGCCCATGCTTTCAAATTAATTTACGTTTGCAGTGAGCAAACTGAGGATGTGATGGCCTTCTCCCATTATGGCTTCATCAGTGGGAAAAGCACAGCTTCTACTTATCACTGCTGATTGGTGACATTACGCATGGGACATTTCAAGCCGTGGCAATATGAAAAGAATCAGTTTGCTCTCAGAACCATACTGCTTCTCTATAGAATTGCCAGACAGCCTTAAAAGCTTCCCAGCATTCATGTGCTCTCATAAGGCATCTTGCACAAAGGAGTCTTATAAATGGATTAAATGTGGTTGGGTGCAAAAGTACAGTAAGCCCCTTTCAGGGCACTCATTGAGAGTGCATACCGCAGACAGGAGTCCCTTCATATGTCCTCCCTGGAAATAGCTGGCTTGAAGTTATGCGACCATTGCTGACCTCCCTAAAAATAAGCCACTTCTACCATCTGCTAAAAACTCCCCATAAATTATCCTAGGAATGTGTGGCTTTTTTGTATCACCAAAAAGAGTTTGCTAATTGACAAAGTCACAAGCAGAGGAGGGAGAAATGGGTTAGGGCAGTACTTACCCATTCATGGCTCTCTGCCTGTGACTTGTCTGGCTTCCACACATGCTGAGCTACCATCAGCCCTGGAGAGGTCTCAGATGGGTCAGGGAAAATCCTATCTATAATGTCTCCAAGGTCCCAGTGAATCTCTGCTGGACCACAAGTGCTAGGGTAGAGAGTAAGGAAGAGGTATGTGAGTGAGTAGCTAGAGGAATAAATAGGAATCAGGATCACAGCTCTCTGAGTTGGAAGGATCCTCAAAGGCCATCTAGTCCAATCCATTCCTAAACATGAGAGAAATGATTGTTTCCCTCTTATATTAATAATAAATTATTGAATTAGGACCAGAATTTTTTTCAGAAACCTGTAGGTTGTTCAGGACATTGAACTGAACAAGACATTGTTGATGGATGAGATTTCCAAAATTCCCCAGGTATATGCTTTTCGATCCTAAGTGAGAGACTTCACCCACTAGAGAATCTTACAAAGAATTTAATCTAAAGTGACCTCAGTCAAGCTGAGTCCAGTTAAAGACCTTAGCTTGAAAGACCAAGGTTCCCCATGGCATCCTGGGCCACCTCCAGTTGTCCTGGTCCATATATGGCCACTGGGCCCATATGGCTGTGGAGGAGAAAGTGAGGCTGGTGACTTTGCACAGCCCTCCCTCACTTAAATCCAATTCACTTGCATGTCATGGCATCGTCTCCCCAATGCCATGGTCCTCTTTCAGACCAAAGAACAAACAGCAATCTAAGGTAAGTTTTCTGGCCTATTGTGTTCTACTCAGGCTTGGGTGGGTGTAGATCTTTTATCTAGGTTGCCAGGAGCTCGGGGTGGTCTGGGAGCAATAGTGATAAAAGTCATCATTAGAATGGGTCCACTTCTCATTATAATATTCATTCTTTTCATTGGTTGTTAACCAATCACAGTTGATTGCTGCCCTCAGGAATGCCCACTCTTCCATGGTCATATAAGCATTAAGTGGGTTCCATGAGGAGTCTTTGGCATTCAAAAGTGCCACTGACACCTTCTATTATCTGCTATCGTGATTAATAAAATGATTAATTACCCAGAAATTGTATCTCTCAAACTTTTTATGTGTCACAAAAGGGGATCCACATATCAGAGAATCAATCGATCAATAAGTATTTATTGTTATTATTTATTAAACAAATGTTTACTCTGGACCAAGCATTGTCCTAGATATTGGGAATAAAAAGACAAAGATGCAGATCTATGGTGAACAAAAGAATTTATGACCAAACAAGAGATAGAGAACATTATGAAATGCAAAACTGGATAATTTTTGGTACATTGAATTAAAAAGGTTTTGCACAAACAAAGCCAATGCAAGATTAGAAGGGAAGCAGAAAGCTGGGAAACAAATTTTACAGCCAGTATCTCTGATAAAGGCCTCATTTCTAAAATATATAGAGAACTGAGTCAAATTTATAAGAATACAAGTCATTCCCCAATTGATAAATGGTCAAAAGATATAAACAGGCAGTTTTCAGATGAAGAAATTAAAGCTATCGATAGTCATATGAAAAATGCTCTAAATCACTATCGATTAGAGAGACACAAATTAAAACAACTCTGAGGTACCCCATCACACTTATCAGATTGGCTAATATGACAAAACAGGAAAATTATAAATGTTGGAGAAAATATGGCGAAATTGAAACACTAATGCATTGTTGGTGGAGTTGTGAACTGATCCAACTATTCTGGAGAGTAGTTTAGAACTATGCCCAAAGAGCTGTAAAACTGTGGATACCCTTTGATCCAGTAATACTACTTCTAGGTCTGTATCCCAAAGAGATCATAAAAAAGGGAAAGGACCCACATGTACAAAAATATTGTAGCAGCTCTTTTGTGGTGGCAAAGAATTGGAAATTGAAGGGATGTCCATCAGTTGGGAAATGACTGATCAAATTGTGGTATATGAATGTAATGGAACTCTACTGAACCATAAGAAACAATGAGCAAGTGGATTTCAGAGAAAACTAGAAAGACCTGCTGAGTAAAGTGAGCAGAATCAGGAGAACATTGTGCACAGTAACAACAACATTGTGAGATGACTAGCTTTGACAGAATTAGCTCTTCTCAGCAATGTAATGATTTAAGACAATTCCAGAAGACACATGATGGAAAATGCTATCCACATTCAGAGAAAGAACTATGGAGTCTGAATGCAGATTGAAGTGTACTACTTTCTCTTTTTTTGTTGTTTTTTTTTGTCTTTTCTTTCTTGTGGTTTTTCTCTTTTGTTCTGATTCTTTTTTCACAACATGACTAATGTGGAAATATGTTTAATATGATTGTATGTGTATAGCCTATATCAGATTGCATGCCATTTTGGAGAAGGGGGGAAGATAAGAAGCGGGAAGTTTTAGAACCCAACCTTATAAAAGTGAATGATTAAAACTAAAAAAAAAATCTTTTAAAAAAAATAATAAAAAGACAAAGATGAAAAAATCCTTCCCTCAAACAGTTTACAATCTACCAAGGGAAACAATATATATATATATATATATATATATATATATATATATATATACACATATATGCAAAGGGGGAAGAGGTACTATCAGCTAAGTCAGTCAGGAAAGTCTCATGTGGGAAATAAACTTGGAGCTAAGCTTTGATAGAAGTTAAGGATTCTAAGAGGTGAGGATAAGGAGAAAGTTCATTCCAGGTATGGTATAGGGTCTCTGCAAAGGCTCAGAGGCAGTAGATGCATATACCCAATAAATCATCATCCAGCTTTTGCTTGAAGGCCACTAGTAAGGGGAAACCAGCTACTGCCCAAAACAAATGATGCCACAGTTGGATATCTCTACTTATTAGGATGTTTTTCCTTACATCAAGCTGAAATCTCCCTCTCTTCATCTTTCTCTTATGGTTCCAACTTCTGCCCCCTGGAACCAGGAAGAACAAATCTAATCTGTCACATGACAACTCTTCAAATAATTGAAGAGATTAACATATCAGCAAAATAGCCCCAATTCCTTCCCAATATCTTCATTTGGTATGACCTTGAAGTTTGTTACCACTCTGTCATCCTCTGGATGCCATCCAATTTGGGAATGTTCTTCCCAAAATACAGGATTCATCATTGAACACAATACTCCGGGTACTTTGACCAAGTCAAAGTATATTAAGACCTAAGCCTGGACATTATGCCTCTCTTAATACAACTTAATGTCAAAAAAAATTTTATTTTAAATTGCCTGTCATACTATTAACTTTTATAGAGTCTGCAATCCATTAAAACACCCAAATAATTTTCATATGAACTATTATCTGTTCATACTTTCCCATTTTGTACTTGTGAAGTTGATTTCTTTGGACCAAAGTATAAGACAACATTTAACTATGAAAAATTTCATCTTATCAGGTTGAGCCAAATATTTTGGCTCATTGAGATACTTTTGGATCCTCACTATTATCCAGCATGTTAGCTATATCTCTTAGTTTTGTATTTGCAAAATCTTGTACTTCATCCAAGTCAATGACAAAAATAAAATGTTAAGCAGCACAGGGCCAAACACAGATCCCTGGGATACTCTACTAGAGACTTTCTTCCAGCTGACATAGACCTGCTCATGACTGCTCTTTGAATCTAGTCCTTTGACCAATCCTAAATACATCTAACTGTACCATTATCTAACCCAAATTATGCTATTTTATCCACAAAAATAATAGAAGAGTTTGTAAAATGCTTTGCAAATATCTAAGTAATCTATATCTGCAGCATTTTCTTAGTGCCCTATGCCCCCTCTTTCCCATATATGAGAGTATTCTCAGTTGGTATTCTAATTAAGTACATGGAAACTTAGCTTGACTGGCTTCTAAGCAGGCCTGATGGAGGGGATCACCCCTACCCCTACACACATACACATACATACACAAACACATATTTCAGAGCAGGTAGGACTATTCTCTCATTTCTTCTAGTTGACCATAATGACTAAGAGGTTCCTATCATTTAGGGTCAAAGTCTTTTAATTTAGCAAGAACTCCATGGATACGTCAAAGGGGCACCCACATACCCACTCCCTAAGCCTCTTCATAATTCTCTGAGCTCTTAAGAAGGTCCAGTAGGGGAGGGGTGGGGGGCCTCCAACCTGTCCACAAACCATAGACTCATGACCTCCCTAAGCAATCCTGTACCTGAGATAAAGCTATCTCTCAGTTGTTTCTTCTTTCCTTTGGTACAGTGCTTATGAGATATCAAAAACGCAGCTGGCATCTTATTCTTCCTGGGCACCAGAGCAGCAGCATAGTAGCTGCTAGAGCATTTATAGCAACAGGGGCAGACTGAAAGAGACAAAGTCACCTGCAGAGAGACAGACAGACTCCTGGAAAGAGACAGCCCATTTAGCACTGACCATGCCATACTCCATGGAGCTGAAATGTAAAATGGTGAATTAGCAGTCCTCTAAAGGAAACTGTTTGCAAATATCCCAACAAGACTTAAATATTAGCCTCTTGAGTGGTTATACTAGTAATGACAAGTTATTGGCTTTCATTCTAATCATTCTATTATTCTTTCTTGTGTGACAAGGCACTAGTGAACAGGCTTGGGGTGCTTGGCTGATATAATCCCCATATGGAAGAGGCTAGGGAGACTGTTTCCAGAAAAGCATGATGATGTGTGATAGAAGGAACTTGCTGCCTAGTTTGGAGCATATGTGTATATCCTGTAACTTGTTCTGGTCCCTTAAACATGTGGTGAAGAGAAGCCTTTCTGATAGGCTGTGAAGCTGAAATTAGGAGACATCTAAAAGGTGCTAATTAACCAAAGCAAATCTCTTGTTCTCTTTCCCAACTACCTAAGATAGTGTGGAAGCAGGGAATGCTATAAACCTCTGAGTAGACAGAGAGGCCTTTGGCCTTTATATTTCCTCTCTGGGGCCGCTACAATGTTAGCCAGTCAGTCAACAGGCATTCATTAAGAGCCTACTAAGCACTGGCCTTAGAATGCATGGTCCTGTGATTGCTTCTTTCTTTATGGTGTCTATCCTTCCTGCTTTTATGTAAAAGAGTATTGGAGATGATTACTGCCTTGTGAGCTTGACAGGTCAATTTGGAGAACCACCAGAGGTCTGGGAGTCAGGGTCCATGTCAGGTTTTTTAGACAGATGGTCCAGTGTTGAGATCCTGAGGACTAACCTGAAAGAATCAACCCAGTGGTAGGTAAGAGAAGGACTCAAGGACTCTAGTATCTATGCCACATTTGGAAGTGGACTTTGTGGTACCATTGCTATATAGAAACCTCAGTGTTTCAGCCCATTCTCCCAAAGGATCAAGGAAGCATTAGGGAGTGTTGGTGGGAAATGTTTATACTCCTGTTCTTACTATTCTTCCCAATGAATATCTTTTTGTAAAATCTAATTGATATTAATTGGTTAAATGGAACTTGGGCACTAATCACTAGCATTTAACAGTGGAGGGAACATACCAGAATGAAGGCTTGAGTTGATAGCGTTAGAGAAGAAACATCACACTTCTAAAACCCTGGTAGGATAGGGGTGGAGGTTAGTTAGCTTGACTCTGGGAACCCATTCTGGTAGGACATATGTGGTTTGGGACAGTAAGACCAGAGCCCAACTACTATTGCTTAGCATTTTCTTTTCTGTGTGGGAATGAACTACCTGTTGCATAACCTGATCCTTGTTTTCATTCTGGTTATCCTTTTACTTCCAACTCTTCCTGGGAAAAACCCTTAAACTAGACTTTTAAAAAAAGAAGTACTCCTCAGGAATCTGTTGTGGAAGTAGAATTGAAACACTGATAAAGCCTCATTATCCATCCTATTGAGAAGATAGGCAATCCCAGAGCAATGAACCCAGGGCAAAAGACAAGGGCAGGTAAAAGACATGGACTGGCAGAGGTTGCCAGCTCCTGTGGATGTAGTAGCACTATGCCAGATGCTAATACAGTAAAACTGGGGAAAAAAAGGAAATAGAATCTATCCTCCATGGTTTGTTTTTGAGGAAACCATGATAGCATGGTGACTGCCACTTCCTTTTCTAACTATTCACCAACATTCCCTTTAAATAATAAATCCTAGATTTTTTTTTCGGCAACCTGAGTGAAGTTTGCTGACTGAATCAAACTTGTAGAAATAAGGGGTCATTTGAGCGATGAAAAGGAAGAGGGAAGAAGGATTAATAATGCCTGTAAAGCAACATTTCACAATTCTTCCTACCTAAAAAAAAAATGTATCACACCTGATTGGCAATAGAAACAATACTACCATTGCTCCTGCAAAATGTGTCAACTAACTACCCCACTGGATCCATTCGCAATCCCTGCAATTTCTCAGACCCAAACACCCTTCTCTGGCCATTCCTCTCTTATATTTGTTGTCTCCCCCAATTAGAATGAAAGGTCTTTGAAGGTAGAAACTGATGACTTTGGCATTTGTATCCCCAGCATTTAGCTTAATACTTGACACAAAGTAAATGCTTTTCATTCTTGCATTCATTTGTTTATCTATGCAGGGGTTCTTAACCTGGGGAATGTGAAGTTTCTTTCTAATATTTTGATAAGTGTACTTCACTATAATTGGTTTCCTTTGTGAGTCTATGTATTTTATTTTATTCATTTTAATAAATTAATAAACACTTACTAACTACCTGCTATGTGCTAAGCACATTTAAAGACATTCTTCTAGGAAGGGGTCTGTGATACACACACAAAAAGTTTAAGTACCTCTGATCTATGGCCTTTGCTCTTACTGACCTCATAAATGTCAAAATACGATTGGCTGCAATGGTCGTAAGGTGCTTTGCCTTGATATTATACCAAATTGTTTTATTTTGTTTTAATTGGGCTTTAGACAAACTGATTCCTAAATAAGAAGAGTTTATTTTAACTTCAATAAAAATAATTTCTCTTCAGGGGTTTCCCTTTCTTTTTTCTTTCTAAATTTATTATTTAACTCTGTAAATGAAACTGCTCTGACCATTGAAAGTATCACCTTACAGATATAGAAAAAATGCAAGAAATAAAATTCCTCTTTTCAGGGAATGCATTTATCAAAAGGAAAGGAAAAATCCTTTCACTTAGACTAGGCAAATAATATCATATTTAGCTTCTGTCAAGCCACGCAAAGACTTTCACTTAGCAAAGGGCAAACCCAAGTGGATTAAAAAGTCCTGTCCCCACCCAGCAAACCTTCACCCAGAATGTCAAGAACTTTTCTTGAAGCTCTGAAAAGGTTGGATAAGAGTTTTGTACTCTTCTGGTTTCCAGCTGGCAATGTTCTCCTATAAGATTAGAGATTCTAGCATACCACATTACACTTTGAGGTGACTCCACCACATAGTGCTTTAAGGAGCCAGAATTAGCATTAAGGAGGGCCTTAAGAAATGTTTAAGATTCTGTTTCATAAAAGGAGAAGGAGTAACTTGTCAGCACTGCTTTGAGAAGTTGTTAGCAGCAGGTTTTTGTGGGTGAATGCGTATGGTGATCTATCTTCTACCTTCACTCTTCCTCACTCCTTCACCCTTCCTTCACAAGTGAAGGGAGGTGGGGCAAGGGGAGGGAAGGAAGAGGAATCAGAGGTCATAGAGGACCAATTGCCTCACAAGATTTGGTTGGTAATCTTCTTTCCATTCCCAAATCCTAGATGATTTGTTGAAGTCCCCCTTCTCTCTAGGAGATAATTTATGACAAAGTTGGGGACTGAAAGGCAAATGACATTGGAATCTAGGAATGTGTATGTGGTTGGAAAGAAGACAGAGGCAGGGAAAGTAGCAGAGGTAAGATAGTCTAGTATTTGGGACACATGTCTGAAGTGAACCCATATTCTGCTCCTTGCAACAATGTACTTCCTTATTTCTCACATGGTGGTCTACCAGAAAATAATGCCATTTTAGATTTTATAGACTTTCCCCAGTAGACAGGAGATGGAAATATGTGTGGCAGGAGGAACTCATCCTTTGCCAGAGCCAGAAAATAGGGGTATCTGCTTCATTACTTTTGAGAACCACAGGGGTCAAAAGAACATGTCTAGACTCCTAATCAACAGTTTTCCCTCCTCATCATGACATCTTTCCCACTCAAACCTCTTTCCCCACCCCAACCCCCTTTTTTTCCTTAAACTCTAGATTTATTCAGACCCTGGGACCTACAATGAATAAATCACCTTAAAGACCTCAAAATATATTACTGTAGCAAATTCCCTGTAGCAAATTTCCCTCCAAATTGTTCATCAGCGACAGACCACTGGGTGATGCAAAGCTGCCTAATTCAAACCACCAGCTACCTCCTGCCCTTACTGCAAAAGGGAGAGCGAAAGGGGACTAATCCTTGTTTCATGGACTTCTTTTCAAAAATTACACTTAGCTTTGGGGTCTGCCCCATTCCGGTGCTCCTGCGAGAAATAAACCAAGGCCTCTTCTTTGAAGAAGGAAACAGTGATTTCATTTAGAAATGAGCCCAGCCGATTTGGGACTCACCCTCTGAAATGAATACTAACAATTTTTGCAATGGAATAGGGAGAAACTGAGAGAACAGCACAAACCTCCAAGAACTGCTCCTGTAGTTCATTTATACAAATTCCCTGATGCTAATTAGTACTTTCAGCTCCTACCTCTTTTTCTAATGATGAGTTACCCTTCACTATTCTTATACCATCTCTTTGCTGCTGTATCCTTTGTGCCTTTCAGGATATGCCAGATGTATCCATTTCCTTACTTAAACATCTCAACGAGACTAGGTGGTAGTGATTTTTTTTTAAAGTCTAAATACATAGTTAAAAATGCAAGTACAAACTGGGATGAATACTTCCTGACTACAGAACTATTTTTTTTTCTGCTGAATCAGTGCAGTGCAATCCAATAGTCTATTGGCAGTGAATACATTTCCTTGCAAAGCCTAATACTCCCAAGTTCAAAATTAGCCTTGTGCCTTTGTTATGCTACGGGAGCTTTTTGTCATCTCTTTGGTGGCTCTTTCTTAAGGTGGCAAAGTAGTAGCACACTTTCTAAAATGTAGAAGCAAAGCAGTGTCTTGCTTACAGATTTACAAAAAAACTCTACCTCCTTTACCCTGAAGCACCAGCCTCTGCCACCACCACCACCACCTCTTTCCCCCCACCCTCAACAAGAAGTAAAAGATTCTAAAGGAAACTCAACTGAAATCCTTTTAACCACCTTGTGGTTTTAGCACAGTGTTACTTAAACACAGGTGTTTCTTTAATTGTGACTTGCTGGGAAAAGTCATAACCCACAAACCCACACTTCCTCCTGGTTGGTCCCTCATTAGCTCAGTAAGCAAGAAAGTACAATGTATAGAAAGAGGCCCCGAGCTTAAAATGTGTTGCAGGATCCCTGAAAAAAAATCCACGAGATTCACAGCTTGGACTGATAGATTAAGATCTAACCCTACCAGACAAATCTGAGTACTGTGGATGGCAAGCCATCAGGTCACTTTTCATCTGTTCATTCCTGTATTCAATCAACAAGCATTTATTAAACAACCGCTATGTTTCAAGGCACTATGCTAAGTGCTGGAGATGCAAAGAGGAAAAATAAAAGGCTTTACCCTTTAAGAGTTGATATCCTCTAGAGGGAAACAGCATCAGGCCATTTTATTTATTCTCATCAAATATTCTCTCTTCATAAATCAGAAGTCAAATCTCTCTCATCATTTATTAAGCAAAGTCATACAGGTGGGGCAGTGTACAGAACACAGAGGCCTGGAGTTAGGAATATCTGAATTCAAATCCAGTTCTAAAAACTTACAAGCTGTGGGACCCTGGGCAAATTGCTTCACCTGTTTGCCTCAGTTTCCTCAACAGTGAAATGGGGATAATAACAGCACCTACCTCACAGGGTTATTGTGAGAATCATACGAGATAACATTTGCAGCACTTAGCACAGTGCTGGAACATAGTAGGCACTATATAAATACTTATTCCCCACTCCCCCTGTGTATTCATTTACCCAACTAAGATTCCAGTTGATGGGGACAATACAAACCTTCCTTTTTAGATGTGAATATTTCACTCTTGATCCTTCTCATCCCCTAAAGGCTGTTAGGTGGCACAATGTGTAAAGTGTTGAACCAGTCAGGAAGACCTGAATTCAAGCCCTGCCTCAGATACTTTGTAGCACTGTGACCCTGGGCAAGTCATGTAACCTCTTTCAACCTCAGTTTTCTCATCTATTAAAGGGGTTTCATAATAGAACTTACCTTTCAGGGTTATTATAAGACTCAAAAGAGCATATGCAAAGTGCTTCAAAAGCCTTAAAGAGCTATGCAAAAACTAGCTATTATTTTTACCGTATTATTACTTTTTCCAGTAGTGGCAGGACCTGCTTGAAATACTCTGCTTCTCCACTGAACTCCAGGGTTTGCTTTTACCTACCGAAGTCAAAACAAGCTTATATCCTAGGACTGTCACTCCTAACCAACAAGGTCTGTCTAAGGAATCATTACCCTGTAATTTTCAGTGTGATGGAAAAAGAGGGGGAAAAGAAGGAAGGTCAGGGGCTTCGATGTCAACAAACTCTCACATATTTACGTGAAACAAAGAAAGGCTTTTTTTTTTAAGGGAAAAAAAAAGACTGCAATGCACAGAGTCCCTGAAAGACTCTTTGCCTGTAAATTCTCCTCCCTCTTCTCTGTGGATGCACATGCCTTCATCAGCCTTGATTCTGATGGGGTGATTTTTAGTCAGCTGTCTCTATCATTTTGGCAGAGACAAAAATCTTTTAAAAAATGTTACACTTCATCAAAGTGTATCATGAGACTTCACGGTCATTATCTCAATGGCCGCTCTGATGTGCCACAATTGGCAGGGACACAAACGGTAGGGGGTGCATGAGAAGAAAGCCAGCGTTTCATGTGGAAAGCTGGCCAGCCTCTCCAAGCTTCTGTCAACAACTCAGCGGTCTGATCCCATGCACTGAGTGCTGATTGTGCTCTTGTTTCTGTAGGAAGTAAACAAGAAAATGAATTCCACAGCACAACACAGCCTCTTTGTATCTTCAAAATGGTGTGACTGGAACCCGGCCAGGCACGTTGAAAGTTTGGCCATTTATGTCATCAGTGCCCCAGTACTGATGGAAGCTTTGATTACCGCTTGGATCCGAGCAATAAGACCCTTCAGGGGCAGCCACTCAGCAAATAAAGGCATTGATTGGTTGTTGGGTCAATTTAGCCATAAGGGTGCAGAGCATGGCCCTTTTGAAAGGACTAATGGATTAGCTACACAACCAGTCCCACTGTAGGCTTTATTTTTCAAGTAACTTCAGGATGGTTTTCCAGCTTGGCAGGGACTCTTCCTCTAAAGCTAGCTTCAGAGCCCTTCTTGTTATCAATAGTGCAGCTCAAAGGATTAGACACAAAGAGCTTTACAATTTAATGAAAACAGCTGTTGAAACAACAATTAAGGCAAACAATGGTTTGCAGGGAAAACTATTAATTATGTAAAGTTATGCAGAAAGTGGAATACTCTTTTATTCATATGAGTCTAAAGTGACTGGCAAAGTTAAGACACCTTCCACTGGCTGGATCCGAAGGTGTCAGGAAGTGGGGATGCTTATATTAATATTCAGCATGAAGGGCGGAGGGGGGAATGCTTAAGCTGTCTGAGGCTGCCAAATCAGCCTAAAGCAAGTCAAAAATAAAATAATCTGAAGGAATGAATTAAAATCACATTTACAGGGAGTATACTAGGCCCTCTGGAATAAACATGGGACGGTTTTGGTGATGATTGTGCTTTTTTTTGTTTTTTTTTCCCACAAGTATCAGAAATTCTATTCTAATAGC
>NW_020954610.1:68804630-68940098 GCF_900497805.2 Vombatus ursinus
AGTGGATGTGTTTATCGAAGGCAGGGTTTGAACCCAGGCCTTCTTGACTCTAAGGCCAGACCTCTATCCACTACGCCAGTCTACCTCTTGGGAAGTAAATAGGCAATGGTCAATTTATTGAACTAAAATGCAGGAAGCCACCTTTGCAATGACCAGGTCTATTACATCAGGTACAACAATTATTTGTAGAGGAGAAGAGGGTGTGTGGCTTCTTAGAAGGATATCTATATTTTTCTCTTAAAGAAAAGGCTGGAAATCCTGCAGATTAACCTATAAAGAATCGTTTCATTTGAACAATACATGAATGAGTAAATGAATGAATCAAGGAATGGAAAAGCATGTCTTAAGCACTTCCCCTGTGCTAGGCTCAGTGTTAAATACTAGAGATAAGATTACAAAAAGCAAGAAAGACTCTGCCCTGAAGGAGTTTATATTCAATTAGGAGAAAACAACACATATGGCAGAATTGTGGACAAGGAGACAGTGTTTTGGTCTGTGAAATCACAGGGATGATGAGTAGAGACAAAGGACAATTGACTGGCATGTCCCAAATGCTTGAAATAGTTTTAATAGAATTTTATATACATATATACAAATAAGAATTGTATATGTATATGAAATCCAATTAAAGCTATATATGTGTATATATAATATATACACATGCATGTACATAACATTAATGGAATATATGCATATGTATATCTATACATATAGACATACATATGTATGTATGTGTATATAGGTTTCTACCTATATATGTATAACTATGTAGGTATAAATATATAGACATATCTGGATGTCTGTGGAATAATGAAGTCTTAAACATTCCCTTTGGTCAGCCTGGCTGAGAGAATTGATTGAAATCACCCACACTTACAGAATTACATCTTAAAGTAAAAAAATATAATCTGTTATGTGTCTCCAACTCCACCCCACCCCCATCTTAATCTCTTGTGATCCTCGTGTTGCCCCCACACTGTCTCCCTCTCTCTGGAGGTCCTCTTTATTGATTAAATGAATCTGCTCCAAAGGCTGGTTCCCAGGCTCTTTGATCTAATCCGATCTGATCTTATCCTATCGCTTCAGCAGGACATTGGGGAATTAACAATAAGCAGCTTTAGCACAAGTGTTTAATAACTCAACACAATCTCCTTATGGCTCCGAGCTGCTCATGTTCCCAGTGTAACAGATTGGACATCCCCCTGAACCTGAGGAATTTTCATGTGCTGTGAAACTAATCGCTTCAAGTTCCTTCATAAATCACACAAAGCAGATTTCAGCATCTTAACAAATTAAAAAAAAAAGTAGAGTGGGTTGGGGGTGGGAGAGAAAATTTATCCTCTAGCTAAAGGAGGGGTGTGCTTAAACATGGGGGGAGGGCAAACCATTGCCTCCATTCTGTCACCTTCTTTAATGTGTTTCTCATCTACTTACATTTTCACATGAATAAAATAATTTAAATAGGTCCAACCTTCACAACCCTCAAAGCCCACACTGGCCCTATTTTTTTTTCTTTCTATGATGGAAACCATGTGGTTTCAGTAACAATCTTCTCATTGTTGTCCCTCTACAGCACTTGAAGTATGCTAGAAGCATATAATTAAACAAGGAACATGTGACATGGAGTGGCAAGATACTAGAACGTCCCATTATGTCCCTTGTATCCCAGTGGAATGCAGGGAGGAAAGGAGTGTCTTATTTAATCACAAACTTTTAAAAGGCCACCCTGGGGAAGAGTGGAGTAGCATACAAGGAGCACAGCTAGGGATTCATCCCTATAGCTAAATTGAATGGAACCATTTTCTTCCCTCCAAAAATATATTTTATCCCCATTTCCTGGCCTCTCAGTGCTATAGACAATCCAGTCATCAGGCATGTATTAAGCATCTCCCAAAAGCCAGTCACTGTATTAAGTGCTAGGAATTGTTACTGTTGTCGTTCCTCTTTCTTTGTTCTCAAAGAAGACCCATGACAAGAGTGATGTCTTGACTTGCCACGAATTGGATTTAAGTGAGGCAGAGCTGTGCAAAGTCATCAGCCTCATTCTCTCCTCCAGAGTCATCAAAGTCCAGTGGTGAGACAAAAGTCAAGAGGACAATGACTGGAGAATCCATTGGATGACCTCAGCCTTTCCAAATTAAGGTCTTTCCCAGGCCTCAGTTTGTCTGAGGCAAGGACCATTCAAAGACTAAGAGTTAGGTAAGAATTGAGACAAAAGATGACCCATTCTTTATTTGGTAGGCAATTGAAAGTCACAGAAGGTTTTTGATTAGAAGAGTGTCTAGAATCCCCTTAATAAAAAGGATTTGTTCTGTGAAACTTAGACTCAGTCAAAAGGCCCCACCCAAGGACCTAGAAGGCCACATATGGCCTCAAGCCCACAGGTTCCCCACCTCTGGTCTAGATCATAGAGGTATATCAGGATGGTGGAGCAACAGTGGAGAGAATAAATTGGAGAGGGGATGGATTGAAGACAGGAAGACTAGTTAGGGAAGTTAGAAGAGATAAATAGATGAATAGATAGAGATGGGGGGGAAGGAAACAAGCATTTATTAAGCACTTACTATGTGCCTGTCACTGTGCTAAGCTAGGGATACAAAGAAAGGCAAAAGACAGTCCTTACTCTGAAGGAGATCACAATCTAATCTCTAAAATGGTGAATTGCAGAGAAGGCAATGACCTGCATTGTCAGAGGGAATTTCTTCACAGGGAGTTCCTGATATTAATGAAACCACACGTCCAGTCCTTGACCTTATAGCCTTTCTTAAACATCACCAAAACAGTTAAGGCTGCTGTTGCTTTAAGGCAGAAACTTCTATGAAATGGATCACCAGTTTACCAGAATAAAGAAGGGCTGGGGGATTGAGAGATGGAAAGGGACATGGGCTTGTGAAGTCTGTTGGATTATTAGTGCCATGGGGGAAATATCACTCTGGCACCAATCTAAAATAAAATATCTTTTAGTTGCTCTATTTAATACCTTCTATACATCAAAATTACCCATAAAAACCTATTTCATAACAGAGAAACAGCCTCCCCCCACACCTTTGTCACTGATCTCTCCATCATCCCAGCACTTTTGTGATTTCTGCGTATATCAGCAGAACAACAAAGTGTACTGTTACTGAACATCTGGGGGCAACAGGAATTTTATGACTCAAGGCTATAGTCCAGTTCATTATGACTTTGGTAGGATCTCTATCAATATCCCTTAGGGACCATGGTGCTTGTAAATCTACTCAGATACAGCTGAACGCTTTATTAGCTTCTTTCCAAAGCAAAAATAAATATAAATCATATTTTAAAATCCTTTTCCACCCCCAGGTACTCAGCAGTATTGATCTAGATTACAATCACTATCATTAGGATACTTTAATTAGGGAGAAAGCATAAATCAGGAAGGTGGGGGGAGGAAAGCATTGATTCTGGAGGACATGGGTTCAAATCCTGCATCTGATGCTGTCTACCTGATCCCAGGCAATCAATCAACAAGCATCTATTAAATGCCCACTATGAACCAAGTACTGCGGATACAAAAATGAATGTCTCTGACCTTAAGGAATTTATATTCTAACTAAGAATATCATTTTAGTTATATATATAGGCATAATATTCACTTATATTCAAAATGAATGCAAGGTATTTTGGGAAGGGAGGGAACTGGCATTTGGGGAAAGGGTTCAGGAGAGGCTTCATGTAGAAGGAGGCATTTGAGTTATTTTTTCGAAGAAAACCAAAGATTCCAAACAGTAGAGGTGAGGAAGGAAAATATTCTTGGTATGGGGGTTAAGTCACTTAAATTCCTCTTTTCCTTATTCTTCTCTGCTGTGAAATGAAGGGATTACACCAGACAGCCTCTGATGTCTCTTCCCACTCTAAATTTATGATAACCTGAGTAGTGATGTGCTGAAGACCCCTATGAGAGCCAACTGTTAAATTTTCAGTATGAGCATTTACACCTCAGGAATTGGCAAATACTAGAACTCAAGGCTTGATTTACTGTTCTGTTGATTGTCTAGACTTAAGAAAGGGATGGAGAGAATGCTTAATAATGAGGTTGAAATTTAAAAGTGTGGCCTTTGCACGTTATTTTTCCCCCCAGATAGTTAATTGTTAAACATTTACCAGAACACTGCTGACAAGGAGTAATGAGGGGTGAGTCTGGGGTCAAGAAGACCTAGGCTTAAACCTCACCACTGAAGCTTATTAGATATTTGTCTGTCGACAAAGTCACTTGACCTTTCTCAGACTATGTTTCCTCATCTGTAAAATGGGTATAATAGGTACCTACCTCACCGTGATTGCTTTGAAGCTCAAATGAGATTGTGTGGGAGGCATTTGGTAAACCTTAAAGTGTTATATACAAAGCAGGTGCTATCAAATAGGACAGCTAGGTGATACCAGGGAGAGATAAATTTCTAGACTTGGCATCAGGGATATCTGAGTTCAAATTCCATCTCTGACAGTTACGAGCTATGTGACTCTGGACAAATTGCTTAACCTCCATCTGCCTGTTTCCTCATCAGTAAAATGGGGATAATAACAACCCCTAACTCAAGGGGTTGTTGTAAGAATCAAATGAGCTGCTATTTGTAAAGTACTTCACAAACCTTTAAAAGCACTATATAAATGTGAGCTATTATCAAATGATCAGGCCCAACAATCTAAATCCTCCCTCCCCCCAAGGAAAAAAAATCTGTTCTGATTTTGTAATCTACTCTACATGGAAAGAAGCAGTCATGAACAGTGTTGCTTTCTCCTTAGAAATGCTCCTACTGCTATTATTTTTTTTTAAGATAAACTATGTCATAACAGAAAAATTTCTGTGAAGTTCTCCAAAGAGCGATGTTTAGTTTCCAGTTCCAGCAACCCTAATTAGGCAATGCATAATTAAAACAGAAAGAGATTCCTGCCCTGCCAATATGAGTGCCCCTGTTTATATCACAAAGAGATAGTAAAATGTACTTAGGAAGGTTGGAGCCAAAGTGATTGCGAGAGCTCCCTAAACCAAGGTACAGCTTTCCAAATCCTGTTCCTAGGTTAGGAATGGGCAAAGGAGCAGGAGAGAAGAAAAGGAGGGGAAGAGAATATGGAGATAAGAGGCAAGGACTGTTTACCTTTTTCTTTTTCAACATGATGTAATGTAGTTCAATGACTTCTGCAGCTGGTGTTGACTGAAGTATTGTTGGAGCCTTCAGCTCAGGAGCTGTCCTGGGAGCTCTAGGCCTATAATTTTTCTATCCTGGCCTTCAGATGTTCTGAATCAGTACAGTAACATGTGAAGGGTTTGGAGCCATTAGGCCAAAATGAAAATGCGTTCTTGGCATGATGTGATACAAAGAGGATTCTTTTGCTTGAAGCATGAAAGTCAGTTCACAAGCTTGCTTTCTTTGAGGCTTTCCTCCCAGACTACTGCAGTCCAAACATGTAAATGATAATAATAATAATAACAGTAATAATAAGAAAAGAATAGAATAAGAATAATTTTTTTTTAAAAAAAAGGCATTGAGGAAGGGAGGGGGGAAACCCAAAGCCACAAATTAGGGTGGAGGGGGGAAATCCCCTATAAAACAAAAGCACATTATATTTTTTGTATATTTTCGAAATGTAGCCACATTAAGCCATTAAATAAGGATCTTGTTTCACAAATTCTGCAAAGTCTCCAACCACTAACCCACTCTACCAGGAATGTGGTGCCAACCAAAATATGTCAAGATTAGTAGTGCTCAATAAAATCTTTAAACCAAATGACATGCGCGCTGTATTTCATGATTGGAGTACTTCCTCATGTCAAGGAACATACATATTAACTTGTTTAAACACAGGGATGGGCTGTCACTCTGTTTGTCAAAAGTACTGGGAAGGGAATGCAGTGCTTACCAAACCCATCTAAATGAAGCTTAATACTTTCTCTCTTCACAGCTGAGCTGCACAAACATCATCTAATTAATCCTCCCATCACCTGGAGGGAAGAGAGAAGGGAGTAGCTATCCTCCCAGTTTTATACCTGGGGGGAAAAAATGAAAGGGGGAGGGGATATCATAAACCTAGAGTAGACCTCAGATGCATTCAAGTACAAACACCCTTCCTTTTACAGGTGAGGAAATAAGACCAAGCTAAATGACTTAGCCAAGGTCACATAGGTAGAAAGTGTCAGAAGTCAGATGTAAAGGGCATTTTTGTGACTCCAGAGGTTGCATTTATTCCACTGTACCATATTCAACTCCCTTAAGAACTCAGTTCTGGAACCAGGATCAGAATTTTAAAATTCTTTTGTTGTTGAGTTATGTTTGACTCCTTGTGACCCTATTTGGGGATTTTCTTGGCAAAGATAATGGAGTAGTTTGCCATTTCCTTTTCCAGTTCATTTTAGAGATGAGGAAACTGAGGCAATAAGGGTTAAGTGACTTGCCCAAGGTCACACAGCTAGTAACTATCTGAGGCCAGATATGAACTCGATAAGATAGTCTTTCTGACTTTAAGTTCAGTGCTCTATCCAGTTCTCCATCTGGTTGCCCGATATTTTAAACCCCAGACCAAAGATCCCAGGAAAGACAAACAATAACTACCTCCCCCAAACCCTAAATACCTAGATTCTTCAGTACCAAAATGCTCTGTGTTTGTGGAGGAAGATTTCTGAAATCTAAAAATGGAGAGGGATAATTATCTCATTCTCTGACTGTCAACAGAAATGAGCTAGTATGTATTTCTACCTGGCAAGAGAATACAAGGGAGGGCATTCTCTCAGTTACCAAATACAGAAGTAAGATAAGTGATTATGTTGGAAAAAACTTTGAGTGGCTTTTGGCTAAAGAGAAAAATCAAGACCTATTTCAGTCATTAAAAGGACAGTTCAGTGGCCCTTTACTCTTATCAACTGTTGTAGACACAGTGGAGCAACCAGGGTAAAACTGCGGCCCTGGTGACTAAGATAATCTCTATAAGCACACCGTCAGCAGGGGCACTCACAGATGACTCTGGTTGGCATCCCTTACCTATCTCCGGTCCTTGACATCTCTACAACTGTGCCATTACTAATACCTTCAACCATTACTGAGCTCCCCAACACTTGGAAAGTAATAAAGTTCTATGGAATGGAGCAAGAATTCAAAGATGAGGCTCTTAAAAATGAGTGAGGGGTTAGAGGGAAGGAAGTAAAGATTTGGGGAAAGGAAGAGTGACAACTAGGGATGAAGGAGGAAAGGAAAAAGAAAGCTGCTCAATTTTTCAATCTGACCTTAAGGCTCAAGGCGCATTATTTTGCCTTCAGTTCAGTCATTGCCAGGGCAACTTTGGTTTTGGTTGCAGCCATGAAATCTATGCAAACTGTTTGCTTTTTCATTTAATTATTTACCTTGCCAATCTGGTTTGGTTGGATCATGTAGCCTGGCTCTCAATGTTTTGTGCACAGTTCAAGGAGGGCTGTCTATTATTGAAACTGTCATGCAAAGAAGAATGCACTCAATGAAGCATTAGCATACTTTGTACCCAATAAGCCAATAGATCTGTAATGTCATCAAGGTGAGCATTCCTTCCAATGATGCAACTTGCAACCCATCCATACTTGCCCATCTTGTGCAAGCCCCCATCAATGATGTCCCTTCCGTTCTCCACAAGGCATCTACCCAATGGGCTTGGTGCTTTCTTCAACTTCTCTCGACATCATAAGGATGCAAACAGAGCTGAAGGGCATCCCACTGCTTATTTCTGCTCTTGACACATCTTTTTCAATCCTGTACTTCTTTGACAACCTTATTTTGGTTCTTCTTTGAGGTTCCTTATCTGTTGTGTGTTACAACCTCTTAATAATCACTTTGTGACCAATGTCACTCTCCTTTGCTTCTAAGTGAATCTCATTTTCAATTCTTCAGTAATGAAGTTCAACAACTCAAAGCAACACTGAGAGATTATTGGCATTAAAAAAGTGGCCCTTTTGTTTTAGGGGGAAGTTTGAGGTTATTAATGGAGCTTTGCAATTTCCCACTCTCAATCTCTTGTTTAATTCCAGGACCAGCTTGTTCTCCATTTGTCACACACAGGTGTGTTTGTGTGTATGTGTGTTTGTCTATGTGCACATACATGCACACATGTGTATGCTTATATAACAAACTCTATAGGTGTAGCATTACCATTTCTCCTATTTTGGGCTAGTTTTAGAAAGTCATAACTTCACTGAGCTACATTACAGACACACATTTTCTTATTCACCATCCCAAAATAATCCTAATGGTAAAAAATTTACCCCTGACTGACTTACATAGATCCAGAACAAAATGGTTAAAGGGATTGGTTGAAAGCAACTGTTAATAGAAAGCCTATGTTTAACATAATCTTCTTCACAAGACAATTTTCTCTTCTAGTCCCTGTAATCAACACTGTAATATCAAGCTAGGAATTTTTTATTATCTCTCCATGGAATTATACATCATCCCATGCACAATAATAATAAACTGATGGATTATCAAGCAAGATTACTGCAAATAAAATCATGTTTTCTGTGGGAAAAAAAAGATCAAGCACATGTCACTTAATCTTGCAAGAGAAATATATATATATATATATATATATATATTTGAGTAATTGAGTATACTTTCTAAGGCCACTGTCCTAAATTAAATTCAAAATGAGGAGAAAATAGATACATTCCCTCAAATTGAGTATCTAAATAAGATTTGGCCTCATGGTCCAATTAAAATTAGTGTTCATGGACAGAACTGGATTATAAGTCAGAGGGGCTAGGCTTAAATCTCTGCCAATAATTACCTGTATAACCTTGTAAAAGTCACTTTACAACTCTGGGCCTCAGTTTCTTCCTTATAAAATGGAGGGGTTGGACAAGATGACCTCTACTGTCCCTTCTGGTCCTAAATCTATGACCTACTTTGGCAGAGTTTTCATATTTCTACTATTTAAACAAAGGAATAACAACATAAAGAGACTGGGAATCTAAAGGGAAGAACAATAGTCATTGTACCATAGGAAGGAACTGATTGAAAATGTCTTTAATCCAACAGTCCAATCCAACAAGTATTTATTTGGTGCCTACTTACTATACTGAAAAGTACAAAAGCAAAAATGAAAAAAAAATATGGCCCCTGCCCTTGACGAGCTTACACTCTACTTTAAAAGTTAGATGTATTCAAATCAGAGAATATGATGATATAAGTCCTCAGGAATGAAAAGAATTAGAGGACAGCTGAATCAATTAGCTATCTTGAGAACTCATGGAGAACAAGAAAACTGCCTTGAAGATTAGCAGACCACCCCAGTATCTTTGCCAAGAAAACCCCAAATAGGGTCATGAAGAGTCAGACATGACTGAAAAACAACTGAACAACAACAAAATGATTGTAAAAAACATTCCTCACAACAGCCTAGTAAGGGAGATAGAGCAAGGCTGTTTGGGTTTTTTTTTCTTTTTATCTCCATTTTTTAGATGAGGAAACTGATGTTCTAAGAAATTAAGTGATTTGTCCAGATTAGAGGTATGAATATTACTAAACCATCCTATCTTATTTTGGTTTGTCTCTACAGCTATCCCTTCCACATGAGACGGAGCACGGTGACTCCCCATCCCAACCTGGAAAATCCAAGTGAAATTTTTTGGACCTCCCTTCATACCAGAGAAGAAGTCTAATTTTTTTTCTTTTATTTTTATGGGATGTTTACAGTACCTTGTTGTAAAATTTGAGTTAAGGATTTGGTCATAGACTCTGTGTCCTCTGCTGGCCTTTGCCTATCATCTTTAACTTCCACAAAACTCCCAAAAAATTCCCACTTAATTTTTTATGCCGACCCATGATTTATTGAAAGTGAGATGGGCAAAATCTCAATGTGAAAGGGATAACTGTACTTCTCTAATACTGCCTTCTACTTCCTTGGACTCTAAGCTCTTTGGTTCTACTTAGGTTACAGAGAGAAGGGGAGACAATGAAGCTTAATTTATTTAGCAATCAAATCCTAACACAAACACATATGTAACTCGAACCCTAAAATCTCTTAGTGTGAGATTCTCTCCTCATTGATAGAAATCAAAGTCCCTCTTCTGTGTGAGGGGTAGGACAGAAAAGGAGAGACCTCTTCAGTCTCTTAGCTTTAGTCAAAGAAGACTTTTGGAGCAGCTAGGTGGCGCAGTGGATAGAGCACCGGTCCTGGAGTCAGGAGAACCTGAGTTCAAATTCGGTCTCAGACCAGACACTGTGACCCTGGGCAAGTCACTTAACCCCAATTGCCTCACCAAAAAAAAAAAGAAGAAGAAGAAGAAGAAGAAGAAGACTCTCAAAAGAAGTTCAGCTTGGACAGAGAAGATGCACGTAGAGAGCCAAAAAGAGCAACTGTACCAAAAAGAGAGTGACTTTTTAAAGTCTTACGGGTTTTTAAAAAATCAGCCTTTATCAGTTCCAGTCAACCAAATGAGTCTATACCCAGCCACATGGTAAGGGATACAAAGTACTTCCATTTTGGGAAATCTGGGCATTGCCAGGCAAATCGCCTTAAAGGCGCCACCATGTTATGAGATGAGGCAAGCTCTGTCACACATAAAATGAAATCTAATCATCTGAGATCTATACATGTGGTTTTACCTTGCCACTACTTTCTCGAACCTTCCTTCCTTCCACACATCTGGATGCTAGGCTCTCTGACTTGTATCTATTAATAAAATAATCAACATACAAGCATTTATTAAGAGCTTACTACGTGGCAAGCACTTAACAAAAGCAACAAAATAAAGTCATCTGCTACCTCACAGAGGACAATCCAATACCATAAAGTTATAAATAACTAAGCAGAATAAAATACAGATAAAGTTTCAAATCTGTATCTTGTCTATACAAACTACTTATAATTTATTTTCAGAATATATAAAACTACTGCAGACATGTACACAAATTATAATGAAAAATGTCAGCATGCAATTTGATTCAAAGTACTTTTTACTAAAAGTGCATAACGACTCATGCTGAGAAGATACAGGTATGTTTAATTGGATATAATTAAAATAATGATGTGTATTTAAAATAATGATATATTAAAAAATTTTAGATACAAGTGGCTGAAGAACCTATAATAAAAGTCAAAGTGGTAACTATTTTTTTTGATTACCTGATTATTCAAAGAGCTAACACTTTCTATTTAAAAAGTAACAGTGGTAAAGCCTGAATAATGTTGTACTACAGATTTTCAGGAAGCCCCACAGGTAATATGGCCCCATGCGCTCTTTCTTTCACACTGGGTCCTTCCCTTCTGCTTAACTCTTTCCACCACACTGGCCTGACCCTAACCAACAGATGCCTCGCCTTACTTATTATTTTAACACAAGTTCAGTCAGATTTTAAAACTCTGCTTTGGGTCCATACTGAAAAGTGCATGAATTTCTTTGATTCCGCACTTTGGTGCTGATATGATTATATTAGGGCTCAGCTGAAGACTGAGCACTCACTTCTGAGAAATACACAGATAACTAACAAAGATAAATTGCCAATATTCAACTCTAAGTATGGTTTTCATCTCTACTCATTTTCAACTATACCCCTTCCTCCGACCATACTTCTTTGTTCCGTCTATTCGGCCTATGAGGAACGGTTCTCTCTCTCTCTTTCTCTGTCTCTGTCTCTCTGTCTGTCTGTCTCTCTCTCTACCCTTCCCCCCACCTCTCTTAATAGCCTAGGATCCCTCAGAATGGTCACTGATGTGACAGTGTCTTAGACAACAAAGCCCTTCCTTAGTTTCCGTCTTTTGATAACTTGGAGTAACCCCAAACCCACCTAATTTCAGCTTTTCACCCACTTACCACAGATTGAATGTAGTGTCCTTGAAACCAGGAGCTATAATTGTTGGCCAGCTCTTGAGAGGACTTGGAACAGGGACTCCTCTTTGCATGCTCAAGAGGCTTCATTTCTGGAGTCCTTCTAAGCTCCAGAAAGAAAATTAGGCCTGTAAGGAAACTATCACTTGCCTTTCTTAAGTGTGGAGGCTACATATACTTTATGCTTTGAGTAGTTCCCAATTTTGTTCATTTAATAAATTTTAAATGAAAATCATAATTTTTTGCACAGAAGGAAAGGCAAAAAACTTTTTTTTTAGGTCAGGGCCTGGGATTTTGCAATTAGTAAATTTATGGTGGGGAAATTTCCTCCCCTGATGTAGCTGTACAACTTATAATCACCTTTTTTGAGTTTTATAGAGTTGGGGCCTTGAGGTAGTGTTGGAGTAATAAATAGAGTAGCATTGGATTCAGGAAGACCTGGGTTCACATTCTGAATGTGTGACTATGAGCAAATCACTTAACCTCTGTATGTCCTGGGCTATAAATTGCAGAAAAAGCATGGACCTGAATCGGTTGAAGGAGTTTTCTAATCCATGAGCGTTCCCCCCACCCCTACCCCATATCAATGAAGTTACAAATCCATTCCCTATACCCAAATAGCAATCCTCTCTCTTTATCTCTGTCTGTCTGTGTGTCTCTCTCTGTGTGGTTGTGGTGGTTCAAACCTATGATTTTAGCTGTGTAGGGAATCATTGTGTGAAAATTCCCTAAATTATGACATACATCTGTAATTCATTTATTCTTTTAGAGTTGCCTAGAGCATTGGGAGTAATATGGTTTGCCCTTTGTCATACATCCAATCTGTGACACAGACAAGCCTGTGAACCCAAGTCTACCAGACTCCAAAGTCAGGCCCCTATCCACGCCACCATGATTTCTTTTATTCAATCATTCATAGTACTTAAGTCCATCATTAATATTCTAAAATACCTCTTCTAAATTGAAAGGAAGCTTGGTATAGGGTATTTAGATACTGTATTTAGATAAAACACACTGGCTTTAGAGTCAGGATGACCTGGATTCAAAGTTTGCCTAAAATACATAATGGCTAAGTGATTAAGAACAAGCTGCATAATCCTTCAATGCCCCCAGGCAACTCAGTAAAACTAAAAAAGTTACAGATAATTTGTTGATCTACATGGACATAAGGGATTTCTACACAATGAGTTTCTCACACTGACAAAATTATAGATTCTAGCCTCAAAAAATAATTCTGAACTATTTTTTAAAAAATCCTAAAAAGATGCTCACTTTGGTGTGGAAAAAAGAGTTGGTGAATGAAAGGACCTAGGTTCAAATACTAACTGTGTGACCTTGGGCAAGTCATTTAACTTCTTTTATTTTCCTTATCTGTAAAATAAGAGTATTAGACTAGATCAATCAATCAAGAAGTGTTTATTAGGTAGTGTCAAGCATTGTATTGGGCTCTGGCAATACAAGTACAAAGAATGAAATAACTCCTACTCACAAGGAGCTTACATTGTAATGGGGGAGACAAGTACATATAAAAAATACACATATATATCATATAAATATCAAGTCAATAAATACAAAATATATACAAGGTAGTTTGGGAGGGAGAGCACTAGCATTTGATGGGATCGAAAAAGGCTTCATGCAGAAGATGATGCTTAAGCTAAACCTTGAAGAAAGAGAGTAGGAAGGAGTGAATTCCAAACATTTGGAATAACTAATGCAAAAGCAAGGAGTGGGAGAAAGATCATTGTGTGTGAGGAACATAGAGAAGGCCAGTTTGTCTGGATTGGCAAAATGTCGGAGGTGAAGTAATATCTTTCCACATTTTGCTAGTATCTGAGGCCTGAAGTCAGGAAGATCCACCTTCTTGAGTTCAAATCTGGCCTCAGATACTTAGTAGCTGTGTGATCCTGGGCAAATTACTTATGCCTGTTTGCCTCAGTTTCCTCATCACTAAAATGATCTGAAGAAGGAAATGGCAAACCATTCCAGTATCTCTTTCAAGAAAATCTTGAATGGGGTCACAAAGAGTTGGACGTGACTAAACAACAACAACAAAGTAATATTTAATGAAACTGGAAAGATGGGTTGTAGCCAGCTTAGGAAGGGCTTTGAAAGCTAAGCAGAAGAATTTTATTCCAGAAGCAACAGACCTCTGATATCCTTTCTAGGTCTAAATCTATGTTCCTGTGATCCTAGTATAACAGCTAGAATTTACATATTATAGCACTTAACTTTCAACATATTATTTCAACCCTACAAAAAGCCTATGAGGGAAATAATTGCAGGTATTACTGTCCCCATTTTATAGATGAGGAAACTAAGGTTGAGAAGGTTTATGTGGTTTGCCCATGGTCATGCAGCTAGTAAGTGTTAGAGGCAGAATCTGAACACAGGTGCCTCCTAATCAAGTCTAGAATTCTTCCTACTACTCCATACTGCCTCCAAGCAAATATTTGTTGTGTTTTCACTATGAAGAGGGAATTTAATATAATGGAAAGAACAGAATTTTGAGTCAGAATATCTGGGTTCTGATACCACCTCTTCTACTGCTATCTGTGTGACCTTAGCCAAGTTACTTTACCTTTGAACCTTATGATGGAGTAAACTAGATGTCTTCTAAATTTCCTCCCAGTTGCATATATAGGATGTCCCAAAAGTTTGAGTGCAGTTTAAAGCATGAAACCGAACTAAGAATTTTAGGACACTATACTATGATATTACGTACATTCTTAAATACGACATTTAAACTCAACACAGAAGAGAGGGGGAGGCTGATGACTGGGCAGTTTTGAACTCACTTAAATGCAATTCATAAGAGAGTCAAGACATAACCTTGTGAGGTCACTGGTCCTATTCCAAAATGAAGCATGAACAACAACAAACTACAGAAAAGAGCTCGAAGAAGTCACACATAAGACTGACTCAGTACAGTATAAATTTGTTATCCAACTTGAAATGGGCTTTCACTGAAGCAAGACAGTTTTTTTTTATTCATCCATAATCAATTCTCTATCCACAATATCTATTCCAAAACTCCTCTTCCCTCTTTAAGTCTTTTTTGCCTCCCTAGAGTTCCTCTCACTCAGTTAAAAGCCTTGCCTCAATTTATTTTAAAGAACTGAGGCCATTCTACATGAGTGAGATCCCTCTTCTCCCTTTTTCTTCATCTCAAAACCCCTTAATGCTACTTCCCACTCTTTCCTATTCACTCTAGTCTTTGAAAAAGAAGTAGCCCGTCTCTTTGCCAAAACCACTACTCTATGTATTCACTTGATCCCATACCCTCCCATTTGCTCCAGAAAATTGCAGCCCCAATCATCCTCTCTCTTTTGAATCTCCAACCACTACCTATCTACTGGGTTCTTCTCTATTGCCTTCAAACTAGCTCAAGTCTTCCCTTAAAAAACCTCCCTAGATCCAACCATCCCCTCAAGATTTTGTTCTGTCTCTCCTTTCTTTCACAGGCAAACACCTTGAAAAAGTTTTCTGTTCTTGCTTCCTCAAATTCCTCTCCTCTCATTTGATCCTCAACCATTTTCCATATGGTTTCTGACTTAATCACTTAAATGAAACTGTTCTCTCCAAAGTTACCAACCACCTCTTGAATGGCAAATTTGTTCATCTTTCTTGGCACTCATCCTTCTCAACTTATCTTCAGTATTTGACAGTGTTGATCATCCTCTCCTCCTGAATTCTCTCTTCTGAGTACTCATGATACTACTCTTTCCTAGTTCTCTTTCTACTTGTCTGACTACTTTCTCAAATCTCTCACTGGTTCATCATCTATATCTTCTAATTGTGGGCACTTCCCAGAATTTTGTCCTAGATCCTATTTTTTTGTCTTTCTACATTCTCTTCTTGTTACCCTCATCAGTGCTCATGGTATTAACTATTATCTCTATGCAAATGACTCCCAGATGTATACACACAGTTCCATTCTCTCTTCTGATCTTCAGTTTTGAATCATCAATTGTCTATTGGGTATTTCAGACTGAATGCCCCAGAGATATCTCAAACTCAACACCTCTAAAACTGAACTCATTATCTTCTCCCCAAAACCCTTCCCTCTTCCAAACTTCACCATTTCTATTGAAGACATCTTACATTCAAATTTCCTGGTTTGCAATCTCAGCATTATCCTTAACTCTTCACTCTTTCTTACCCCCCATATCCAAATTTGTTGCCAAATGTGGCCATTTTTACTTCTGCATTATCTTTCATATCCACCCTCTTCTATCCTTTCACACAGCTACCATCATAGTTTGTCCCTCATCATTTCTCACCTAGATGAGATCTCTCTCACAACCTCCTAATTGTTCTCACTAATCCAAATCTTTGACCACTCTAGTCCATCTGACACACTGCTGCCAAAGGCATTTTCCTTAAATGCAGATCTAAGTTATTCCACTGCACAATCAAGTCAATGAGCATTTATAAATACCTACTTTGTGCCAGATACCATGCTAAACACTGGGAATATAAAGGCAAAAAACAGCCCCTGCCCTCAAGGATCTCACAGACCAATGGGGGAGATGTCATGCAAATAAATGCATACAAAAAAAGATGTGTGTATATATACATATATATACGTATATATATATATATATATATATATATAGGATGAATTAGAGTTCATCTTTGAGGGGGACACTAGCATTAAGATGGAAAATGATTCTTTATAGAAGGTGGAACTTGAAGAAATCCATAAAATCCAGTGTCTCTCCATTAGACAAAATATAAACTTCTCTGTTTAGTTTTAAAGCCATTTATGACCTGACCCTGACATATTTTTCTAATCTCACTGGAAATTACTCTCCTCTTCCTGCAATATGATCCAGCCAACCTAGTCTTCTCTCTCTTTCTCCTACTTAACAGTCTATCTCCCATCTCCATGTCTTTGTCCTGCATATACCTTAAGACCTTGAATGCACTCCCTCCTCACTTCTATTTGAAGAATTCTTCTCTTCCTTTAAGAGTCACTTCACATATCACCTTCTACATGAAGCTTTTCCTGATCCTCCCAACTTTTAGAATCTTCCACCCCAAATTACTAGTATTTGCCTATATTTATTCTACATATATATGTGCTTCTTGAAGTTCACATTAGAATGTAATCTCCTTGTAAATAGAGGTTGTTTCATTCATTATATTTGTATCCTAGCACCTAACACAATGCCTGGTATATCATAGGGGCTTAATAAATGCTTGCTGATTGAGTGGTAAAAGGAATTTCCACACTGTGAGTTCCCTACAACAATGAAATCACAAACACATGTGAGGGGAAGGTGGAAGGAATTCATCAAATGGGGAGAGAAAGGAAACAACTCACATTATTTTTTAGGCAGAACAAATGGTGCGATTAAAACACAAAAGTAGAAAAATAAGTAAAAAGCATGTTTGGGGGATAGCAAGGTGTCTAGAATATCTACAGTGTCAAATTTATAGAAGGGACTAGCATGTAATAAGTTTGGAGAGATAGGATGAACCAAAACACAGAGGGCCTTGAATGCTAGGGAAAGTAGTTTGAAATTTATTCAGGAGGTAAAAACATACCACTAAAAAGTTTTGAGGAATGGCATGACAAGATATGTGCATAAGAATATAAGTCTGGCAGGGCTATAAAAGATAGAATTGAAGGGAGAGAGAATGAATACTTTGAAGATGTTATTGTAATAGTCTAGGTTGATGGTAATAAAGGCTGGTGTCAGTGAGAATGAGAGGAAATGACAGATGCAAATGATATTACAGAGATTTAACATTTCTCAAACCAAGCTTATTAGCTTTCTACCTAAACTCGCTTCACATTTTGACTCAGTGTTTCTGCTGTAACAACACCATTTACCCAGGGTCCCATATTCAACACCTTGGTGTTATCTTTGATGTTTCCCTTTCCCCTCACCTCTCATACTCAAAGCAACTTATCCTTGATTTTGCATGCTTTGGGAACTTACAAGTTGTATATTGTCTAGTGTGATATTGTCCTGTGTTGTGTGTTTGCACTGTATTTTATGCACACTCTTACCGGAAGTTTTCGGACAAAAGCCAGGTGACCGATTGTCTGAATGCTGGAGAAGTAGATTCTTTTTCAAGTGTAGATTGGACTGGACTCCTGATGCCCTTCCCAACTCTAGTTTCTGTATTGTGTTGTATGGTAGCATGGAATGGCCTGGCATTGCATTGTGTTGTACTGTATCATATTGTATTAGTTGATATCTTGCTTCCCTTAACTACACCTCCCATATAACCCTGTAAATTATGAGTCTTTATGACTGTAATACTGACACTGTATTACTCTGACTCTGACTAATAAGGTATCTCATAGGCATCTCAAAGTCCATACACCTAAAAAAAAAACTCATCATCTTTCCCCCCAAAATATTTCCTCTTCACAACTTTTCTATTACTGTCAAGGGCACTGCCATCTTCCCAGTCACCCAGACTGGGTTCATAAGATAGATTTTGAGCTGTAAAGGGACTTAGGTGTCATCTGGCCCAACCCACTAATTTTATTACGAGTAAATTGAGTCTTAAAGACATTATATAATTTACCCAAGGTCATACAGCTAGTAAGAGACAGAGCTAGGATTTGAATCCAGGTCCAGTAATTCCAAATCCATACCACATTGCTTCCAAATTGATGCCATCTTGTCCCAGTAGTGAGAACAAAGATTAGGAAATATTTTAGCTTTAATTTGTCAAAACAATCCAGTCCTATCATAGTTAATATAATGCACTCTTGATTATTAATGAAGCACAGACTCTACAACACAGTACATCCCTAATGCATGCTTGTTGATTGATGAATTATTTAGTTGGTCCATGGCTGATTATCCAGATCTCATATTATCTGGGCCCTTTCTTTTCTCCTCTTATTCCTCTCCTTTTTTACCTACCATGTGATCACTTCCCTGCTCACTGGAACCAGGTTGGCAGAGAAATGAAAGAAGATTAAATTCAAGCCAGCCAATTGTGTTGATTAGAGAAAAGCTTGAAAGTCTTGTGAAATAAAAATTTCTGAATTGTATTTCTCCATGCTGTCACTGTCCTGGTAGGACAGGAGAATGGAGAGCTGCCTGTATTACCTGAGGCAGAAAGACAGAGGAGAGACTCTTAATTTAGAGTCAGCAGGTCTGAGTTCCAATCCCACTTTTGCTACTTATTACCGATGACACTTTAGACCTTAATTTTCTCAACTTTAAAATGAAATGTTGGACTAGATGACCTCTAAAGTCCCTCTTGGCTCTAAATGTAGGACCATATGAATTACTAAAGCTTGGGATCTCTCTCTTCTCAAGTACTGCAACTGAATTTTCCTTTAAGACTCCAACTAATATACTGAGGTTGATTCTTCTACAAGTATAGTGAGAGCAGTGGTCTCCACTAGTTTTTCCAAGGATTATAATTAAGTGACCAAAACTATCAGACTAATCTCATTTGGTTACATAACAGCCTACACATTTTGTGTATGTATCCATAAACTTGGAAAGCCTTTCTCTCTGTTGTTGCTGTTGCTGTTGCAAAAATATTATTAAGTACCAAACAGTCATTTCTCCATTGTTTTCACTGTACCCCTCCCTGATCCACTATCTGTGAACCACTAAGGGCAGCTAGGTAGTACAGTGGATAGAGCCCAGGGCCTGGAATCAGTAAGACTCATCTTACTAGGTTCAAATCTGGCCTCAGACACTTACTAGTTATGTGACCCTGGGCAAGTTACTTAATCCTATTTGCCTCAATTTCCTCATCTGGAAAAATGAGCTGGAAAAGGAAACAGCAGAAACCCTAAATGGGGTCATGGAGAGTCAGACATGAAAAATCAGTGACCCAAATCTCCACCACTAGAAGTATATGACAAAGAATGGGGAGATGCACAAAGTAAAGGGAAAAAGGAGATCAACAGGACCAACCAAACTTTCACTGGGACCAGAATTTAGAGGATACTATGCATGCTACATATGAAATAATACCTAAACATCTACTTCATGGTTAATAGAATTTTCTTCTTTAGTATCAACAATATTATTGTAAAGAGCAGGCTCTAAGTTTTGGAAATTTATCATTTCCAAGGGCATGAAGGAAAAAATAGCTTTAATCATGCAAATGTACCAAGAAGCCTTTTCAGGGTCAGAATTACCATTGTTTCATTGGACTCAATCTTCAATTACTACAACTGTCAATGATAAAGCACACTATAAAATTTGTTGTGTGTTTTCTATATCTATACATCATCCCTACAACAATCTTGTGAGGTAAGTGCTCCAGATATTATCACCATTTTATGAATGAGGAAATTGAGGTTAAGATAGATTGAGGAATTTGCCAAGAGTCACATAGCTAGTAAATGTATGAGGAAGGATTTAAACCCAAGTCTTTATGACTGTAATACTGACACTGTATTACTCTGACTCTGACTAATAAGGTATCTCATAGGCATCTCAAAGTCCATACACCTAAAAAAAAAACTCATCATCTTTCCCCCCAAAATATTTCCTCTTCACAACTTTTCTATTACTGTCAAGGGCACTGCCATCTTCCCAGTCACCCAGACTGCAAACCTAAGGGTCATCCTCAACTCCTCACTCTCACTCATCCCACATATCCAATTTGTTGCCAATTTTTTTTGTTTTGACCTTCACAACATCTGTTAGATATATCCCCTAGTTTCCACTTATATAACCACAACCGTAGCTCAAGTTCTCATCATCTCTCTCCTGGACTATTACAATGGCCTAACTGGTTTCCCTTCCTCAAATCTCTTCCCACCCCAATCCATCCTCCACTAAGCTGCCAAGTCATTTTTTTAAACCCTAGTTCGGACCAAGTAACATTACTGCTCATTGAGCTGTAGTGGCTCCCTGTTACCTCCAGAACCAAATAGAAACTCCTTTGTTAGATATTTAAAGCTCTTCTTAACCTGGCTGGTTCCTATGTTTTTAGTCTTTATTTTTCTCACCATATTCTATGTTCCAGCAACATTGGCTTACTCATAATTTCTAGAACCCAACATTCCATGTCCCATCTCTCAGCCTTTTCCCTCAGTGTTACCCACACCTCTAACCCCTCATCTCCACCTCTTAATTTCCCTGGTTTCCTTCAAGACTTAGCTCAATTGGTCCTTTCGAAAACAAAAGATAAACAACAACAAACTCAAATCCCATCTACTCCAAGAGACCTTTCCTGGTTCCCCCTCTCCTTCCCGACTTCTAATGCCTTCCTTCCTCTCTCAGAATTTCTTCCATCTACTCCATATATATCTTGTTCTTTATACCTAGTTCTTTATACATTATCTCCTTCTGTTAGAATGTTAGCTCCTTGAAGGCAAAGACTGAGTTTTGCCTTTCTTTTCTATTCCTAAGCACAGGAACTGACACATAAAAGTGTTTAATAAATGCTTTTTAACTTGACTTGACTTGAGCTGTAAATAAGATAAACATGAATTTACAAATCATATTCTTTAATCTGCCACCTCATTCTTTCGTATAATTCCTAATACCAAGAATTCTCAGCTCTGAACAGCTCAATGAACAGGCCAAGGACCTTCAAGATACCATCGCATATAAGACGTTTTCTGTTGCCCAAATCTCTGAAGCATTCAAAAAATAAAATAATGGGTATTTGCTCTTTTCCTTTATTTTCTCTCATTTTATTTCTTTTCTTCTTATGGCCAGTTTCTATCTCAGTTGCTAGAAGTGTGCTTGGTATTGAGGATAAAACAACCAAGGAGTTTCCATTCTACTGGGGGCATATGTGTGCAGATAAATAAATATAAAATAAAAATAAGGAGAGTAAATGTTTGTTGATTGAATTTGGTTTTGCTTGATCATACTTATTTGTTACAAAGGAAGGCTTCTATTTTTAAAGAGACAGTTGGGTGTTGAGGTAGTAATTGGGAGGGGGCAGTGATAGTGATTTAAAAAAATAAGGAAAGTCAATAAAACAAAAAATACAAAGAGAGCAGAAGAATTCTAAGAAGTGGACACAAACAAACAGGACAATGTTGGCACTACCATGTTAAATTTAATATATACTTTTAAAGTATAATATGTAAAGTACGTACATAAGAGACTCATGGTTTCGTATACAACCTGCTTTTCAAATTCTTCTTTGTATAGGGAAATATTTGTGTTTATTGTTATTTTTCAAGTTTGTAAGAAAACATTTTTTAAAATGAAGGATGTAACTTGAGCAAAGACTATTGAATTTAGCTTTTAAACTGTCATTAGTAACCTTAATGAGAACAGTTCAATGGGTTACAAGCCAAGGTCAAAAAGTGAGTAGCAGGTGAGGCTACAGAGGCAGCAGGTACAGACAGCTTTTCCCCCTAGGAATTTGAAAGGGAGGAAAGATCTAGTGAAATAGCTTGAGTGTATGGCAGGGTCAAATAAAACATATTTAAGGATGGAGGAGATCTGTGCATGTTTTCAAATGATTTTTTTAAAAAAAATAAGATCAAGCAGAAGTTTTTACTGAGAAAACGTACCTAAAAAATCAGCAAATATTGACTTAGATGCCTCTTTTCTCATCTCTGAAATCTTTTTGAGAATAGCCTATTAATGGGGGCAGCTAGGTGGCACCGTAGATAGAGCACCTGCACTGGATTCAGGAGGACCTGAGTTCAAATACGGCCTTAGACATGTAACACTTACTAGCTGTGTGACCCCGGGCAAGTCATTTAACCTCCATTGCCCAACCAAAAAGAGAGAGAGAGAGGGAGGGAGAGAGAGAGAATAGTCTATTAACATATTTAGAGTATCCCTTCTTGAAAACAGAAGTGAACTGTCTTTAAAAGACATTTTTCTAGAGCAGACCACATCTTCATAGTCATGTAACTAACTGATAATTTTGAAGAATTTAGGAACCTACTATGTCTGATGTTTGGGGTTTTTTTAAGCATTTGAGCCAGAAAAAAATGAGACTTTGCAAGCTCTCCTCAAACAAAGTATCTCCTACACATGTTAGTTAGAGTAATATAGGATTCTATAATATATGTGACTATAGAGATAATTTGATTTGATGACTTGCCAAGCATTTATATTGAATAAGACATAAAAGAGGAAGATATATAATCTCCAGTAGTGTTTGCCAGGGCTATATAATGTGAACTGCATGAGGTCCAAATAAAAAAAGAACTTCCAATCAATGCTGTTTTCCATATACTCCTCTTCAATGATGATGTTACTAATTGCTTCAAGCTCTGAAACACTGCAGAGCCTTCTCTTTTGAAAAAAAAATTGTTGATATCTTTTCTTTTTACACCACTTACATTTCCTAATTTGTCTTTTTCACATTCCCTTCCCAGGAAGCTATCCCTTATAAGAAAGAATTTTTTAAAAGTTCAGCAAAACTAACAAACATAAAAGTCTGACATATTCAGTGTTACATAGCAATAGTCCCTCACCTCTGCCCAAAAAAAAAGTAACTTCTCTTCTTTGGGGCCATTAATAATTTTATGGGGGACAGCTAGATGGCACAGTAGATAGAGTGCCAGTCCTGGAGTCAGAAGGAACTGAGTTCAAATCTGGCCTCAGACACTTATTAGCTGTGTGACCTTGGGCAAGTCACTTAACCTTGTTTGCCTCAGTTCTTCATCTGTAAAAATGAACTAGAGAAGGAAATGGCAAATCACTCCAGTATCCTTGCCAAGAAAACCCCAAATGGGGTTATTAAGACTGAAACAACTGAACAACAAACAACAATAATTTCATGGCATTCAGAGTTTTTCTTGTTTTGGTGGTGTTGCTTCCATTTATATTGTTAAATTATGTATACTGTTTTCCTGGTTCTGCTGACTTCACTTTTGATTAGTTCATTTAAGTCTTCCCATGCTTTTCTGGTTTCATCAAAATAATAACTTCTTATAGCACAATAACATTCCATTACATTCATGTACCACAACTTGTTTAGTGCAAAGCTTTCTCAACGAAACCTTTAATTATTCAAAGAGATTGCTTTCTCTTTGAGCTGTCCATATTATGAGCTGCAGCTAGACACCTAGCTCATTGAGCTAGACCATCATAGCTATATTTCTTGGATAAGTGCTACAGATGGACATTGAGCTGGCCCCAGAGTTGTGTGGGATGAAAATATTGGACTGCATCACATTTGGGAAATGGTGCAGGGGTTTCAATGATCATAAATTATTCACTACTGCAACCTCAGAATTTTCCTTGCTGTGAATCATGGAACACCAAGATTTCAGAAAAGCCAGATTGCAGATAACCTAAAGGACAATGCAAAGATGTGTGGCAACTGTAAGAAGCAATCAGCAACATATTGTCAAAGGTGACTAACCTGTAAAAGTAACCTATAACACAAAGTATTATAAAAGGCGACCAGGAAAGGATGTGGGATGGTCATCATAGGAAAAGAACCACAGGAAGGTCTCTAATGCATCCTCCTCATCATTTTTTTTTAATTTAATTTATTTTTTGTAGTAAGTTCCAAACTGTGTCCTTCCCTCTGTTCCCACCCTGCACTAAAGAAGGCCACCATCTGACACAGATTTATAAATATATGTTCAACCATACTATGCATCCAATTCTTTCTCTGGTGGTAGATAGCATTTTCCTGCACAGGTCTTTTGTAGTTGATTTGAGTATTTATAATACTTAGAATATAATACTTAGACCTTGGTCAGTCACAGTTATTCTTTAAACAATATTGCTGTTACTGTATACAATGTTCTCTTGGTTCTACTTATTCCACTTCTCATTATTTCATGTAAGTCTCTCCATATTTTTTCTAAAATTGGCCAGCTTATCCTTTCTTATAGCACAGTAATATTCCATCACAATCATACACCACATTTTTAGCCATTCCCCAATTGATGGGCAACCCCTCGATTTCCAGTTCTTTGTGACCACAAAGAGACTTGCTATAAATATTTTAGAACATATAAGTTCTTCACCTTTTTCCCTGATCACCTTGGGAAATAAACTTTTCCTTTCTGTTTTTTATCTCTTTGGGATACAGACCTAGTATTGCATGATTTTATAGCCTTTTAGGCTTAGCTCCAAATTATTCTCCAGAGTGGTTGAATCAATTCACAATTCCACCAACAATGCATTTAGTATCTCAATTTTCCCACATCCCTTCCAGAATCTGTCAGTTTTCCTTTTCTGTCATATTAGTCAATCTGATAGGTGGGGAGGGGGTGGTACTTCAGTGTTGTTTTAATTTACATTTCTCTAATCAATAGTGATTTAGAGATTGTTCATATGACTATAGATAGCTTTGATTACTTTGTCTGAAAAGTGCCTGTTCATATCCTTTGATCATTTATCAATTTGAGAATGGCTCTTATTTTTATAAATTTGACTCAGTTTTCTATATATTTGAGACATGAAGTCTTTTTTCTTTTTTTCTTTATTTTTATTAATTCATTTTAATTTATCAATAATCACTTCCATATGTTTTTGAGTTTAAAATTTTTCTCCCCCTTCCTCCCCACCACCCTCTCCAAGATGGTGCACAATCTGATATAGGCTATACATCTACATTCCTACTAAACATATTTTCACATTAGTGATGTTGTAAGTAAAAATTAAAACCAATAGGAGGAACCATCAGAAAGAGGAAACAAAACTCAACAGAAGAGAAAAAAAATAGCAATTCAACTTCCATAGTTCATTCTTTGGATGTGGACAGCATTTTCCATCACAAGGCCTCTGGAGATGTCTTAGATCCTTGTATTGCCAGGAAGGGTTAAGTTTATCAATATTAGTCATCGCACAACATGGCTCTTATTGTGTACAACGTTCTCTTGGTTCTGCTCATTTCACTCAGCATCAGACCATACAAATCTTTCCAGGTTTTTATGAAGTCAACCTGCTCATTATTTCTTATAGCACAATAGTATTCCATTACATTCATATACCACAACTTGCTCAGCCATTCCCCAATTGATGGGCATCCTCTCAATTTCCAATTCTTTGCAACCACAAAAAGAGCTGTTATGAATATTTTTGTACATGTGGGTCCTTTTCCCATTTGTTTGATCTCTTTGGGATATAGCCCTAGAAGTGCTATTGCTGGGTCAAAGGGTATGCACATTTTTATAGGTCTTTGGGCATAGTTCCAAATTGCTCTGCAAAATGGTTGGATCATTTGACAACTCCAACAACAATGCATTAGTGTTCCAATTTTCCCCACATCTTCTCCAACATTTATCATTTTCCTGTTTTGTCATGTTGTCCAATCTGATAGGTGTGAGGTGGTACCTCAGAGTTGTTTTGATTTGCATTTCTCTAATCAATAGTGATTTAGAGCATTTTTTCATATGACTATAGATGGCTTTAATTTCTTCATCTGAGAACTGTCTGTTCGAGACATGAAGTCTTTATCAGAGAAATCTGCTTTAATTTTTTCACAGTTATGATTATTGTGCATTTCTCTTCATTTTATTCCCACCCTCATTTATCCTACTCTCTCTCCTTTCACCCTGACCATCCTCAAAAGTGTTTTGCTTCTGACTACTGCCTCCCCCAATATACTCCCTTATCTCAGTTCTCCCCTTTCTCTTATCCCCTTTTCCTCCTACTTTCACATAAGATAGATTTCTATACCCAATTGAGTGTGTGTTATTCCCTCTTTGAGCCAATTCAAATGAGAGTAGGGTTCATATGCTCTCCCCCCACATCCCCTGTCTTCCCCTCCACTGTAAAAGTTATTTTGCACCTCTTTTATGTGAGATAATTTATCCCATTCTAATGCCCCTTTCCCTTTTTCACAATGCATTCCTCTCTTACCCCTTAATTTTATTTTTTTTTAGATATTATGCCATCATATTCAACCCACTGTCTATACATACTCCTTTTAATTGCCCTAATAATGAAAAAGTTCTTAAGAGTTACAAGTAATATCTTCTCATGTAGGAATGTAAACAGTTTAACCTTATCAAATCCCTTATGCTTCATTATTATTTTTTGTATGGATGGCTTCTCTTGAGTTTTGTATTTGAAAGTCAAATTTTCTATTCATCTCTGGTCTTTTCATCAGAAATGCTTGAAAGTCCTCAATTTCATTAAATATCCATTTTCCTCTGAAGGATTATACTCAGTTTTGCTAGATAAGTAATTCTTGGTTGTAATGCCCTCCAAAATATTATATTCCAAGCCCTTACTTTTTTTAATTTAGAAGTTGCTAAATCTTGTGTTATCCTGACTGTGGCTCCATGATATTTGAATTGTTTCTTTCTGGCTGCTTGCAATATTTTCTCCTTGACCTGGGAGCTCTGGAATTTGGCTATAATATTCCTGGGAGTTTTCATTTGGGGATATCTTTCAGGAGCTGATTGGTGGATTCTTTCCATTTCTATTTTATCCTCTGATTCTATAATATCAGAACAGTTTTCCTTGATAATTTCTCGAAAGATGATATCTAGGCTCTTTAAAAAATCATGGTTTTAATGTAGACCAATAATTCTTAAATTATCTCTCCTTAATATATTTTTCAGGTCAGTTGTGTTTCCAATGAAATATTCCACAGTCTTCTATTTTTTCCTTCTTTTCATTTTGTTTTATTGTTTCTTGATGCCTCATGGAGCTTCCACTTGCCCAATTCTAATTTTTAATGAATTATTTTCTTTAGTAATTTTTTTTGTATTTTCTTTTCCATTTGGCCAATTTTACTTTTTAAGGTATTTTCTTCAGGGAGTTTTATGCCTCCATTACCAAGTTATCTCTTTTTTTCATGATTTTCTTACATCAGTCTCATTTCTTTTCCAATTATTTCCTTTACCTGTCTAATTTGATTTTTAAAATCCTTGTTTAGCTCTTCCATGAATTCTTTTTGTGCTTGAGACCAATTCATATTTTTCTTTGAGGCTTTGGATGTAGCAGTTTTGACTTTGTTATCTTCTTCTGAGTTTGTATTTTGAGCTTCACTGTCACCATAATAACTTTCTATGGTCAAGTTCTTTCTTTCTTTCTTTTGTTGTTGTTGTTGTTGTCGTTGTTTGCTCATTTTTTCCTAGTCTATTTCTTGGCTTTTAACTTGATGCTACAGTTGGGCTCTACTCTAGGGGTGGATGGGGCACTTTCCCAAATTTCAGGTTTTTTGTGCAGTCGTTTTCAGAGCTGGTTCTGAGGATCTACAAATTTTCAGTTCTTCCAAGGGGGCATAATCTAAGGAAGGGTGGGCACTGCTCTGCTGGCGTGTGCTCTGCTCTGTGAGTGATTACAAGCATTCTTTTCTACCCTGGAACTGTGACCAGGGCCTCTATTCCACTGTGTCCATAAGCTCTGTGGGGTTGTGCTCCTCCTTGCCCTGGGATGGCAACCTAGGACTTCAACCTGGAACTGAGTATGAGAAATACAACAGAGTCCTGCACCTAATGCCAGCAAAGGGACCTTATAATCTTCTCTTGACCAGTTTTATGACCCCCTTACTTGAGAATTCTGGAAGCCTCTGCTGCTCACCCCCAAGACCTGCCGCTGGCTTGCTGGGGCACAACAGACCTTTCCTGCTGAGCTTCTAAGTTGTCTTCGACTGAAAAATTGTTTTACCCCTTTTTTGTGGGTTCTGCTGCTCCAGAATTCATTTTGAGGCATTATTTAAAGTTGTTTGCAGGAGAATTTGGATGAGCTTAGGAGTCCCTGCCTTTTCTCTACCATCTTGGCTCTGCTCTTCTTCATCAGCATAACATAATATATTTTCAAAATACATAATAACTTTCTGTTTATGATCAAACTGTTGGAGAAGACACTCATAAACTTGAATGCAGGGATCATATCTTATCTATCTTTCTTTGTATCTCTTCCAGTTCTTAGCACAATGCTTTGTATATACTAGTTACTTAATAAATGTTTGATTCATGCAATAATGAATGAGGATATATTAAAGAAAGAATTTTTCTACTAAGTTCAAATGAAATTCTGTACTATTTCATCTACATTCTACTCTTTCACTAAACCCAGATGTTGCTTTTATGGCTAGCTTGTTTATATAACTTTCTACCACATTAGATTTTACTCTTTTGAAATCCTTCTTAGGCTCCCTGTTACTTTCAATATTTTTCCATTAATCCTAACATCACCCAAAGAGTAATGGAAAAGGCAAATGAGGATCTGACCAGACCACCACATATTATAAACAGAGGCTTGCAAAGGTAAAGTAAAGGAGATCATTAAAGAAATGTTTGAGCAAAAAAAAGAGGGTCTGGTAATGATCCAAGATTAAGATAAAGCCATAAAAAAGTCAATGTACTCTAACTCTGTTGTCAGGATATCAAAGAGAAACCCAAGACGGCCCCCATGATTTTGGGTGGACCCATTGTAGAGAACTCCTCAGAGGTCATGAACAAGTCACACAGGATGAGTAAGCATGGATATATTTCAATTATTATTGGAGGGTTGGAAGGATTATCCTCATCAGTAATATCATAGGCCCATTTGGGTAATCTTAACAATCCAATCCTTATGTGCTCCTTAGAACTCTTGGACCCTCTCTTTGGACTGGGCAACTGCAATGAATCCAGTATTCACAACAACCATTATTTCTAGACTACTCCCTACCATAAGTAGGGTCAGTCATAGAAAAAAATGTGAAGTTATTTTTTCTCAGTTTCCTTCCTGTCCTCCTGACACCATCTCTTCTAACACACAATTTTCTCACACTCCCCCTTTTCACTTCAGTCTCCTGACTTCCTTCAAGACTCAATTCAATTCCCACCTTCTGAAACAGACTTTTCCCAACCCCTCAGATCCCACTTCCCCTCACCTATACCCATACTGACTGTTAGTGACTTCTTTCTGATATTATCTTTCATTAACACGGTGTATATTTTATATGTACAGTTTATTGTGTATAGTCCCATTAAAATGTGAACTCTTTGAAGACAGGGACCTTCTCTCTCTCTCTCTCTCTCTCTCTCATACACACACACTCACTAACTCTAGCAACACTTAAAGTGGCAAATAGTAAGTACTTAGTAAATGCTTACCGACTTACAGAATGACTTAACTCATTACTGGTGTACCCCATAGACCAACTCTCTCTGGACTATGGCCCATGGTCCAAAATTATTTCTTTGCCCACTTAAAACTTCTATTAACTCTGTATTCTGTTCCTAGCATTACAGAGGAAATCCTCTAATAAATCAATCTGCACTAAGGTGTTAATAGTTGATTAGAGCTTAATGTGTTATACTTTCCCTGGGTTTTTTGTTTGAAAGAGAATGCTTGGAAAGTGAATGAATCTCTATTGAGTTGCAGGCAGGGTGACAGGTGGGAAAGGAACAAAAAAAATATATATAGTTGGTCAGAAGAGTGTGTTTCCTCATCCTTCCAGATGGCTCCTAGTTCCACCTTGCCTTGAAATCAATCCTAACAATAGAAAGCTCTAGCCATCTACCCCATTCTCAAACACAGTTTCTGAGAAGAAGGATTTCTAATACAGTCATTATAAATTCAAACTTATTTTTCTTCTCCACTCCCAACAAACTCATACCATTCTTTCCACCTCAGTTAGTTATTAGTCCCTAAACATTTATTAGGCTGCTATTAGCCAGGCACTTGACTAAGTACTGGGGATGTAAAGAAAAGCAAAAACAATCCCCATTCTCTAGGAGCTCACAGTCTAAAAGGAGCAAACAACCATGTATGAACAAGATATAGACAAGATAAAGTGGAGATAACCAACACAGGGGAGACACTAGAATTAAGAGGGATAAGGAAAGGCTTCTTACAGAAGCTGAGATTTGAGCTGAAAATTGAAGGCCAGCAAGGAATCCAAGAGACAGAGATGAGGAAGTGGAAAATCCCAGGCATGGGGGATAGCCAGTGAGAATACTTTCCTCCCACATCCAGAAAAAGGAGAGAATCCTTCTTATGTGAAGTCTCATCAGAAACAAATTCAACCTCTAACCAAAGAGCATTGTGTTACCATTTCCAAAGCAGTACAACAAACTCTTACTAAAGGGCTAGGTAACTTGACCCAGGTCCCCAAGGGAACAACCAGAAAGCACGACTACCAGCTCCAGTCCTTTTTAGTTCTCCAAAGCCAAGATTGCTCTGGATTTGGTTGTTGTTGAAGTGAGATACATCACCTGAGCTTAAAGAGACAGCTGTGGGTTGAGTGAGGGCCAGTGAAGCTTTTAGAGACACAGGAGTTGCTGCAGATTCCCTTTCCTTCTTTCATACAAGCAAGTGTTTAGGAGAGAAAATCAGGCTGACCTGTGCTGGGGGCTGCCATTTTGGTCAGGATAAATTTCCTTTCATTCAATTTAATCTCATTTCCTCTCTGCTGTGAAAAGGAAAAGCAAGATATGAAGAAGGGCCCTTCTCTGTCCTCCCAATTCGAGGGTGGCTGCCAACCAATTAATGCCTCCTGAATGTTATCTCACAGCTATGTTAATGTTATGTTAATAAATGCAATTAAGATAACATTCATGAGGTGTTAATTGGTTTGGCAGATGCACATGAATACGAAGCACAGATATTTTGCTTTCCCTATTTATGGAGGCAGGAAGTGACACAAAGTTGGACAAAGGGAAACTTAATTTGCCTCCAGTCTCTTTGAAACAATTTATGCCTTTTCTATTAAGTAAAATTTGGGATTTCAAGAACATGCACGTTTTGAGCAGTTTTTTTTAAGAGATCTAATGACTCTAGAATATTGCAGAAACAACAGAATTATCTTTTGTTAACAGGAATAAACTAGTCATGTTTTCCCTCCTGAATCACAAAAACTGTATGCTTTCTTTTGAATGTGTCCATTGCATGTATGCATTAATAACAATAGAATTTACATAGCACATTGAAGTTTGTAAATCACTTTATAAATATCTCATTTTATCCTCACAACAATGCTAGGAAGTACGTGTTATTATTGTCCCCATTTTATAGATGTTAAAACTGAGGCAGGCAGAAGTCAAGTGACTTACCCAGGGTCACACAGCTAGTTGGTCCCTAAGGGAAGATTTGAACTCAGGTACTCCAGACCCAAGGTCAAGCTTTCTACTCACTGTGTCTAGCTGCCCCAGATTAGGTTTGAATAAGGTACAAACATGCACACATCTAAATGGAGGCATGTCTTTGCTTTAAGGTAAAAAAAAAAATTCTATATAAATACTTTTCAGCATAGGTTATAAAAAAAAAAAGTAAAATCACTGGGGAACTTGCTTGCAATTTTTAAAAAAAACCTATGGGAAGATTATTTTATTTGGTTAATAATGACTCCCTAATTTATCCTTTTCATAAATGCAGTTGTTTCTATGTAAAATTTGCTTAGCCCTCTGTAATGAGGAATAGTCTTTGTACATAGCATGTTGTAAATTAGGAACTGACACTCAAAAGGTTCACTAAATCAGTTAACTTCCTGGGCTGGGCATTGTTGCAAAAACTTGTTGCCCATGCATGCCTGGGGAAAGATCAGACTCCTCAGAATTAGATCTTAAAGCTTTAAGCATAAGGATATACCTAAAACAACCATCAAACTAGGCTTTAAGAACTTGGAAAGTATGTGCATGGATCCTTCTGCCTGACAGACATCATACCACAATTCTAAAACAGGCATACCCAAGAGGAGAGCTCTGAAGATGCAGTCAAATATATATAGGTGTCCTTGACCTTCTGACACAAATTAGTAATCACCAAACTCTTTAGTACTCTCTATGTTCAACCCCTCAAGAAACTTGTTAGCCTAGGCCATCATACAAGATTTCTCCAAGGACACATGGAACTCCAAGGACACAGACATGTAGGGAAATTCAATCAAGCAGAGGCCTTCACAAGTACATTGCTCCATTATAAGTCGGTTTCTCTCATCTCGTTCTTTCCTTCAGAGACAATAACAGCTAACATTTACATAGAGCCTTCTGTGTACCACAGACTGTGCTAAGTATTTTACAATTATTATGTCATTTGATTCTCACAACAACTTTGGGAAATAGCCATTATTATTAATAGTAGTAGTAGTAGTAGTAATGGTAGTAGTAGTAGTATCATCCCCATTATTATCATTATAATTATCCTCATTATTATTATCCTCATTTTACAGGTGAGGAAACTGAGGCAAACAGAGGTTAAGTAACTTGCCCAGGGTCACAAACTAGAAGGCATCTAAGGCCAGATTTGAACTCAGGTCTTCCTGATTCTTGGACTAGCACTCGATCCACCAGGCCAATTAGCTAGACAAAATACTTCTGAATCAACAATGTAATTGGCAAATAAAATGGCATGTCTGCATCAAAGAAGATGCTGTGCTCTATGAGCAAAGCAGAATCATAATACTACAAAGGAAACGTGAGGAGCTCGAATCTAGAGCCATCTCCATCTCAAATGTTCAAATGGACTATTTGTGCCCAACTAGTAATAGGGCCTTCCAAGCTTGTATTGGACTATCAGCCATGATCAAACACACTGTACCTTGATCATAATATCATTCGTCTTTTTCAAGTGCAAAGGAAGAACAACAGAAAAACATCCTATTTCTCTCTGTCATTATATGCTGACTGCAAGCAGTCCAGTTCAGGTAGAGAGGTTGGTGCCTTTCTCAGAGCTATTGTCAGCAGCTGCTGACGGCATTCCCACTTATTTTTATTGTGTTAACAGCATGGAAGTAGAATCTGAGAAAGGTTCTTCTTTATTTAGGCCCAGGGTGAAGCATATTCTTAGTTCCCATTTTGACTTAAAATAAGCAGATATTTTACATACAAATTGGGTTTCCAATTACGGGTTATCATATATCTCAGATTAAATAAGTAAAATATATTGAATAGAACAGTGGTCACTGACTTCAATAAAATGTATACAATAACAGGCAATGAAACATATTCCAGACACCTGGGGTTGCTTTATTATGAGTGAGAATAAGGGTTGAATTGAAGATTCAGCCTTCATAATCCCATTATCTCAGAAAAATATTGATGAAAATAAAGCTTTTTACCAATCCTTTTGCAAACTTGTAAATTTTGATAAATCCGCAATTTTATCAATGTGGTTACTGCCTCCAACAACACAGATGGCCTTCCATGACTTCTCATCTGATGCAACTCTTCCCTGTGTACTGCCATAAATCCTCCACAGGAGTTTATCTATTGTCCTAGGAGCCTTCCTCTAGACGTTACAGTTTCCTGGATACTAACGGAGCACACAAACTGTCCATCAGTTATCTCTTGTTCTTCCCCATGTCCAGCCCACCTTGCTTTCCAATCACATATCTCTGATGACATTCTTTACACTGCTTCTCTTGTGCAATTCTTTGTTAGCAATACTTTATAGTTTATGCACACCTTCCATATACTTTTCACCATACCCTTTACATGACTCTCAATTTTAATTCTTTGGAAACATTGTATTCCATGAGTTAGAGTCATCTAAAAGCCCAAGAAGACTATGTCAGAGTCATATATCTAGAGTTGTCATGGACCTTAGTGGTCATCTTGTCTCATCCTATCATTTTACAGGTGAGAATTTTTTTTTAAAATATAGAATCATATATTTAAAGCTGAAAGTGACCGTAGAATCTAATTTCCTTACTTTACAGTTGAGGAAATTGAAGCCCAGAGAATCCACGACATACCCATGGTCACACAACAAAACACAGATTCAGACTTGGTTCCATGACTCCAAATTTAATTCTTTCCTCTACACTCCCATTCTGCCTCCCTTATGTTAAAAAATGGGCCTTTGTTTCAGGTAATAGCTAGCACTGATCCATTTCCCAAAGGCTATCTATACTGCTTTCCTTCTTTTATTCAATTCTGAGCCCAGATCATTGTCCATGCACAGTGCTGATATGTGGACTGATAGACTACTCTATGAGTTGTTCATCTACTTTGTATCATAGTCAGTAAGGTGGTTATTGTTGTTTATTCTTCATTTCAAAAAGGACCAATGACATCACAAGGTGATATCTTGACTCATTCATGAGCCTTACTCTCTCTTCCTGAGTCACTGAAATCCAGTGACAGGACAAAAGTCAAGATGACTGGTGATAGCCCAGGATACACTAGGTGACCTTGGCATCTATGGTGTCTGACCAAGCTCTAAGCATTCCACAATGTCCCCTTCAGCCCCCTTCATGGACTTTGAAGCATATTATTCTCATTCACCCATTCCACCAGAAGTCTTCACATACCTGGGGCAGGCATCCCCCTAGCTCACCAACAGTATTGAGGCCTGTCACTTACCCTCAGCTTGGTTTAACCCAACTGCCAAGATAGTTTTGCAGGAGTGTGGCCACTGTGCATGCTACAGCTTCTTTGGAGTCTCAGTGAATAGAGTACTGATTATGGAGTCAGGAAGACCTGAATTCAAATGTGACCTCAGACACTTACCAGAAGTGTGACTCTCAGTGAGTCACTTAACTGCTGTTTACCTCAGCTTCCTTAACTATAAAATGGGGATAATAAAAGCACCTGAGGGTGGTAGTGAGGATCAGTTGAGTTATTTGTCAAATGCTTAGCACAGTTGGCATAGTTGACCCTTAATAAATGCTTGCTTCCTTTTTTCTTTCCCTGAATAACAGGCATTCTTCAGCCACTTGGTTTTTCCTGTGTGGATATTTAAATTGAACTCTTTTGAATGGATATAAATATCCTTGAGAGGTTCTGCAATATTCTGAACCTTGATTTCATCAGCACAAAGTCATCATAAACAGGGATACCTTTTGCTTACTTTTTTTTTTAAGTGCAACAAAATGAACTGGGAATGAGCCAGTTATGTAACAGAGATGGTAGACACCCAGGAAAGAATATCCTTCTCTTTGAAGTCCTTGAATCTCACTTTGTCATCTAGAGTGATAGGTTTCTAGAGCTGCAAGGAACCTTAAAGATTAACTCAGCATTTTATAAATGAAACTAAGGATCAGAGAAGTTGTGACTTGCCAAAAGATTACACAGCAAATTAGTAACTGATTGATGATTAAAATCCAATGCTACCTGAAAGGTCTACCTGTCCGTTGCTCTTTCCATTATGCTATGCTGCCTCTCCCCTTTTCTTTGTCCTTGCCCCTTAAGTGTAGTGTAGTAAAACTCTGTTCTTACTTTCAACATGTGCATAGGTTGATTATTTCTTAGGTAATAGAGATTTATTGTCTTTATCTATTGATGATAAGTTGTTAAACGAACTTTGTTGTGAAATGAAGTTTCTGTCTCTGTTTGTTTAATATTTTCCCATAAGATGGAGGCATTATGGCCAGAAGATAAAGTGTTTCATTTTCCTGGCTCCATTCTGAATGTGGAGGTGGTAGAAATACATCCAGTACCTGATTACTGACTCAGTGATTTGGAGATGCTTCCATTAAGGTTTGTTATATCAGTAGCTGCCGGATGATCCCTGACCTGGATGCCATTGAAGGTAGGGTTTCCAAACATCCCTTTGAATTTCTTTCAGGGGTTTTTCAAGTCAAGTCAACAAGCATTTATTAAATGCCTACTACATGCCAGGTTTCTCACATACAGGGTCATTCAGGAAGTCCAAGTATGTAAAATCAGAGAATCAGAATATAAACCTTACTTCAAGGACTTTCATGCCATGAAGGAACTGGATACCTTTCGGGGAACTTGCCTGTTTCTATGGTCTCAGATAATTCCACCAAAGAAAACTAGGGAAATCTCTGCAAAGCACCATCCCAAATGCTGTAATGTCCTCTCCATCTATAAGTACAAAATTCACAATGTTACAAAATAAAATTTACTGAAAAGAAAAGAGAAACCTTCGTGAATTAGCCCCTATTAGTGTCAAGGATTTCAGAATATAAATCCAAGAGTCACTCGGTCCCAACCACAAGAGGCTTTTTGGCTGTCTCCATACAAGTCATATTTGCACTCATTGTTTTTCTGCCAGTGAACTCTCAAATTACCACGTCTTATGTCTGTCCCCCAACCCTAAGAGCCTAAGAAAGGCACTGTACTAAGCAATGGGATATGGAGGCAAAAGACAGCCTTTGCCCTCAAGAAGCTCATAGTCTAATGGGAGAAATTATATACAAACAACTATTTACAAATAAGGTATTTACAAAATAAATTGGAGCTAACGAAGAGAAGGAAGGCACTGGAATTAAGGCAAACCAGGAAAGGCTTCCTGTAGAAGGTAAGATTTTAGCTGGGACTTGAAGGAAGCCAAGGAAGTCAAGAGGCAAGGATGGGGAGGGAAAGTGATCCAGTAGTGGTAGACAGCTAGAAAAAATGGCCAGAGTCTGGAGATTGTGTCCTGCACAAGGGGCAAATAACATTTTAGTATTATTGTGACAATACTTTGACCTTATAGACCCCCTTAGAAAGATCTTTGGGACCCTCAGGGGTCCATGGGACCCAGATGTTCTACACAATCCTTAATAAGTAACTACACAGCCTCTGCTTGAAGACCTCCAGTTAAGGGGAACTCACTATCTCTTAAGACAGTCTATTCCATTTATAGACAATTCTAATAGGGGAAATAATTGTTTCTCTCCAATTTCCACCTGTTGTTTCTGATTTCACATTCTAGATCTAAAACAAGTCACCTTCCATATGACAGCCCTTCAAATAATTAAATCATCTATTATATATCACCCTAAGTTTTCTCTTATCTAGGCTAAATATCCCCAGTTGCTTCATCTGGTCTTCCTAGGGCATGATTTCTAAATGCTTCTCACAATACTGACCATCCTCCTCTGGATATATTGCACGTTGCCAAGGCTTTTCCTATATTGTCATTCTCAGAAAAGAAGACAATATCTCCCATGTGGTCTGAACAGGCAAGACATAGCAGAAATGCCAACCCTCCTGATTAAAACATGGGTTTTTGATGCTAGTAAGGGTGATATGGTATAAAGAACACTGTATTTGAAGTCAGAGGATCTGGGTTTTTAATCCCAACTCTGCTACTCAATATCTGTAATTGATTCTCCCTGGGCCTCAGTTTCCTCATCTATAAAATGAGAGTGTTGGACCAAAGGAATTCTAAAGTTCCTTCAAGCTCTAAATCTTATGATCACATTAATGCATTAATGCAGTCTAAGACTTCATGTTCCAAAAGCCTTAGTGCACAATGTTACAGTTTTAATAGCTCTTTTGGTCACAGTGTTTTAAGTCTTACTAAATTTACAATTCACAAAAACCCATATATTCTTTCGCACATGAACTAGTCATATCTTCCTCATCCACTGTTTGTGCAGTTGATTGTTTCTAGCCCATGTAATATATTCTTATTTCTCCCCTATTAAATTTCATCTTAATAGTTACTGCTCATCATTCCAACCAGTTAAGAAATTGTGAGATCCCTTTTTGACCCCAGTGCCATTTGACATGTTCAAACTCCTAACTTAATATTCACCATCTGCAGATCTGAAAAATGTGTTATCAGCATTATGTTTTGGGGAAACAATAAAGCCAGTGGAGCCAGCTTGGTCCATACAATGGCTAGGGAAATCAGCAGAACTGACCAGATGTGGGCTGCATTATTATCATGCAAAGGAATGTTAGATCCTGTATTTAAGGAGGTAGGAGTGTTACCATTTACCATTAGACAATTGGGCTAACTAATTTTGTTGCCTTTAGGGAAGTTGTATATGAGAGACAGAGACAGATAAAGATAGTAAGTAAGACCCAGGGACTTTGGAAAATGCTGGCTGCCTTGTCTAGGGTAGAAGAATCCATCTTCTTTCCTTTTTTGAAAAAATCTGAATAGTATCTGCCTCTGCAGTCCTATAGCATGTCTCTCATTCTCTATACTTTTTCAAAGATAACAATAATTATCTCCATGTTTCGGTAGAACTTTAAGGTTTACAAAACTCTTTACATATATTATCTCATTCAATCTTTATGACAACTCTGTAATAGGACAGCTGGGTGGCACAGCAGATAGAGTGTCAGGCCTGGATTCAGGAAGACATGAGTTCAACTCCAGTCTCAGACACTAGCTGTGTAACCCTGGGCAAGTCACTTAACTCTGTTTGCCTCAGTTTCCTCATCTGTAAAATGATCTAGAGAAGGAAATAGCAAATTTGGGAAGACCCCCAAATGGGGTCACAAAGAATTGGTCACAAGTGACTGAAAATGACTAAACAAAAACAGCAAATATAATTAAGAGCTAAATTGTACAATATGTACCTTATAAGTCATACATAGGAGATCAAAGGAGAGAAGGGATCAGTGAGGGCTAAATCAGTCAGGAAAAGCTTCTAGGAGAAGGAAGGATTTAAGCTGAGTCTTGAAGATGCGGTTAGATATAGGTAGATGGAGAAGAGAAGCAAGGTTCTTATAAGTGAGCTAGGTATATACTGGTCTTATCTTCTCTATAAGATTAATGATGTTGTTTAGATGTGGCCTCCGTGGACGTAAAAGTAGACTTTTATTATTAAATATTTTCCCCTTCTACGGTTCTGATATCAAGAGGGTTTCTTAGAAGTTAAATATCTAGGGGCAGCTAGGTGGCACAGTGGATAGAGCACCAGCCCTGAAGTCAGAAGGACCTAAGTTCAAATCCGGCCTCATACCAACACTTCACACTAGCTGTGTGACCCTGGGCAAGTCACTTAACCCCAATTGCCTTAAAAAAAAAGAAGAAGAAGTTAAATATCTAGACATTCCTGGAAGGCTGAGTAGATCTTTTTTAAAAAAAAAATATTTCTACAACTTGGAAAGCCTCTGATCAACACAATGGTCAACCAAGATTCCAGAAGATGCATGCTACCCTACCATTTCTCTGCTGACAGAGAAATGATAGACTGAAGATGCAGAATGAGACAAATATTTTCAGACATGGGCAATGTGGGAATATGTTTTGCTTGATTATGCAAATTTGTTGGATTTTTTTTTTAATTTAGTGAAAGAAGTAGAAGAAAAGGAGAAGGGAGGGACAGGGTTGCCCCTCTCCTCCCAAAAAATGAATAAATTAAAGAAAAACCAGTGAATAATTAAAGTATTTTTTATTAAATACATGGAGAACAGAAGGGAGGACAAAAGGAACCACAAGGTAATAAGATAGTTTTGAAAGTTACATATTGAATTTGTTAAATAATTGAAAAGGAAGATGTGCATAGCAAACTCATAGTTTCATGTAGAATCTTTTTTCTGTGCTATTATGTATATTAAAATAGGAAGGGCAGGGAAGAAAAGAGAAGGGAAAAGAAGGGAAGAGAAAGGAATGTAAGGCAAGGGAAGGGAAGGGCATACACATATTGTATTCAACTAATGGATAGATGAGCTAAGATCTGGGCCATTATCACTGAGGAGCAAAATAGAAAGAAAAAAAATTCATATTACTATGTTTGGAAGACATCCAATTTAATACTTGTTACTTAAATTAATACTGAGAAAAGTTAATAGTCTTGCCAAATTTAAGCATTTCCTGAATTTGTGTTTATATTATAATTTTTTCCCAACACATTTACTCATAGGCCATGCAAATAACTGCTAAATAATTATTAGACTTTATAAATGTCTTAGTTTTACATGGGTGAAATCTTCAGTAAGAAGTCAATGTACTTTTTAATCAATCTGTGAGGAATAAAATAACAGCCTTCATTACAACACTATGGACTGTTAATTTGAATTTTTCATCTAATGTCAGGCATCAGATACAGCACCCCACACTGTGCTTTGCACCTAGGAGGCAATCAGCAAATGTCTGTTGAATGATCAAAGGAGATAATGTAGATAAAGTAATTTGAAGGAATAAGTGAATAAATGAATGAATGTTGTTATAAATTGATCACATATTTCATTTAGGTAGGAAACATGTTGTACCGTCCCTCTTGGCTCTGCTCAGTTCAAGACTTGGCAAGGAGCTGGGACTAAATAGGGTCCCTGTTGAGCCCTCACCAATTTTGGGAGTGTAGAGGGGGGTACATTAGATACTCATGTAAAGTAAGCAGAACCAGGAAATTAATATATACAACGAGCACAACTAAAGAAAAAGAACACTAAAACAAAGCCAAACACTATACAATTTCAATAACCAACCTTGTCTCTCCCTAAGAGGTAAGGAAATTAATGTCTTTCCTTTTATTGGAGACGTGCTGCACTATGGGTACAAAACGTTGCATACCTGATTTAATGAACCTGCTATGTTGTTGGTTGGTTTTGTTAAACAGTTTTTCTTTGTTGTAAGAAAATGTAGCTGAGGAGTGGTGGGGAGGAAGAGAAGACAGAGTAGCAGGGAGGATGGAAATGACTATGATGTAAAACAATGGTGTCAAACTCAAGTAGAAATCAGGGCCAGCAAGTCATATATAAGAATCCCTGTGGGCTACATACTGACTTGGAAAACCACATATTAATAGTATCTAAGTTTTATTGTATCTTTTCTTATTTTGGTAAATATTTCCTAATTACATTTTAATCTGGTTCAGGCTGCATTCAGAAGTGTTGAGGGCCACATGTAAAACATTAACACATTTTTTTTTAAAAGAAACTGAACAGGTGGAGGTCAACAACATAGCACAAAAGACCTAAAACCATGAGCCAATGAGATAAGAAGAAATTGATGGGAGGCAGAAAGTAGTATCTAAAGCAGACACAAATTCAAAATAAAAAATTACAACAAAGTTTGGTGTATGGGCTGAAAAAGAAAGAAGCAAAGGTAAGAGCTAAAAAAAATTTCTTGCACTTGTCTCAAGGGATCATACAAATTTTAAGCCGAAGGGCTACAAGGCAAGGCCCTACCCTCCAACCTCAACCAATTTCCCTTCAGTTGGAAAACTCTTATCACTACCCTGCCCATATTAATTTCTGCAGAAATTGCAATAGGTACATTTCCTTAGCAATATATCTAAAATGTCTTGCCTTGTTAAGATCACATTTTTATTGTTTTTGAAATCTATTCTCTGGGTCCTGAAATATATACCATTTGATTGCATGTATCTGGTTTGTTACAGTAGAAATTCTTTCTGAATAGTTGGATTGGATAACCACTGAAGTACCTTCCAACTCTCAAATTCTGTGATTCTGCATGTGATTTGAAAATGATGCCATTAATGTAAAAATACTCAAACGTAAGCAGTGAATGAGACTCCAAATCTACACAGTAACTATTTTGACATCCTAGTTTTTTATCCAAATTCTAAAATCCTCTTTGTGGTAACATGGCAGTCACCATTTTCATTGTTCAAAATTATGCATTGGATATGTTAAAAAAGCAAAAACTCTGTCTCTGTTATGCTTTCATATTGCCATTTTATTTCCCAAAAGAAAGCACATACAAAAACTTATGGACAAAAAACCAACAGTCAGGGATGTACAAGAGCCAGCTCAAAGCGGCTTAAGGGACTAATTATAAATTTTTCCATGCAAGCATTTACAGGTATCAGGTATGAGAAGACACAAATCAGGACTTTAGAAAATGTTAATAAATTAAAATTAAAATTAAAAATGTATTATGCATGCTTTTTTTTCAAAGAACCAGTTGTTAAACATTTACAGCACACTACTGCCTACAGTTTTCACATGAAACAGTTATTTTTTTTCTTATGACTTCAAAATTCAACAACCAGATTTTTTAAAAGTTCAACCAATGAGATAAGGTCATTCTGAAATTTAACTACTCTAGACCTTGGATTTTCCAGCTTGAGATTTTCTCTAGCAGTAGTCTGTGGATTCAGTCAATTAGTACTTTATTTTCCATGTTCAATAAATTTAGGTAGATTCTTTGTATTAGTTCTTGTAATACAGTACTCAATTTTTTTTTAAATTTTATATTCTGCTGGGAGAACTATTATAATACTTAAATTATCTCCACATATACCATCTCATCTTCAAGGCCAACTACTCTGACTTTATAGAAATCATGTGTTCTCTCAGTCATTGTCTTTATTTTTTTTTTTTTGGTAAGAAACCAATGTTTATTTTCCATCAGCATTTTTCCAACACTATTAGAGCACGTGGGGTAAAACTTAAGACCACTCTGTGGTAGCTCCTACCCACTCGGTGGCCTGAGCAGTAGGAGCCGCAGACCAGTCCTCCGCAGCCGGCTGAGCACTCCAGTCTTCCGTAGGGAACTGCTGAATGGGCACAGATGGCACCTGTACTCCCTCAGACCAATCAGCCACCTTCGGCTGAGTAGCAGCGAATTCTAGGGCAGGTGCAGTCCATTCACCCTGAAACTCCTCCTTTGTCACTGCCTTCTCAGCTGCGGCCTGCTCCTCCTTTTCAATCTCCTCTGGATCCCTGTAGAAGTAAAGATCGGGCATGACCTCCCATGAGTGTTCACGGGAGATGGTACCACGCATACGCAGAACTTAACGGGCCAGCATCCACCACATCAGACCCACTGAGTGAGCTCCCTTGTTACATGGAATGGCGATGTCCACATAGCGAAGTGGGGGGTCTTGTGTTGCACAATGCAATAGTTGGAAGGTTAACATACGATGCTTCAGTAAGAGGCTGGTGATCTGCCCGAGGATCAGTGACCACCAAGAGGCGAGGCTCCCTGAAAGCTGCCTGGATCTGGTTAGTGAAGGTGCCCGGTGTGAAACGTCCAGCAATAGGGGTGGCGCCAGTGGCAGCAGCAAATTTCAGAACAGCTCGCTGGCCAGTGTTCCTGGATAAGATGACACTAACATCAGCTGGATTTTCAATGGCAACAATGGCACGAGCTGCCAGCAGAAGCTTTTCCCAAGTTCTCTTCAAATTGATGACGTAGATGGCGTCACTCTTTCTTTTGTAGATATACTGTTCCACCTGGAAGTCCAAATTGGTGCCACCCAAATGGGTCCCTGCAGCAAGGAATTTGAGGACATCCTCCTCCTTCATCTGCAAGACATCTAGGGCTCCGGACATTGTGAAAGTTTCCCTTTAAAGTTACGACGAAAACCGAGAACAAAGCGGTATGGAACCCACTACTGGGCAGCGCGGAAAGCAGTCATTGTCTTTAAATTCTTTTTCACCAAGTTTTCTTCTGCTTGTACGTTTTTAAATTACAAATTTTTCATTCTGTTTTTCAGATCCCCTACATTTTCGGAAAGATTCTTCACTCTGAGTCCTAAGGTATCTACACTGCTATTTATTGTCATTAATTCTGCTTTGAAAGCCCTGACTTATGACCTAATTCCCATCTTAATATCTTCTTTAAGAGTTAAATTTCTCTTTTGAAGCAATCTGGGGTTCCTTGTTATTTCACAATCTTGGAATGTTTTGTAGAATTATCTTTTTCATTGTGTATTTCTTTTATCATTCTCCTTCATAGTACAGCACTTGTTCAATATGCTACAATTTATTGAATTTTTACTTATTTTTCCTTCTGTTTTTATGAATCTCACTATTAACATTTTGCTCTCTTGAATTTATTGTCTTTTGGTCTTTTTCTTATACTCTCAATAAATCGTCTCTGCTTTTCCTCTCACTCCTTTTCTTTCCCTTTCCTCTCTCTCCTCCTTCTCCCACCTCCCTTCTATTGCTGCGGTATTGACTTTTTCTCCTGCATAATTTGTTCTCAGCCACCTCAAGTAGGGGATCAGGGCCCAACTGGTTCCCTTCCTATACTAAGCTTCAGAAGGAAAGGATTTGACTTTTATAGAAGTCAGAGATATTGGCCTTGAAGATGGTATATGTGGAGATAACTTAAGTAGTATAATAATTCTCCCAGCAGAATATGATAAATTTTTTTAAATGAGTACTATATTACAAGAACTAATACAAAGAATCTACCTAAACATTTTGAACCTCAAAAATAAAGTACTAATTGACTGAATCCACAGACTACTGCTAGAGAACATCTCAAGCTGGAAACTCCCAGTTCAGTTTCTATTCCCTTTTCTATTTTCTCTCAGCACACAGAAGTCCCTTCTCCTCTTCTCCTCTATGCCATAGCATCTCTCTCCCACCATTTCTCATTCAAATTATACTCTCTTTTCTTCATATGGCTGGGCAAAATCAGTGCCAATGTCTTCCATCCCTTGTAGGATTGGAGTAGGGGAGGAAGTAATGGGGTTGAGGGAAAAAGAGTTAAGACTGAGTTACTGATTAGCAGTGGGGTAAACTGGGGGTGACGATAGTGAATTAGAGTTTTAAATATTTAAGTTCTCACGTGTTGTTTCATGGGGTTCTTTATATAGTGTGTTCTTCCTTTGTATCAAGTGGATTCAGTTTAATTTGCTATAGATTTGGCACATATTTCCTTCTTTGGGGACTTTCTAGTTTGGAGAGGTTTTTAGAAAACAACTACTCTACCTATTGTTTGTCCTTTGTTTTCAAAGAGGACCAATAACATTATGGGGGATATCTTGACAACAACAATAGCAACTCCAGCTATTCCACCATCTTATCAATTATACCACCTAAATTAAATTTTATAAAGTTACTTAGGAGTTTTTTGTAAGATGACATTTAGTCAGGAAACCAAGAGCTCTGATTATGTTTTTCACTGTCCTCATTCTTTATGTCTACTTCTATAATCTATAAATTTTTTTTGTTAGAGTTGCTTTTCTGAAATAGAACTAAACCAATGTGTCAGACAATTGTTGCTTGCAATCATGTACACTTCACAAAGTGTCATGGATATATTCATATTCTTATTCTGACTCTCTGACTCTGGGTCCACTTGGATCTTTCTCGTACCATGCTGAGACTATGAGGGATTCATAACTACTTTATTCAGTTAGAGCATCTGTCAGAGTTTGACATCACTGTCTCCAGTCATAAGAATAGAGTTGTAGAGAGATACTAGGATCAGCATACATTCAAACTCACTGGCTTAACAAATAGGGTGGGGGTCCCCTGCCTCTGTGAAGTATCTTAATTCTTACTCCTCCCTGGCCTTCTTCTTTTTTTTTTTTTTTTTTTGGCAAACTGCTGGAGGATACACACCCAAACATACTCTCTCTTACATGCACTGACTCACTCCATTGATTCACACTCAGCTCCTACATAGTCACATCACTTTCTAATAACTCTCACTCTCCCTCTCTGATTCACACTACTAATTACTTCACACATAACACTAACTTTCCATTCTCACCCCATTCTCCAGAGACTTCCTATTCCACAACCTCAAAGGCTGGTTTGGTAGGCAGACCTGCTCCACCAATTATCAGTGTTAAGAGTTAATCCTGAGTATTCCTTTACACTGGGGGAGGGGAAATGTTAAACAAGCGACTAAGACCCCCAACACAATCCCTGAGGCTGCTTCCTAAAAACCTGTAAACAGTCCCAGGGTATAACTGACAGCTATGGGCAGCTGTGTGCCTTTGAGCCTCTGGCACATAGTTATTCCTCCTTCATTGGCTTCCTCAACCTCTGAGACAATAGTTTTATGGTCCTAGCTCATGATAACATGCAAAAAGAAATTCCTTATTTTAAAGGTTTTGAGAAAAATGTATCTTTAAAGAGTTTATGTTGGCTAAATTGAGGATACTGAAAAAAAAATCCAATCCATGTCTGTCTCTGGACCCATCATATTTTCATTTGATTGTCAACTGGATAAATATTCTTTCATTCTGCCCCTAAGTATTTTGTTTTTCTGTGGCAGGCAAACAAATATTGGTCTCAGAAATACTATCTTTCATTTAAACAATTTATATCAGTCATATTCTTGCCAGGTGAAGATGACCTTGTGTTGCCAATTCATTTTCCATTTGTGATTGTGTATGAACTGTTCATATTTCCCAGCACTTTTACCTCAATGAGCATCAACTTAGTCTTTCTTTCTCCTATGCAGCCCCAATTTTTTGTCTTGTTTTTAAGTCATTTTCCAAAAGGGTATAAAGCCCTGAGAAAACTATTTCCCTTCTTAAGTCCTTGCAATCATTTTGGAATTTTTCCTGGTTTTCTCCAACTGGTGCTAAACACATGGCCTTTTTGCAGCAACCAGTGATTTAGGACTGCTGAAAGCATTGTGAATCATGGAAGAGGGCTATCTTGGAAGAATCAGAATTGCAGGTGATCCAAAGGGCAATGGGAAGATGTATAGGGGGTGGAAGAAGGCACAATGACTTATACAAAGGGTAACAGCTTATACCAAGAGTGGTGTAATGGTGTAAAAGATATCATCAAAGAAATACACAAGCACACAAACTATATATCCATAAGAGAAGTTGGGCTCTTCTTGTAGCAAGAAAAAGAAACCATAAATGAACTGCCCAAATATTGTCCTGGTATCCTGGAGATTTCTGTTGGTTTCTCCCCATACTGATTGAGGAGAATGAGTGAACCAACAAATCCTCACCTCTCCCTGACTGTCATGGCCCCAGGTTCCCTGACTCAGTGCTTCAACCACATCCCTTATAATCTGCTCCTTCCAACACATACACACACAAACACACACGTTTAGATATAGATTGATAGAGGTTGAGATATTTTTATAGATATAAATATAGAAAAAGGGCAAGCTTAGAAAATAGAATCATCCAAGACTCAATATCTACTTCTACCTATTGAAAAGAATACAAACTCCTCCTTTTTTCAGAATACTTTCTGCCTACCTCTAAAATAAACATTCTTAACTTGGGGTCAGTGAACTTAAAAAAAAAAATTTAGACCTGTATTTTAATATAATTGACTTCCTTTGTAAGCCTATGTATTTCAAATACAGTTAAAAAATATTCTGAGAAGGGCTTTATCATACTACCAAAGGGGTCCATCACACACACACACACACACACACACACACACACATACACATCAGGAATCCCTGGCCTAGGAGAAAACTCCCTTTCGCTAGTAACATTATTAGTCCCTCAGTCCTACCACCACCACTCCCTCCTCATGAATCCCTACTCTTTGGACACCCCAGCTCCATTCTATTGTTAATAAACTGCCCTTCATATCAGACCTCTTCCTTTCCCCTTTTTTCCATCTTGCACTCATGGAAACCTGTCTCCCTGCAGAAGATGCTGTACCCATAGCCACACTCTTTAATATTGGAAGAACCTTCTCTCAAGAGACCTGACATACTGGACCAGGAAGAAGAGTTGACCTACATCTTGATTGTCACTGCAATTTACAGACCTTCCTTTTTTCACTATCACTCAGTAACCTGAATTCTTTTGAGGTTTACTCTATCCATCAAGATAACGTTATTGAGATCTGAGTTACCGTTATCTACTGCCCCCAGTTATTAATACTCATTTCCCAAGGAGTTCAGTATGTGACTAACAGTTTGCTTCTCTACCCCAGCCCATCCTCTCAATTCTGAGGACTTCAATACACATATTCCTTCAAATACTCTGGTCAGTTCATCAACCACTTCAGCTCTCATGATCTGCAATTTCATTCTACCTTGGGGATTGTCATACTCTTGATCTCACTTCCAGACTAAGTCTTTTGAGCAAGTGAACTAGGCCATCTTTTGCCTCAATTCTTACCCGTCCTTTAACCACTAAATGGGTGTTGCATCAAACAAACTGAGACTTAAGAAAGACCTTAGCTTAAAAAAGCCAAGGTCTCCCACTGCATTCTGGGCCATTGCCAGTGTCTTAACCTATGTCTTGCTACTGGACTCCAAATGACTCTGGAGGAGAGAGTGAGGCTGATGACTTTGCACAGCCCTGCCTCACTTAAATCCAATTCACTCCCAAATCAACACATCGCCCTCCTGATGTCATTGATCCTCTTCAAGAATGAAGGACTGATAATAACAAATAACAACCACCCTTGATCTCACTATAAATAAAAATAAGATTTTTTTAAAAATCCTACCATACTTCAAGGTTCAGATCAAGGCTTTCTTCATAAAAACTCTCCTGGTCTACCTCCTACCCCCCCCCCACAATTTGGAAGTAATTCTTTCTTCCTCTGAACATCTATAACCCTCTGTTTATACCTTACTTATGTCACTTATCACATACTGGCTTATACTGTAGGTATTTTTTTACATATCTTATGATTCTTGCTAAATTATACAGTCTTTGAGGATAAGGACTCTGTGTGTGTGTGTGTGTTCCTCATCTCTGTTTGCTGGACAGTCCCAAACAGAGCAATTTTAAACAGTAAGCCCTTAGGAAGCATTTGTTATGTAGCTTATTCTTTGAAGCTACCTTCCCAGCCTACACCTGCACTGGAAGGTTGAATCCCTAAAAGGTGACTACTATGATTTCCCTCAGGGTTCTAGGAGAGGTAGTTTCCTAATAATATAACCCACAGGGCCCCACTTGGGGAAAAGGGCAGGGCCCCCTTTCTCCTCAAGATCATCAAGTGATATCAATTAGTTAACCAGGTTTAATTAGATTTTAGAAGGCAGTATATACTAAAGTGGCATTATAAGCACAGCTGGTATAAAACATCGTCCCCTCCAACATCTATCTACCCCCTATTAAATACAAAATCCAGGAGAAAGGGGGTTTAGGCTGAGAAAGCCCATGTGGCAGAGAAATAATTCAAAGTTCCTTGTTACTGAAAGTTTGTTCCTTCCCTTTCTGGGGTCCTCATGAAGTTACCTTTAGGTATATTGTTGCTTCTCTGCTGGATTCCTTATAGACACTGAAAGTGACTTTTTACAGTGTGTCTAGTTTGTCCTCCACTCAAATGCAGACACTTGTCAGTTATTGGAATAACAATCCTCTGATGCTGAAGTTCACAAGCATCTACTCTGGTCAAGGTAGGGGAAGGGGAGGAGACCAGGATCAAGACCAAGAGTGTCCCCACCCCAACCTCCATCTACCATGTGTTTCCTTGTCAGGGGGGGGCTCTGCTCCATGTTGGCAGACACTCAAACTCCCAATTCTGAACTATTTTGTTTTCTGATTTATCCAAACCCCACGAGGCATAACAAAGTCTCTCAACCAATCTGAATCTATCTCCTTTTAAGTATAGTTGAAATGCCTTTGATTAACTGGATGATTGATTGGTTCATCTGAGGTATCCAGGATTTTTTTCCACATCTAATAAATGATGGAGATTATCCTCACCTGATGAAGTTATCAGAGCATGTAGCATCTTGTCCATCTCTTTACATGGGGTCATTGAGTGATTGACCCTCCCCCTTATAGCTCAACAAATGGATGAAATGGATGCTTCTAAAGTCCTTGAAAATAGGCTAACTGTCCCCTAACTATGCCATGATTTCCACAATTTGTTCAGCAAGTTCCTTATATATTTAAAGATAAACCAGCCCAGTCCCATGTCATAATTGGCCTAGATTCTGAATAAATAGTATTCTAATAATGAAGGTGTCTGAAAGCGGTAGGGATCATCACATGGAGTAGCAAGTATCATTTCGGTAGACTTCTCCCCAGAGGCAACAACTAGAAAGATCACTAGGTCCACTGATGTCTTCCCCCCTCCCTTTGGGAATAAAAATCCCTTACAGAATGCCAAGTGGCTAAGACTTCTCAATGTTCTCAAGAGTTTGAAGAAGAAAGGGATCAATAGTCTTCTAAGAATACCCTTTGGGCTTTTGTCTACTATCAGTTGGGCACTAGGTATGTCACATTTTTCTAGACTGTAATTTAAATGAGAAATGACTATTATGCCACTCAGAAGTAGAAATTATATAGAATTGGAGTCCTACCATTCAAAAAACTAATGGAATTACCTGGGGTCTTTTCTACTTACATATTATAAATCACTAGAAAGGGATAAGAAATAATAGTACTTTATACTTACATAGTACTTCCCGCATAAGAATCACAGTAGAACCTTGTGAAAATTAACCCTTAAATACTTATCTTCCTCTACAGAGAGGCAGTGGACACCAAAGGGCACACCATTGCACAGATTGTTAGAACAATTACTGTATTCTTTGTTTTTTTCATTAAATTGTTTTTCTTCATTTCAGGAGAGGGTTCAATTCCAGTAGAGTACCCCAAAATGACTAATATAAAAAACTAAAGATGTCAATAAAACAAATTTATTTAAAAGAAAAAATAATTTCAGAACAAGTATCATTTCACATGAGATGTGGTAAGTATTCCCATTGTACAGATGAGGAAAAAAAACTAGAGTATAAAATGCCTTGGCCAAAACTGCAAAGTCAGTCTATGTTGATGATGCCAGAGAACCGCTTAATTATATTGTTTCAGTTTTGTCATAAGACCAGTGGAAAAAGCCACAATACAAACAGCATGATGACAGCACTAGAAGAAATCACTGGCTCTAAAAATGTGACTTGATCCTCTATATGTGGGCCTTGGTCTCATGTTTCATAGGTGTGTGACTCTCCTGTATGTATTCTCTGCATGTTTTCACTCATTCCACCAAGGCTGTGTGTTTTTGTGCAGCCTAGGTTTAGGAGGGAAATTTTTATTTTTTGCTACTTACTTTACTGTCCTTATTAAATGAACTAATCATGTACTCTTGCTGTTTATTAAAGGTAAACACACTGGTGGGCCCTTTAGTGAGCTATGGTTTTAGGGAATGTAACCCCCCAAAGCACATTGATCTCAGGGAAACTATCCACTGGGGACCTGTGAGTTGGGTGTTTCCCTAGGCACTATATCTTTGAACCTTTTAAGTGTTACAGGGTATCATTATCTACCCATTTTTCTTGGGAATGTCTAGTTCTAGTTACTAAGTAAGTAAGTATTAGGATAACTAAGGTACTAGTTACTAAGTACTAAAGTGACTAAAGGACTAGTAACTAGTACCTTATAACTGTGTATCCAGCATCATCACTATCTTTTACAAGGTCATAGTTAATACCTGACGCATTATAGCTGTCAGATTGAAGGAGGTAGTAGAAACTCTCCTCTCCAAATACCTTGCTAATAAAGGAATGCTCTCCAAATAAGTCAGAGTAATGGAATGGGACCGTCTCAACTCAGTGATGTGGTCCCCATGAAGATGTGTGGACTGGATAACTATATGGTTTCTTATTCATATAATGGAGTTGGACTAACCTACCTACAAATCCAGATGCATAAGTCACTTCTTGGCTGAGCTTCCAAAGTGAATAGATATTGCCTCACCCTTTTTCGAGAAGGAGAAGAAGAATAAACATCACTTAAAGCCTATGATCTAGTTGGACCAGAAGTAGTAGCCAGTTTTCTGTATTTTTGCTCTTTGACCTTGCTTCCTCCCTCTCTCTCTCTTGACTATATAGGTTGCTGAGGAAGTCAGAGCCTAGAACCCCCTCTCATACTTTTCCTTTCCTCTTCAAGCTGTGTATGAAGTTGGCAGCCCTCAGCTGAGCTTCAGGCTTTCCCTTACCTCCCTGTGCCTTCCCTTGCGGTGGCTCTGCAGAGTGGTCGCCCTCTGGCTGGGTTCGGAGATTCCATCGCTCTGGGCCATGGTTGTTCTGGATCTGTTCTGATGAATCTGAGTCAAGTAGCAGAGGCCTGATTTCCCAGCCTTTTAAAGCCCTTTACAACCTGGCCCCAACCTATCTTTTCTGCCTCATTGTACATTATTCCCCCTCTCATATGCTGAGATCCAGCCAAACTGGCTTTATCTCTGTTCCTCATGTGGGACACTCTAACTCCATGCCTTTGCATTGGCAGTCCTCCATGCTTAGAGTACACTCCCTCCTCACCTCTGCCACAGAGAATCCCTTTCTTCCTTCCAAACACAGTTCAAGGATCACCTTCTACAGAAAGTCTTTCCCACTTCCCTGTCCCTGTCACTAGTGCTCATGCGCTCACACTACTTTGTATTTAACTACTTTTTTACATATTCACATTTATTCTATTTACATTGATTCTGTATGTACATATATATATATATATATATATCCTTATTATCTTCCTTGTTAGAGTATAAGCTCCTTGTGAATAAGAATTATTTAAGTTATTGTTTTTATCTCTGTAGGCTGGACATAGTAGGTACTTATAATGCTTAGAGATTAAATGATTTTTTTTTCCCCTCTGCTTAGAAAAAAAAAATCTATGTTCAGTAAGACCATGTTGGATTTAGAATCTAGGATTGTAATCTATCTTAATCTTCTTTACAGAAATATATGTCTGCCTTATACATGTGTAGAGTTCTTGGAAGCTTTTTTGAAGGTGGCATGTTTTAAGTCAAGAATTCCCCAAATGTAAGATGTGCCATGATCCCTATTATAAACTGTCTCTCTAGAGAAAAGTTTTGTTTTCTTGTATATCTGCAGGGGGGGAAGGTAGGGAAGATTCAGGTTTATAGAGATGCTGTGGTTATGGTTTAAAAGATCCCAGGAGGTTTAAAATCATCCCAAATATCTGTTGGCACCCTAACAGATTTAGGAGGTACAGAAGATTCAATAGACGGTAAAAGCTGGAGATTTCTCTTCTTTTGGCAGGTATGGTAATGCAGCATTCCAGTTAGGCTGGCAAAGATTATTATCCCCATTTTACAGACGAGGAGTCTGAGGTTAAGAGGTTTGGTGTCTTATTAAGGGTCTCACAGGTGAAAAGTAGCAGCACAATAACAAGAACCCACTTTTCCTAACTTCTTTTCCAATGCTTTTCCCTCTGCATCATGTTTATTGACTTGATAATGACACAAATAAAGTAGATTCAGAACACATCACCACCACTGCATAAATAATGAATTGAAGAAATATTTCATTCAACTCCTTTTGCTTCTTCCTTTGTCTAACTACTGAACATGAAATTTGCACATAAGCCTTTATAAATAAATAATTAAAATGTTTTTCATATGTGAAGGAGACAGAGTCTTTTGGATGGTGGCAAATCACCAACCCCCACTCTGAGATTTCTAGTGGTTGCTTGTGATTTTTTAACTTCAAGCCAATTTTTATGACCTAGTGCAAGTCACCAGAGAGAATGAAGGAAGTTGGAAAGGCAAATGAAAGGGATGCATGTTTATTCACAGCGTCAAAAATTACTCATTGGAGATTCTGATTGTGTGGTAAACACACTGCTTGCACCTTGAGACAGGTGGATTTCACTAATTCTAATTTAGGTAGGAGTTAAGGTAGGGGGACCTTTCCTTAAGAAGGAAAAAAATCTTGATATTTTACTGAGACATTCACTTGTGTACCATCTGAGCAGAGGCTCAATTGTTAAATTGTCATCATGAGTAATAACAATAATGATAATAATAATTTATACATCATTTGCTTTGTGCAAGGCACTATGCTAAGAGTTTTACAATTATCTCATTTGATCCTTACAACTACTCCAGGAGGTAGAGGCTATTATCATCCCCATTTTACAGATGAGGAAACTGAGGCAAACAGAGGTTAAGAGACTTGCCCAGGGTCACACAGATAATAAATGTCAGAGGCAAGATTTGAACTCAGATCTTCCTGACTCCAGACCCAGCACTCTATCCACCGTGCCACCTCACTGCCCCAAGTCCTATTTTTCCAGGCGCTGTTTATACTTTGAGACAGCAAATGCTACAAATCAGGGCTTAGTTTATTGTTTTTGTTGGTTGTCTAAACTTAAGAAAGTGATGAAGAAATTGTTACTAATGCAGTTTAAACTGAAAAATGTGTTGTGAGTACATTTTTGCTTCAGAGAGCCGGTTGTTAAACACTGACCAGCACACCACTATGTCCAGGTCACAACAGAACTGGAAATATGCTGACTAATTCCAAGACATGTTGACCACAGGCAGTCTCATTTGAACAATTATGGTAACTTCCCTGGGACATGACTGCAGTTGTATCAGTAATATCAGCAGAAAGGCAAAGTTTCCAAATGACTAATAGAGCGCCAGCAACAGAGTGGCAGGGAAATTTCTGGACATTGCCAATGAGCTACAGGAGATAGCAGAGTAAAGGAACAACAAGGCACAGAGTCAAGGTATAGATGAACAAACCTAGACCTTACCCTTTCCTAGTGCTGAATCATGAGAATTGTCCACATACTGAAGGAAGGTTGAACTTACCAGAAGGGAAGTCATCTGGATTCCCTAGAAACCCCAGGTTCTTTCCCCACTTGACAGGTGTCCAACACTAGTGTGGCACTATAAGTCTGAAGCAACTGTGAAGCCTCCTGAGGGTTCTTTTAAATGTCTATAGGCTTGCATATGAATCCTTTAATTATTCTTTGTTAGGTATAATATGTGGCCTATGTCCCATGCTTGTTAGTTCCCAGAGGAAACCTACCTGGGGACAGAAGCCGGACAGCATAACATTACTCTAAGTAGACTGGCCATACGTTCTCATTCAATGCATACATTGCTGGAAAATTTGGAAATTGTATTTCTAGGATTCTATTATGAATACAATTTTCAACTGTGAAAACACTAACATTACAGACATCTCCCAATAGGGCAATATCTCACCCCCAGTAATGGCAACAACTACTACAATAACAAAAACTCAAAAGATTTTTGAATAGACATATAATATTTTAAATGTGGGCCCAAGAGTAATGTCAGGAAAGTTGCTTGAACAGTGTGTGCTGAGGTGTCTCACTCATTGTTAAATGTGTTTCCAGCTATTATCTCCCTCCCTTTATCCTATCCCTCCTTTCCTCCTTTCCATCCTTCTTCCTATCCCTCCCTTCCATCCTTAGAGAATAACATGAATTTTTTATCCTTTCTGCCTTTCATTTGCAAATAAACACATCTCCTCTCTTCTCCTCCCCTCTATTCTACTCTCCTCTCCTCTTTGTCTTTTATTGCCCCAAAGAGTGAGGAAAGCCTGATCTCAAAGCCCACCTGAAATGTCTTTCCTAAAACCTACTATATGTCCTCTCTCCATCACTGTCATACTTCCGATAAAGGAAATGAGATTGGGAAGAAGAAAGGAATCAGAAATAAAATAGAATTGAAAATTGAATGTTCTGTATTTGTCATCCTGCTTCCTTTAGCATGTGTCTCTTGTAACACCCCATCTGCTGAAAATCTCAAAGGCAAATGTTGTGAACTCTGACTTCTAGGTCTCTTAGGAATAGTAGGTTCTCCCCAGATTTATCCCACCCCCTCATTACCCTGGGAGAAGAGGGAGGAAACCTCATATAAGATTTGGAAATTGGGGATGAGATCACCAAGCTTAAGGGAAAGGGGTCAGGATGGGAGCACAGATAAGAAGGAGGAGAAGGAGGAGCAGGAACTGTGATCACTGAGATGGAAAAGCAGGGGAGAGCCTGGCCACTATGGTGGAAAGCAACCTGGGTGGACAAGGTCATCATCCATGGCAGGCAGATGGGAATGATGCCAGAGAGTTAGAAGAAACCCTAAGCAGCAGTAGATTCTCCCCAAGAAGTTAAGTAGTGTCTCCTTCCCCCCCAACCCCTCTTCCCTCTGTTTAGGTGATACTTTAAAATGTTTTTTAATTGTATCTCATTTTGCTATGCCCGATACCAATAATAGTTTCTAAATCTGATTCTCTTTTTTTGTAAATAAATTTGTTTCCACTAGTCCAATTGATAAGAATTTACTTAGTACTCACTATGTGCCAGGCACTCTAAGTCCTGGGGATATAAAGAAAAGTAAAAATATGGTCCCTGCCCTCAAAAAGTTAAAATTCTAATGGAGCAGACAGCATGCAAAAAAAAATTGTACTTGTAAGCTATATAGTACAAGTGGAAGGTAATCAATTCTTCAATGCTACAGAAATTTTATATGAAAACCTGGGATTGCTTTTTAAAGAATTTGATTGGTGATTGAAGGATGTGCTTAGGCAAGTATTCAATCAATCAATGGGCTGGTAGTGTTTATTACTGAATCAAGACCCATTTGTCCAGATGATACTTTGTTTTACTTTCCCTGATGCTAGGCTGGCATAGGCTAGTGAAGAGGATGGGTGCATCACTCATGCCCAAGTGACAAAAGATGGAGCCTGCATCTTTCCAGGGCACATGTATTCATTTGTGTGTGTATGTGTTCCTAGGCATCGTAGTCTAAAGAAAAGGTTAGTAAAGTTGGCCTCTCTGGCTACAGAGCTCACAGAAATTACAGAAAACATCTATATTGGAGGCCCTAGCAGTACAGGCATGGTCTATCCATTAACAAGGTTGCATGATGAGGAGGGAGACAGTGGGGATCCCAGCTTGCAATCAGAGTGTGCATGAGGGATAGCCCTGATGGTTTTTGTATTTACAGTATATCTATGAGAGGACCCTGCAGCTCCAGCACGGGAGGTTAAAATGCCACTCTGGGTGCTATCAAGTCACAATTTAGCTTTCTGAATGATCCTATAACTCTCCCAAGCAGGACTAAAATTTAAGCTTGGGGCTCACTTAGATTTCCTCGAGACTAGCAGTTCTTAAAGTGTGGTCTGTGGATTGCTAGGGTTTCAGAAAATCCTTTTAAGGGGTCCATGAGGTCAAAATTATTTTCATAATAATATGAAGATGTTATAATTTCTAATATGGTAAATATTAATGGACACAACCCACATAAACTAAAGTTCTTGGTGAGAGGAGTCCTCAATAATTTTCAAGAGGGTAAAGGAGCCATGAGACCAAATTCGTATGAGAACTACTACTCTAGAAGCATTAACTAATTAGAGCCACGATACCTCCTAGGGTATAAGTGCAAGTTTCAAAGGCAAAACTCTGGGTTTTACCCTATAAGCAAGGGGGAGCTAGGAGGAACTAGAAGAGAAAACTCTCCTTCCACACTAGAAGCACCCGGACAACCATTATTTGACATTCCTTAACTTGAAATTATTGTTGAAGAAAACGTCCCTTTCCTTGTCCTTTCCTGCTCGTAAGGGGTATTATTCAGCTTAGAAATGAAGTTGCAATATAATTTTCCCCTAAGTTTTGCTTTTAAACAATCTAGAGTCATAGGATTTTAGAGATGGAAGGGATCATAGAGGTCATCCAGCCCAATCCTCTAATTTTACAGCTACAAGTATTAAAAATAAGTTTAAAAAAAGTTGACTAGTATAAATAGGAACCATAAAGTTGTCTATTCCCAAAGCCAATTCTTTATTTAAGTATGGGCTTCTGCCTTTATCAGGGACATTTGCACATGAAAATATGTTTGCTAAACTTAGTTCCCTAGATATGAAATGTAAGCCAGGAGGAACACAAACATGATTATACAAATGTAAATATGCTTTCATATACAAAAGGCCCTAATGAAAGCAAAGCCCTTACAAAAAAAAAAAAAGCTTTTGGAATAAAGGCTAAACAAAAGAGAATTCACTGACTTTCCTGTAGAATGACTATTAGCTAGAATTCAGTCTTTAATATATTTATACAAACTCAATAATGAAAATAACAAAAGACTATTCTCTGACATACATCTTAGTCATTATTTTTATTCAGACTTCTACCCAGCTATACTATATTTTGAACTTTTATGCTTTGCACCTGCTCTGGGACTTCCAAATAAAACCTGACATTTTCTGGCTTCCAAAGGATGAATATTCACATACATATTTTTAAGTGTCATAGCTATAACAGTGTGTTGACTCATAGTCAAAGTTCGTATGTTAGCTAACATGGAGATTATCTAGATGATCTCGAGATTAGCCAGATAACCTCAAAGTTAACTTCAAGGGTTAGATAATTAGGTTGTAGAGGTAGTGGGAGAGGCTGACAATTTCAAGAAGTTTTTGTTCTTTCTTCCTTTCTTCTTTAAAAAAAAAATCTGAGAGGCAGCTAGGTGGCACAGTGGATAGAGCACAGGCCCTGAAATCAGGAGGACCTGAGTTCAAATTTGACCTCAAACCAAACACTTGACACTCACTAGGTGTGTGACCCTGGGCAAGTCACTTAACCCCAATTGCCTAAAAAAAATTTAAAAAAATTTTAAAAACCAGCAAATTAATTTGTTTTTCCATTACTCCTTCCATAAACACAGCAGCCAGGGAAGTAATATGTATCTCCTCCAAAGTGTCTCAGAATAACAAACTATCAGAGCTGGAAGGGGATTTAAAGATTATCTAATTCAATCCCTTTGCGCAGTGCATCCCACCAACAACATAACAGATCTTTAAAGTATTGTAATGTGTATATGTACATGTATACATGTACCAACACATAGATGCATACATATATGTGTCAATCAATCAACGAGTATTTATTAAGCCCTTACCATGTACCAGGCACTACGCTAACCATGACCAGATTTTAAGCATAGAGAATAACCCTTCTAGTCTTTAAAAAACAGAAAAAGGAAGAGGGGGGAAGAGAGAGAGAGAGAGAGAGAGAGAGAGAGAGAGAAAGAGAAAGTGAGTTTGTTAAAATACTTTTATTTAGTTAGCAACTTAAAATCAATAAAAAATACATTAGTTCAATCTAAAAATTAGCAAAACCCAATTTACTAAATTATTTTCTAATTAATGTTGTTTTCTTTTTTGTTCTTACTCAGAAATGTTTTTATAAATCAGTGTCATTGTTTTTAAGCTTTAAATCAAGCTCTCCCCTATGGTTGAACAGGACCTGTGCACCAATTTTTAAATGGGTCACTTTCCACATATGGGTCTTATAAAATAGATGAGGAGTGACTTTAAAAGGAATGTGACTGCTTTTTTTTAAGATAGGACTTCTGCATAAAAATGAGAACTGTCCTCTTCAAATAGTTACCTTGAGAAGTATCCACTTATTTCAATCATACATTCATTGTTTAAAAACAATTTTGGAACTAGCTTCAGATTCCATAACACATTTTAAAAAATATCCCCAGAAACAGCAAATCAGAAATCCCTCAGAGTCAAAATTGCGATTAAGGTGGATGATCAAGCTGGCTAACACAGTTTTGGTTGAAAACCAAGATGCAGATATAAATTCCTAATAATGATTTTTGTGTGTGGCTCTGTGGAAGAAAGGTTCCAAAAATAATTTGAGAAATGGCAACATCATCATCAGAATGAATGATTAACCTCCCAAGGTGACTATTTTAAAAATCCAGCACTCGTTTTGTGGTCTAAGCTCTAGGATGATATTTCAATGGAGCCATGATCTCATAAGAAGCGCAGTGGATAGAGAGCACTGGCCCTGGATTCAGGAGGACCTGAGTTCAAATTCGGCCTCAGACACACAACACTTACTAGCTGTGTGACCCTGGGCAAGTCACTTAATCCCATTGCCTAACCCCCCCCCCCCCCCCAAAAAAAAGGAAAAAGAAAAAAATAACTTTAGAGCTGAAAGGTACCTTGGGGAATCCTCTAGCCCAAACCCATAATTTGCCTGGAGAAGAAACTGAGATCCATTGAGGCAAAACAATTTGCCCAAGGTCACCTAAGCATAAGTAGCACAATAAGGATTTGAACCCAGGTTCTTTGCCTCCAAATGTAATGCTCTTTCCATTGCATCATGCAGTTGTACTTGTACAACTTAGAACTTATCCTTTTTTCATCATATGTATCTCTTTGGTTACTTAATATGCTGGGACCTTCCTTTGACTTTCTCTGGGTCCTTTAACTCCAAATTCAGCATTCTTTCCACTGTGCTATGCAGACTCTCCAAGGGTACCTTGGAACTATTCCCAGGTTTAAAGCTTGTGGGTTGTCCTTCAGCTATCCCTTCCTCTTGCTACATAGCTGGTCCACTTCCTTCTCCAGGCACACATTTCTACAGTGATACCCTTTTTAATGTTTCTCCTGTGCCATTTTCAGGCTTATAGATTGAAAGCTGGAAGGAACCTTGCATGTTCATGCAGTTCTACTCCCCTCATTTAAATATGAGGAAACTGAGGTGCTGAGAAGCTAAGTGGTTTCCTCATGGTCACGCAGTAGGAAGTGTCAGAGCTGGTATTTGAACCTATGGGCTCTGACTTCAGATTCAGTGCTTTTCCCTCAGTCCTGTGTTGCCTCTATGATGCTCACTGCCTACTCATACCCACCATATATCTCTCAGTTGACCTTTGTGTGACCTTCAACATTCTTTAGAGACTATGCTATTCCATGATGCCATAGTATCACTGGAAAAATGTTGTTCAAAAGATGGACCTCCGTTTTCAGAGAAAAGTTTGGTGTCACTAAAAAACAACAACAAACACTGCTAATGACCAGTATTCCTCCTTTCCTTAAGGCTTGGAGGGCAGGGATGGAAACAAGGAATACAGGTACTGAATGTAATGTATATAGACATATATGGTCACTATGTCAGCTGTTTTTGTTGGGTGGTTTTTCTTTGTTAGAAGGGAGATTTCTATAGCAAGGGACAGATGGATAGAGCAAGTAAATGACTTTAGTGTCAAAACAAAAGGCATTAATAATTTTTTTTAAAAGAACTTCATTTTCCAAAAACAGCCCAGCCTGCTCTCCCCTTCCTATTGTACTCTGTGCCAGGCCCATTTCATTGCCCATCCACAGGGTTTGTCCAAGATACATACACTGTTGAACCAGTTCAATGGGCGGTACACCATCTGTATACCATAGTCTGAGAAATACGTACTTCTCATACATTTTGTTTTTCCTACATGGATAGTTAAACCAAAACTTTTGAATGATGTCGGATTTCATTTAGGAGGCTCTGCAGTATTCTCGAACTTGAAGCAGTCAGCACAATGTCATCTACAAAACCACAACAAAACAAAACAACAAAAAACCTGAGGCCTTCACCATCTATAGCGAGGGTTTCTTTAAATTATTTATTTTTAAATTTTTTTTAAATTTTCAGGTAATAAGCAAGCAAACCAAAAAAACCAAATCTGTCAATCCTTATCTACATAATCAATAAATTCCCACATTAGCCATGTCTGAAAATGTATGACTTTTTCTACATTTTAAGTTTTTCATACACTGATCAGAATGTTAAAGTATTTCAAAGTTGCTTTTCTCTATAATGTTATTATTGTATAAATTATGCTCCTAGTTCAATAGCAGGGGTTCTTAACTTAGGGTCTATGAACTCTTATTTTTTTAATATAACTGGTTTCCTTTATAATCGTATGTATTTTATGCCATTTAATTTTTATTATTATTTAATTATTATGCTTTTTTTTTTTTTAGAAATGATTATAAGAAAGAATCCAGTGGCTTCAGCAGATTGCCAAAGGGGCCTACCTATGTCACAAAAAAAGTTAAGCCCTGATGTACATAAGATCTTTCTTTCTTCTTTTTTGTGCCACCATCCTCAACAAAGATACCAAATACCTTCGGCTAATTGTTTTTGTGAGCTGGTTTAAAAAGTGAGGCTCATCACTTTATAGTTTTGCCTTCTTTAACTTGTGAATGAAATAAATTTCAATATTACCAGAAAATGGAATAGCAGGCAAAGGGAGAAGAAGAAAATAAAATAAAGCAACAACAATAATGGAAAACATCCTGCCTAGATAATAGGGTAAGTTATCTTGATGTCACATTGTTTCTCTTCTTCCATGAGAATGAGTTCAACAGAGTTCATTGGTGTTGGAGACCTCTGTAAGGAAACTTTCTACCAGTGCAATAGGAAACTGTTGTGCAATTTTTTTTTTTTTTTTTTGGTACTGTGAGGGTAAATGACTTCCCGTGGTCTCACAGGCAGCATGTGTTAGAAATGGAACTGGAACCAGGGTCGTCTGAGGCCAGCTTTCTGTTTCTTATATCAAGTTGTCTCTCATGATGTCTCATGCTGGTGATTAAAAGCAATCAAAGGAACCTCAAAGAAAAATCTTCCCCAGAGAAGAGGCAGGCTCGGGACACTCAGGGAGAGAAACTAGATGCCATACTGAATCAAGGTTAGAGAGATACCACTTCCAAGGGGCAAGTTCGGAAGTGGGGAAAGAACTTACAAAAGTACTCTAAAGACCAGAGAGTCAGAAAAGAATTAGGAAAAGAAGCACTCTTAAGATGATTCAAATGTATTGATCAAGGCAACATTGCTTTGTTATATGTTAATATGCTATATATAATACGTATATTATATATCTAATTATATATATTAATATTGCTTAGCCATATGTTTAGCAAACTGGCCTCCCATGCCATTATGTAACCCTTGCATTTATGTTTGATAAAAGAGTTTGCACTTTTTCATCAAATATGTTAATTTTATTGTTAATGCAGAAGGTTAAAAAAGCAATAGGAAAGGTAGATGAATACTCTATTACATAAACCCAGATGGAGGGGTCTAGACCCTATTTTGACAGAATAGAATAACAGTGTGTTGTGTGTACCTCAAAATGTTCTATAGCCTGAATAGGCTTAACTTCATTCAAATCTTTTGAGAAATTGCCAACACTTTACTGTAATATTTAAATAGTGCTATCTAGCAATGGTCTAGCATAGCTCTCATTCAGAAACATGCATGCGTAACTTTTTGTAGGCCAACTAAAAAACTGGTTAGCCAGTAAATGGAAATAATTTTATTGATATTTTTTCAACTTGTGTAGAGAGTCCTTGAGTTTTCTATTGGCACATAGTATTAACAGGAAATGAATTTTCATAGATTTAAAGTTGAAAGGGCTCTTAGAGGTCATCCAGTCTGCTCAGACTCCATTGACAGTTAAGAAAACTGAGGTCCAAAGAGAGAGTAAGTGCTTTGCCCAAAGTCTCAGGGGTAGCAGTATGGGACAGATCTGAGTGTTGAACTTGGGTCCTTTGGCTCCACATTAAGCACCTTTGCCACTCTATCATGCTGCCTCTCCAAGAATCTAAGTCCCCATGTATGTATTTTAAATCAAGGAAAGAGATCTATGAGTAGTAAGTATATTCAAGGTAAAAATATAATAGTACAGCTAGGTCCTGATTAGAGTGAATAATGAATCCTGTGAAGTGGTCGCAGGTAATCAAATTTGTACTATTCAAGGTTGTAATTATGTAAAATATGGCAATTGGTTTCAATCCAATGGAAATATGCAGTGCAAATTTGAATAGTGCAACCACTTTATGGTATTCATTATTCATACTAATAGGAACTTGGCTGCATACTTTAAAAATATTTTACCTTCAAAACATATATTTCCAAAAATGAGATCCTTCTCATCAATGACAGATCATTTTGCAAATCTTCATATGCCAAATGCCAAAATTTTGGACAACAGGTAGAAAAAGTACTATATTTTATGTCAAGGATCTGGGGTCAGATTCTGGCTCTGCTACTCCTTCTGTGACTTTGGGCAATTCCTGAGTGAATGGTTAGACCAAACTCTTTTGAATGATAGGGATCTCATCTAGGAGGTTTTGTTACATTCTATAGAGTATGATCATTTAAAAAAGATACAAAAGGAAGAATTTAGTACCCACTGAATTGAGTCAATATTTACATTTATACCAGGAGATATTGTTTGATCTAAAGTCAAAACCAAACATTTTTTAACTCTAACATTGTAATACTTTTTTTTTAATCTAGAGTATAAGTACCCCAAAGTTAGGAAATTATAAAGACAAAGAAACTGTATTACCCTTAGATTTTAATGAGTAAAAAGCTCAAATGCTCATTAGAATTCATTTAAATCTAGATAATTCTTTCTTCTTCTTCTTCTTATTATTGCTACTTTTATTTTTCCCTTTTTGTCTGCTATTCCTTTTTGGATATTGTACTGAGAATGGGTGTATATGGATAGCCCGAGTGCTAGACTGGTAAACACAAAATATGAAAAGCCAGACAGAAGCCTCCAACACATTGAGTGGATCATATTTGGAGGGTTTACAGAAAGATGCAAATGTGAATTGTACAGTATAAGGCATAGAGGAATTCAAGTTTGCGCCATTAACAGAATACACAAACCCTAGAAATCATGAATCCAACAAGGAATGTCTGGAACAAATTTTAAAGAATAAAATTAATTTGCAAAGTAATTTATAATAATGTGAAAAAAATATCACTATAGAAAAAAGCACGTTAGATTTCTGAAATACTTTACTGGATGAGAGCATTTAATGTCTCACTTCACTTTACTGAGTCAAATGCTTTTTTGTAATCAATAAACACAGTAAGATATTATACTTTCTATATTTTTAGTCAATTGTATGAATGTTAAGATGTGGTTTTCTATGGGAAAATGTTTGCAAAAACCTATCTATTCCTTTTTCATATTTTCATCAAGGATGACTTCAAAATGTATGTAGACCATTCTCATAAAGATTTTACAGTAGTTCTTAATGTCTTCTTGGTAACCTTTATTTTTCTTGAGAAATAATACTGTTGGGGCAACTATTTGGCCCAGTGGATAGAGCGCTGGCCCTGCAGTCAGGAGGGCCTGAGTTCAAGTCAGGCCTCAGGCATTTGACACTTGACACTGACTAGCTGGGTGGCCCTTGGCAAGTCAGTTAACCCTGATTGCCTCACAAAAAAGAAAAAAGAATGAAAGAAAGAAAGAAAAATAATACTGTCTAGGTCAAGTTTTCTCCCATTCTTTTGGTATTTTCCCTTCTTTGAGATAGCTTAAAAACTGATTTTTCAGTGCCTTCAAAACTGTATATTGCCTCCAACCCTGATTTCTGCTAACTGCCCTTCCCAAATTCATCTTAATACCATCTCAACTTCTTTATATAGAACAGGATAATATAAAGTGCTTTCAAGAGTGAGGGAGTGCTAGCTAGGGAATAAGGGAAGGCTTCATGTAGGAAGTGTTATTTATATTGTGCTTTGAAGAAAACTAGCAATTCTAGCAGTGGAGGTGAGGAGGAAGCACCTTCAAGATGTATGAGACTATTAATCCAAAGGAAATTAAGCAAGAGATGGAACTTTTTTGTAAGGGAAATAGCTTGTAACTAGAATGCAGAGTATGTAAAGAAATTAATATCAAATAACACTAGAAAGGTAGGTAAGAGTCAGATTGTGAAAAGTTTTCTTTTTTTTAATTCTAGGCTGAGGACTATGTTTATCCTAAAAGGAATAGGAAGCCATTGAGTGTTTTTGGGTAGAGGAATAACATAGTCACATCTGTGTTTTAGGAATATCAGTTTGCCAATGGTGCAAAGAACTGATTGGTAACTGTTAACTGTCTAGATGAGAGATGATTAGGGCCTGAATTGGGATAGAGATTACATGAGTGAGAGAAGACATATATGAAAGATGTTGCAGAGGTAGCATTGAGAAGACTTGGAAAATGACTGAATAGGGGTTTGAGGGAGAGGGAAAAGTCAAGCATGATTCCAAGATTCTGAACAAGACAGTCTTTGGAAGGATGGTGAGACAATCAATAGAAATGGGGAAGTTTAGAGGAAGGATGGATTGCAGGGCAAATGTAAGTTCTGTTTTAGAGATGTTGAGTTTGAGATGCCTTACTAGTTATGTGACCCTGCTTGAGTAATTCAATTAACATTTCAGAATCTGTTTTTGTTTTGTAAAATTAAAATACCTGTATTACATATCTTACAGGCTACGTTGAAAGGAAAACATTTGATAAATCTTAATGTGTTATATAAACATGAGTTATTATTTTCTTGCCAGACCTTCTCTAGAAGATATTAAGTCTATGTAATTCAATTAAGCATAAGACTATAAAATATAGGCAGTTAGATTTGCAGTACTGAAGTGAAGCTCCCCAATTGACAAACTAGATGTGAGACTGTATCAGTAGAAAGAACAACGGAATAGGAGCCAGGAAGGCCTGAGTTCAAATTCTGCCACAGATATGTATTAGTTGTGTGACCTCAGGCAAATCATTTAACCTCTCTGAGCCTCAGTTTCCTTATCTGTAAAAATGAGAAGGTTGGGCTCAATGTCCTCTAGGTTCCCCTTCAGTCTAAACCTTGATTATAATCTCTTATGAAGCAAAATGGACTAAGAAGGAATATGACAGAGTGAAATGGCAATATGAAGAAACATTTCAAGTAGTATTTCCTAGCACGAATTTTCATTACCCTGTACAGGAATGCTTGTCTCTGCTCAATAGTCATCACTTTAAAATGGATAGGAACAAACCAAACTACATTTCCTTTTTGGTGTTCTAATATAAAGCCAATATTTTGACAATTTCTTTCACTTTCAACTTGGTTGTTCTCATTTCACAAAGAAATCGCCACCAATATGTAATTAAAAGAGAACCACAGTAAAGGGTTAAGGTAAGATCACACAAACTCTGATTTACACATGCAAACAAACATTGGTGTAGAAGATTAAGACCTCAGAAGGTTAAAGGTTACCACTCATATTTATTGACATGATTACTGGCTAAGGTAAAAAACTGAAATCAATATCACTGCTATTGCAAGAGTGAAAGAACAAATTGATTGTCATCAAAATAATTTTCTCTTCCCAAATAATTAAGAAGCTCTAATCCTGGTCATAAATTTTAAAGTACGATGAATTTATTTGGAGCTAATATGCTAAAGAGGAGGCAAAGCTTAAATGGACTTGCAAAAAAGTTGTTGCACCCTTTAATGGGACCATCAGGACAAAGCCTTACATATGCTATCTAAATGATTAAGGCCAAATATTTTCTTTACACTCCTTTTCTTGGATTTTTACTACATGAAAGAGTTTAGTTAGTAGCAAGAGTAGGGAGGAGATGGGGATGTAGAAAACAGTCACTGACACTGGTAAAGAAAAGAAAACAATACATCAAACTGGTAGTTCCCATAGAATCACAAGGCTAGAAGGCATCTGCAGAGGTTATGGGATCTGCCTATAGGCAGGATAATGCCTAAATTGTCTGAGAAAACTGGTGGTCCTCTTTTCTAATAATGTTCAAAATGAGATAAAGAGTCCCTAACTTTCACTGGGAGATCTCTAGTACTTAATTATCCTTTAGATCAAAAAATGCTTCTTCTCCATGTCTGACCAAACTTCAGCTTACTGCAATATATGTAATAATAACTGAATATATATATATATATATATCACTTCAAGATTTACACAGAGCTTTGCATACATTCTCATTTGATCCTTCCAACATGCTATTGTTATGACTATTTTACAGATGAGGAAACTGAGGGACAAGAGGCTGATTAGTTTAACTTGTTAATTAAAATAATTCTTTGCCCATGGTCACACGGCTGGTAAATATGTCTGAGGTGAGTTTTGAACCTAGGTCTTGGGGACTCCAAGGCCATGACCCCACAGCTTTGATCCATCACCATCATCTTCTTTTTCTTCATCAGACAACAGATTAATACATTGTAACTGTCCCAGCTTGATACTGACCCTCTACTAATGACACTTTCCTTGCCACCCTCTAGATGATAGTACACCAACCTAATAGTGGCACAATCCAGGCCATCTTGTCCTAGCTTGTTGATATTGTGATAAGACAAAATCAAAATCCTTACTGAAGTCCAGATAAATTATAGCTATTGCTTTCCACTCTTTCAACCAGGCTCATCACTCTGTAGAGGGAAATTAAATTGGTCTGGCATGATTTGTTCTCCACAGAATCATGTTGATTACTACCCAGCACTTTGCGCTCTTTGAGATGGCTGCAAATTGATCGTTGTATGATTTGTTCTCGTATCTTCCCAGGTAGCCAAGATAAGCTGAATAGTCTCTAATTACTGCAGTTTCCCGTTCTCTGTTGTAAAAGGCAGGTACTCGCTCTGTCTGCCCACTCCCCATGCTCAGGACCGAACAAAAGTTTCAAAAAATAAGGGCTAGTGGTTCTGCAAGGACATTTGCCAATTTCTTAAGTGCCCGAGGGTGCATATAATCAGACCCTGCTGATTTGAATACATTCAGCTTTTTAAAGTACTCTTCAATCACTTCCTTCTCTCTCCTAGCTTGGCTTCTTACCCCATCACAGATGGCACTCACTCTTGCTTTCCTATCATTGTTGAACATTTTTTTAAAGATGGGTTAAAATCACACCAAAAGCCTCTGCCTTTTCAGAGACATTTGTTAGTAGCTTTCCATTTCCATTAAGGAGGGGAGTGGTGTTTTTCTAGGCCCTCATTTGCATGATGTTGCAAGCAACTTCCCTAATTAAGTATAGTAGATGAGGAGAAAGGGGATGAGGTCTGCAAGGTAATTTATAGTTTCTCCTGGCATTTTCTCAATAAATAAATAAATAAATAAGCATGTCAATAAATGCTTACTCAATTTGGGTAGTACGGTCTTTTTTTTTTTTTTAGGAGGCAGGGGTGAAGAGGTAGAGGCAGCACCACACTTCAAGAATTCTATCTAGCAACCTGGCATGATAGTGATTTTTTACAGGCTTATTTTTTTTAATTTAGTTTATTTTGTTTTTAATTTATGAACTAAAACAAGCATTTCCATAACATAGAATTTTTTTAAAAGATGATTGTGCATGAAGCTACAAATCTATTATATACAACTTGCTATTCCTTTTAAATATATAATAAAGTTATCTTATAAATTTCTTTTTTTTCCTTTTTCCTTCCCCCACCCTAGAGATGGCTACCATTAGACACAGATATGTATATGTGTAAAATCATTCCATATATACTTCTATTTATCAGTTCTTTTTCTTGATGCAGATAGCATCTTCTCTCATAGGTCCCTTTGTAGTTAATTTGGGTATTTATAATAGTCAAAATGACTTAGTCACTCAAAGATGTCCTTAAAACAATATTGCTGTTACTGTATACAATATTCTCTTGGTTCTACTCATTTTGCTCTTTATTATTTCGGGCAAGGCTATCCATGTTTTTCCTTTTTTATTTTATTTTTAATTTATGGAACAAAACAAGTATTTCCATAACATTGCACAATTAAAAGGATAATTGCACATGAAACTGCAAATCTACTATGTACAACTTGCTATTCCTTTCAAATATACAACAAAATTATCATGTAAATTTATTTTTTTTTCCTTTTTTTCTTCTCTCATCCCTACCCCCAGCCCTAGAGATGGCTACCATTAGACAGAAATAGGTATATATGTGTGTGTATACATATACATTTATATACACACATACATACACACATATGTATATACACACATATACATGTGTGTGTATAAAATTATTCTGTAAGTTCTTTCTCTGGATGCAAATAGCATCTTACTTCATATGTCCTTTATAGTTAATTTGGGTATTAATAATGGACAAAATAACTTATTTGCTCAAAGTTGTTCTTAAACCAATATTGTTGTTATCTTATACAATGTTCTCTTGGTTCTGCTCATTTAGCTCTTCATTATTCATATGTCTTTCCATGTTTTTCTAAAATCATTGAGTTCATCATTTCTTACAACAGTAGTATTCCATCACAATAATATACCACAACTTATTTAACCATTCTCCAACTGATGGGTATCCCTGCAATTTCCAGTGCTTTGCCACCACAAAGAGAGCTGCTATAAATATTTTAGAACATATAGGTTCTTTTCCTTTTCCCTAATTATCTTTGGAAATACACCAAGTAGTGGCATTGCTGGATCAAATGTTGTTTAATAACTCTTTGGTCATAATTCCAGATTGCTCTCCAAAATGGTTGGATCAGTTCTCAATTCCACCAACAATGAATCAGTGTTCCAATTTTTCCATATCCCTTCCAACATTTGTCATTCTCCCCTTCTATCATTTGAGCCAATCTGGTAGATGTGAAATGATATCTCAAGGTTGTTTTAATTTACATTTCCCTAATCTAAATTATTTATTATTTATCCATGTTTTTCTAAAATCAGTGAGCTGGAAGCAGCTAGGTGGCGCAGTGGATAGAGCACCAGCCCTGAAGCCCCCGAGTTCAAATCCGGCCTCAGACCAAACACTTGACACTTACTAGCTGTGTGACCCTGGGCAAGTCACTTAACCCCAATTGCCTTAAAAAAAGAAAAAAAATCAGTGAGCTCATTTCTTATAAATAAAAGGGTTATAAAGTCCAGCTTATTTCACAAAGGTTTCCCAATCCTGCATAAATTTAACTACAGTAGATTAATGCTTATTTCATTCATCTTTGGGCTTACCAGGTATATTTTTAAAAGCAGGCTATTTAGGCCTTTTTTTTTTCTTTTTGTGCTCCTTACTTCAAAGAAGAACCAGATAAATGAAGAAGCAAACATTCATTCTGAGTAATCCAGATAGAGGAAAAGATAGGTGAAAATCCCAAACTCTTTTGCGAATCAATCAAAAAGCATTTTTAAGCACCTACTGCGATGTACTAGGGTGCTGGAGATATAAACAAGGCATGAAACACTTCCTGCTCGCAAGAGATTTGCTGTCTGAGGAGTGAGTAAGTAGAATGAGCTTATTTGAACAAGCAGTTTAATACTTTGTTGGAGAGATGCTGAAACAAAAACTAGTTGTAAGAAGTAGTCATTTTCTATGGCCAATTTCAGACAGCATCATTAAGGAACTTAACATTGCATTGATATTTCTTATAATACCAGTGTCTAGGTTACTAAATTAGGTTGGAAGCTGTAGCAAATCTTTCAGGCCTCCAGGCTTCCAATTACAACACTGAAAAATAGCTTCTTACTAAATACAGCATAACCCTAGAGGCCTAAAAGAGTTCATACACTTAGACACACTTACACATGCACACACACATGCACACACGCACACGCACACACACACACACACACACACACACACCCTAAATTCAACGGAAATAATGTTTCCAATATAGGATGCAGTTGATAGGCATCACTGAAACGATAATTTGTTAAACACAGTAGTATCTTGGAGGCTTGAAAGAGTTATTCCATTTTCTAGCATCACCCCTGTATATAAACCACAGCTCAGGCCCTGAAAAAAAAATCTGGTTCATTATTAATTAAAGGAATAGAAAGGCTAAAGATAGCAAGGGAGAATATTATTCATCAAGCATGGAAAAAACAGAATCGTAGTATCATAGATTAGAGTTGAAAGGGGCTATAAAGGTCATCTACCGTAGCATCCTTAATTTTTAGAAAAGGAAAGTGAGACCCAGATTTTGCCCAGATTCACATAGACTAGGATTTGAATCCAAGTCCTTCGACTGCAGATCCAAGAAGAGTAGCACCTGTGCTGTGTGATGAAGCAAAGGAAGGATTTCAACAGGCAGAAGCACAGAGGGAGTTTGTTCCAGGGACAGAGGACAAGCTGGCTAATGACTAGAATATAGAAGGCGAGAAGGAAAGTAAAGGAGAAGTTTTGCAGATGAGCAGTACAGGTAGATTGAAATCAGCTTGTGAAGGGCATTAAGTGCCAGACTAAGAGACATTTACACTTTGTTCAGTTGACAATGGGAAACCACTGAAGAGTTTTGATCATGGCAGTGATATGTTTGGGTGAAGGATGGAAAGTGGCAGCAAGAAGACCAAAAACTGAGACTATTATAGGCCACATGAGAGGTAATAAGGGCCTTAATTAGATTGGATGTAGAGGAAAAAGAAAGAAAGAAGTGAGTGCAAGAGTTAGCAATTGATTGGGTATGAGAGAAGAGAAAAGAGTCAAAGACGACTCTGAGAACTCAAACTTGAATGACTGAAGAAATGATGGCTTTATTAATAGAAACAGCAAAGTAGAGAGGAGGTGTTTTCAGAAAGAAGAGGATAAGTTCTCATTTGGATTCGTTGAATTTGAAGTGTCAGAGCAAGATACCAAAGGTGAAAGTAACCAACAGTTCAAAGTACCAGACTGGAGTGGGGCTAGACATAAATTTGGAATTCCTACGCACATAGACAATAATTGAATTCACTTTAAAATCACCGAATTTTAAAGCTGGAAGGGACCTTTAAGACATTACCTAGCTATGTGAGCTTGGGCCCATTACTGAGCCCTCACATTTTTCAGACTGATTGGCTCAGGGATCCACCAAAACTGGGCACCTTGGTTAGTGTAAGCCTTGGTAAATCATGAACTTTAAGCTATGGTCTTGCAATGGACATATTCAAATAAGATGTCTAGAAACTTCTGGCTCCAAAGCAAAGTATTTGAATTCCCTTAATGTGTAAATTGGACCAGATTTAAATAAATTCTGATATTCAGGAGGCAGCTAAGTGGCACAGTGGATAGAATGCTGGCCCTGGAGTCAGGAAGACCAAAATTCAAATCTGGCCCACTAGCTCTGTGAACTTGGGCAAGTCATTTAACCTCTGTTTGACTCAGTTTTTTCAACTGCAAAATAGAGATAATAGAAGCACTTACCTCACAAGGTTGTTATGAGAATTAAATGAAATAACATTTGTAAAGCAATTAGCACAGTGCCTGACAAAATGTTTAATAAATGCTTATTTGCTTCTCTCTTTATTCAGTCAATCAGGTAGGCCATTTTCTAGATTACTGTAATTCATGGATTAATAAACTTGGTATGCTCACCAATGAAGAATGAGTCAATGAATGAATCCATGAACAATCAACAGACTATGTGCCAGGAACTGTTAGGTTTTGTAGATTTAAAAGATAAAAATTAAACAGTCCTTACCCTAAAGGAACTTACTTTTTAGAGAAGATAAAATTAATCTGAGCGGGGAGGCATGAGTAACCGGGATCAAGAAATGCCTCATGAAGGAGGTACCATTTGAGCACAACTCTAAATGAAAACAGAGAGCCTATTTTTTTTTCTCTTCTTGGTGAGGCAATCAAGGTTAAGTGACTTGCCCAGGGTCACACAGCTAGTAAGTGTCAAGTGTCTGAGGCTGGATTTGAACTCAGGTCCTCCTGACTCTAAGGCCAGAGCTCTATCCATTGCCACCTAGCTGCCCCAAAAACAGAGATTCTAAGAGACAGAACTGCATTCTAGACAGAGCAACAGCTTGAACAAAGGCATGGAAACAGAAGTTAATGCTGATCCATTCATAACAAAAGGAAAAGGAGGACCTACCTACAATTCACACCTTTACCACTTCCCAGTATCATTCGCACAGATGACATCCAATATAGTCTCTATTTTGTGTGTGTGGGGAGGGGGAGAGATAAATATCTGGATATCATAAGATAATTCTGTATTGATCTTTGGGCCAGCAGATATAACTTCCTTCCCCCACCTTTATTTAGATTGCTAATTTGTTCCTGAATATATGCTTTAATGGCCTTATTGTCATCCACACGGTCAAAGAGGAAATTCTCCCATTCCTTACCTTAAAGAAGGACTTTGTACAGAACAATAGAGCCTGGAGTAGGGTGTGGATTATCTCTTGAGGAGATTTGGTGGGACTGGATTACAGAACCTAGCCTCCAAAACTGCTGAAAACTCTGACTGACTGAGCTGGAGAGCGATGAGAGCCTCTGGAAGGAAGGTCGAAGATTATTGAAGAGGTTTTATCATTTTGCTGCTCATTAAAACATACATTTGCTAGGCATGGTTCATATATATGAATATTATATTTTTATTATTTGCATTTAGAAATTTACATAAATATATTTATAGTTTAACTTTTATTTAGGCAATTTAACAACACAAATTTGGACTTTCAGTGTTTTATAAGTACACACCAGAGGTGAGGTCTTGAACCAGATTAAATGTATTTGGGAAATGTTTAATGGAAATAAATAAACATACAATAAAACACAATGTTAATTTGTGGTTTCTAAGTCATGATGTAGGCCACAGGGATCTGTTTCTATTTGAGTTTGATACCACTCTTCAGTCTCTTGAAGCCCCAAAGAGAGATGACACAGATTTCTCACAACTACCTTAGACCCATTACACTGGCAAAGAGAGGCAAATTATAAAATTCAATGCTGACAGGGCAATGGAGCAACTATGAGACTGGTATATTGCTGGAAGATGGGTGAATTTGTTCTGGCTTTTTGAGAAGCAAGTCAGCATCATACAAACAGCCACAAAACTAGCCATACTCTTTGACCTAGTAAGACTACTGCTAAGACCATAATTTAAGGATGTAATGACGTATTTTCAATAGTAATAACTAACATCTATATAGTGCTTACTATATGGCAGGCACTGTGCTAAGCACTTTACAATTACTATCTCATTTAATCTTCACAACAATCCTGGGAGGTAGAAGTTATTATTATCTCCATTTTGCAGATGAGGAAACTGAGGCAAACAGAGCTCACCTATGTGACTTTAGAGTCACACAGTAAGTGTATGAGGTTGGATTTGAACTAAGGTCTTCCTGACCCCAGGCATTCTTTTCACTGTGCCATCTAGCTGCTATTTCTACAGGAAAAAAAAAAGTGATTGCCACAGAAAAAGAAGTATATGTGTCTGCCAGTTGGAGAATGGTTAAACAAACAGTAGTATGTGAATGTAACAGGAGTACATTGTGCTTTCTTTCTATTATTTCCAATTTATCCCGTCTATATCTTGTTCATATAGTTGTTTTCCTGTTGTCTCCCCCCCACTAGATTGTGAACTCAAGAGCAGGGACTGTCTTTTGCCTTTTTTTTTTTTTTTTGTATGTCTAACATTTAGCCCAGTGCCTGGCGTACAGTAAGTGCTGAAGAAATGCTTATGACTGCCATATGAAATTATAAATACAACGAATTCAAAGAAATATGGGACAACTTATATGAAATGATCCAGAGTAAAGTAGAATAAAAACAATACACAATCTAGCCCGTGCTAGAATCATACAGGGAGAAAGAAACAATAGATAAGAAAATGAATGAATAAATAACAACAATACATTAAAATGTGGAAAACTTCAAAGGGAGTATGGAAGCAAATAGGATGTTATTGTAATTGTCTTGTCAAAATCAATATGCACATTTAAACAAACTGAAAAGAACGGACGTTTGCAATATGTATGTGTATATGTGTATACATATGTGTATACATATACATATATGATCTCTTTTATTCTTGTTTGAATGTTTATTCAATATTTATTTGAATGTTTGTTTTTGTTGACCAAGTATAGAATAAACAACAATAATAATAACTGTCATAAGTGGGGGAAAGCTCATGAAGTAAGGATTGGAAACTAAGCTGGCTAGAGCATTCAAACACGGAAGGGAAAATCATCTCCACTTCTTCCTTCTGTTAGTCCATCTGTTGCAAAGAAAGGACATTCAAACATTCAATGGCATCTACTGCAGGGATCTAAGCATGGCCTGTACTTGGACTCAACAGCATTCCCTCAAAGATTCTCTAGCTGCCTTCTTTCAAAGAGCACTGCTGGAGATTTTGGTCCTGACCAAGTCTTCATAGTTTAAATCTCATAATGTGGGTCCATGCAGAATAATGGCCAGAGGCATATTATCTGCCTCAGTTTGCATCAACAGAGTCTGGCAACCTAGAAAGGTAAGGCAGAGTGGATTTGCCACTGGGTCGGGTTTTTTTTTTTTTTTTTTTACCCCTGAAACACTCCACCTTACCTAAACATACTACACCCTGGGTAGTCTTTTGTAACACTGTTGTTATTGCAGGTAAACCTAAGTAGGTGGGGGGGAAATCGTTGACATCAGAAGTCATCCGCATAGTCTTTCTCACACAACGAAATCTCTGTGGAGCCTTTCCAACTTGAGTGGTTGTGACATGTTGTAGATGCCATTTGCAGCAAAGGAAAATTGTAGCATAGGGGAAATGGTGAATGTGTTATTTCATGTTAAGTGTATTAGGTCCTTCCTGGAAGATATTGTTGCGGGATAGTGAAACAGAGGTCCTAAGACTAGCAATGACTTGTTAATTCCCGGGGGAGACAAAGCACTAATCTTTTTCACACTATATACTTAAATCTAACATGGAACAAAAAGGAAAGTTGTGAACTTCTCAGAGACAGTTTTTGGAGAAAATTCCAGGAAATGGGTATAGCCTAAGAAAGAAAATCTAATACTATAATAACCATATTCAAAGAAAAATTAAAGAAATGCTATTATCGTCATCATTGTCATTGTAGTTTTTTTACTCTGTAGGCCAAAACAGGATTAGCAGACTGGGTTCCTGGACTGACCTCAATAAAATTTCCAAAAGACAAGTTTAATGCTAATCATTTCAAAGCAAAGGACAATAATGCTTTATCCTCACCACAACCTACTTGAGCTCAGAAACTTGGGCTGTTAGAATTGTCCTGGTAACCTTTCCATTCGAGAAAGAACATGGTGCAGCAGGCCTTGAAAGTAAGCTCATTTACCCTCCACATCCAAGGATAGTCTAACTGGTGACTGTTAAGTCAGGAAGGAGACAACTAGACGTAGATAAGACACATTCTGCAACAGAAAGGGAAATCCACACTGCCCAATTCTTCTCTGTAAGGAAGTGCAGTGGAAAGAGTATTGAATTTGAAGTTCGAAGATGTATGTTTGATACCTGATTCTGACAGTCACTATCTGTGTGACCTTAGGTTGTCAATTTGCTCCTCCATTTGGCATTTTGACATTTAAACTCTTTTGGAGAGGGACTAAAGCAGAGTGAAGTTCTGCCCATTCCACAGCAGTGATTAGAGTGAACCTCTCTTATAATATTGACAATCAGCGTAGTGTGGAAGAAAGAGCCCTAGACTAGTGTAAAGTAGATATGTATGTGCTATCTAAATATATAAATATAGCTGGCACACTTGTGGCATTGATAAATATCTGATCTGGGATCTGGTTCACCCCTCTCCAAGAGAGATTGTGGTTTCTGTCTTTGAGGGAAGCAAGAAGAAAGCCATAGCTAGACACTTGCTCCTTCCCTTCACTATCTCAAAGAGGGTAGAACTATATCTATCCACTAGATCTCAAATAAATGTATATCTAAAGGTACAATACTTTAGGGAAAGTCCAGGATACAAACTACTTTCCCTGACTGCTCTCAGGGAGAAGGTAATAGCTTAATGTCGCAAACTTAGCTCTTTCCTACCAAACACCAGATATAGAAAGGATCATCACAAATACCGAATAATGAGTAAACCTATTTATACAAGCAAAACAGCTAAACAGAAGTTGTTGTTGATTGTCCCTCATGCTGGAAGAGCACCATGCCATCAGGGAGATGATGCCATGATATGCAATTGAATTGTATTAAAGTGAGGGAGGACCATGCAAAGTTACCAGCCTCACTTTCTCCTCCAGAGCTATCACAAAGGGGAAGTTAGAGAGAGTCGAATAGACAAGCTGTTCTCAAAAGTATGGTCTATGGATCCTGCAGGTCACCAAATCCCTTTCATGGGGTCTATTAAATTAAAACTACTTTCATAATAATACTAAGATGTCATTTGCCTATTAACATATTACTTCCTTTTCCAGCTACATATCTGAGGCTGAATTTTCTTCATATGCTTCAACCAAAATAACATATAATATCAGTTTGAATGCAGATATGAGCATTCAGTTGTCTTCTATTAAGCCAGACATTAATGAGATTTACAAAAATATGTAAAACAATACCATATTGTTTTATTTGCTAAATTTTTTGTTATGGAAAATAATTTTTTAATTTAAACATATTATTTATGGTAACATGAAATGGATTTGTTATTGCTCTTTTAATGAGTATGTAATTTTTTTCTCAGTCTTAATTTCTAATGTGGTAAACATCACTGGATATAACCCACATAACCAAAAGCTCTTTGGGATCCTCATAATTTTTAAGAGTGTAAAGCGGTCCCTCAGCCTAAAAAGTTTGAGACTGTTTGGGGTAGACTAAACAATGTTGTTCAGTCATGTCTGATTCTTTGTGATCCTATTTCTGATTTTCTTAACAAAGATACTGGAGTGGTTTGCCATTTCTTTCTCCAACTCATTTTGCAGATGAGGAAACTGAGGCAAACAGGATTAACTGACTTGCCCAGGATCACACAGATAGTAAGTGTATGAGGTGGGATTTGAACTCAGTAAGATTAATCTCCCTGACTTCAGACCTGGCTCTCTATCCACTATGCCACCTAGCTTAACCAAAGAGAAGGGGAATGAATCTTACTAGGGGGAGCCCATTCTTAGCAGTCTCTAAGATTGTGTTAGAAGTCAAGGAATTCATTGTGGGGACCAGCTTCCCCAGAGGCTCCGAGGGTTGCAATAACCATTCAAAAGCTTGCACTTGCCTATCATGACCCCCTGTCTCTAAGTCGTCAACAATTTCCTTTACAGTATCATGTGTGCTCAACATTCTCTCAGCCAATCAGAAGTCATATCTCCCTCCACTTAGACAACACTATAGATCATAGGTGGGAAGCTAGGTGACACCATAGTGCATAAAGCTCTGGGCCTCATCTTCCTGAATTCAAGTCAGGCCTGAATTAGACACTTACTAGTTATGTGACCCTGGGCAAGTCGCTTAACTCAGTTTCCTCATCTGTAAAATGATCTGGAGAAAGAAATGGCAAACCACTCCAATTCTTTACCAATAAAACACCAAATGGGGTCATAAAGAGTAGAACATGACTGAAAATGACTGAATAACAGGTCTTAAGGCTGGCCCTTAGAAAAACTGTCCCAGGCTTGGAAAGAAGTAGGTTCTAGTTCTGGCTCTGCCACTAACTTTCCATGTGATCTTGGGCAAGTCATTTTACACCCTCATACCTCAATTTTCTCATATGTTAAATGAAGAAGTTGGACTACAGAATCTCCAGGACCCTTCTGGCTATAAATTACAAGATGCTTCTGAATCAAAATGGAGGTCTCTTGGCTCCCAAAACAGCACCCCTCCTCTTCTGTGGGCCTTCGAAATGATTACTTACACTAGAGAAAGACTTTCATATTCCTCAGAGAACTTTCAAACAAAGGTTGTTAAAAAAAAAAAAAAAAAAACCTCTCAGGACACAAACCAAAACCTCCAGAGTTACTGGGACAGAGTAAAATACAAATTGGGTGTTGGTTAAATATAAACTTTCTTTTCACAACATTAAGTTGAAGACTGCTTGCCCCAGGGCAAAATGGAAGAAAGCCATCAGTCCGCTCTTTTTTGAGAAGTTAAGAATCTTTACAGGAAAAAAAGTAACTATAGCAAACATTATAATGTGGTTGTCTAAACAAGAATTACCTTGAGGCGCTTTTACCTACCCATTTGACTCAGTTTGAACTTCAATGATGAACCTCCACTCCTGGAGGGGAGACATGGAGAACTTTTAAACAGAGGCTCACTCTGCCTGAACTGAGGGACAAGTTTAAGTTGCAGGTCGCTTTGGCCTACTGCCAATAGAAATGGGAGAGAGGGGAGGGAAAGAGAAGAGAGGAAGAGAGAGAGGTTGGGAGAGGGAGAGAGAGAGGGTGAGAGAGAGAGAGAGAGAGACTGGAGACAGACAGATGGAGGAGAGGAGAGAGGGAGAGAGAGAAAAGCACATTATCACCCTAGTCCAAAATTATTTCAGTAACTTCCTAACTGGTCGTTCTGCTTCTCTTCATTGCAAAAATCTCTAAATCTCTTCTGGAAAGGATGTGATGGCTAGCCAACGGGGTCCAGGGTCCAGGTTTCAGAAGGACAGGAGCAGGGATGGCACAAAACATAAACTCATGGATTCAGAGTTGGGAGGTCAACACTTGCATTTTCTAGATGAACCTGAGACACAAATCAGGTGAACCACGTCCAAAGAGAGTAGTCAAGGCAGAGTATCAAGCACAGAGAGGCAGGTAAGTGACCAGGTGCAAAAGATCACCTAACTTAAAGATGGTAGAGACCAGGGATCCAGAATAGGAGACTCTGGGGAACAAAGGATAATAGCCACTGACATTTATATGGTGCTTTGTGGATTTGCAAAGTATTTTCTATACAATCTCATTTGAGTCTTAACACAAGCCTATGAGGCAGGTATACAGATATTATTAGCCCCATTTTGTAAATGAGGAAACTGAGGTTCAAAGTGACTTGCCCATGGTCACAGCTGGGAAGTATCAAAGGAAGGATTTGAACCCAAGTTTTCCTGACTCCAAGTTCAGCAGCACTCTATCCCTTACAATATCTTGCTATAAATACGAGATCAGGAGCACAAGCCAAAAGAGGTCAGGAAATAAGCAATAGGTCTAATTAATGGGCACTAGCAGTAACGATAGTAAAAACAAAGCTTGATATTGAACTAGCTGCTTTATCAGGTTGAGGCCTGAGGTAAGGACTAAAGTAGTCAAAGAGGGGGCCAGCATGAGCCTTCGGGCAGAGACAAATAACAACACTTGGCTGGAATGAGGGGGCAGGAGTGCCAGACAGTTTCACATACTTTCCTGCACTTTGTAGGAATAGTAGTCTTCCTAAAACATCACTTTTATCATTCTCCAGGCACACACGGAAAAACTCTCAAAGCCTCCCTGTTGCCTTTAAAATAAAGCTCAAACCCCTTAGCCTAGCACTCAATTCCATTTCAATTTTTTAAAAAATGACTGGGTACCTAAATTCAAGGCTTTAGTTAACTTCATAACTTTCTCTTACACTCCTCTCTTACACAAATCTTCTTCTCTAGCCAGTCTGATTTCTTCACTCTCCAACCAACGTGCTTTGCACTTTCCCACGGGTGTGACTCCTCCCCTCTGTATAATGCAGTGCCTCTTTCTCCCCACTTCTCACTTCCAAATTCATCTTTCAAGGTTCACCTCTACGAACCCTTCCTTGTCTACTCCAACCCACTGTAAATTCTCTTGTCTTTAAAGCTCTATGACATTTCTAAAAGTGGCATTTTCCTTTGCTGGCTTTTATTATTACCGAAAGTTTCACTGGCTGTATTTTTTTTTTTTCTGTCCAACTCTACTTGAAAGCAAGAATTAGAATCCTTGGATAGACTTCAAGGATCCATGAATTTGTTTTTTATGTATTGTGATAAGTGTATTTCAAGATAATTGGTTTTCTTTGTAATCCTACAGATTTTGGTGTTTTTGTTTTGTTTTGGGTTTGTTTTTTGTTTTTTTCATTTAAAAATATGATTCTGAGAAGGAGTCCATCCATAGGTTTCACCAGATGGCCAAAGAGGTCCAGGACATACAAAATGTGAATATCCTCTACTTTAACAGGAGGGCAGGAATCACATCTTGCTTATTTTTGTGCCTCCCACAGGTGCCCAATACCTAGCAGGTGCTCAAAAATTATTTGTCACTCAACCAATTGAGGGTATTAAGCAGGAGATTCCAATCTCCCTGAGTAAGGAAAAACAGGAAATGACAGACTGTAGCCTGAAGAATTTATTAAGCTAGGTATGACAGATTTTCTGACACTGACAGTTTAAAATATATCTGAGTGGGTTTCAAGGAAGGCTACAGCCTTTCCTTTAGATGCCTTTAAAAAATATTATTCTCATCTATCTGGAATGGTTTAGGTATAGTCTCTTGCCTGAAGGCAAGAGGATGGAGTAGATAATCTCTCAAGGTCCCAGCCTTAGGTTTTTCTCCCTTTCTAATACTGTACATTCTTTGAAAGAAAATAAGTCAGAGAGAAGGGGCTATTATTGCTAGGGGACTTTGGGTTTCCTACCCATATTTTATACTCTCTCTCTCTCTCTCTCTCTTTCTGTATATATATATATATATATATATATATACACACACACACACACACACACATATATATATATACACACACACACATATATATATATACACACACACACATACACACACACACACACATACACACACACATATATATATAATATATACATATATATTTCCTTCTCCCTCCCTTCCTAAAAGTCAGTGAGTCTTTTTCAACCCATGCTCATAAAAACAGATGACCTGAATCTTTATGGGTAGCTAATTGTTTGTTTTTAAGTCATAAAAAATGAATTCTTGCTTTGTTTTCAAAGGAACATACACTTCATTCAATCTATACAAACCGACAAGTAGGTGAAGTCCAAGATTTGAAAGATAAAACTTCATTTGTTGATTTTTCTGCCCTGAACTGAAAACAATGGGACAAAGGAGCCAGTTTGTTGATATAAGCTCTATAAAAAACAATAATATTAGTCATGTAAATAAGAGAAAATAAAAGTGGCTTAACAAGATAAATTACAACAAGTCACCACATTAGAGATTAAAATATTCTGATTAAGCAAACACTAACTGGGCCAAAAGAAAGGATAAAGGAAAGAGTGATAACTTCTGATTTGGAAAACAATGGGTCTCCTTATATCTAAGGCATTGCCTAACAACAAGGATAGTATTCAGAGGCCAGCTCATACCTCCATTGTGAACTCAGGCTCTGCGGCCATTGTATTTCCCATTTTTTATTTAAAAAAAAAAAAAATTACCCCACGGTAAAATCACTGCAAGACAAAACCAACACATTCTCTTTTCTTCCTTCCTTCTCTTTCTTTCTTTCTTTTTCTTTCTTCTCTCTCTCTCTCTCTCTCTCTAACAATTGCTAAGCAATTCATTTTGCTTGGTCTGAATTATGTAAGTCTGTGACGGGAATAAAAGGAGTTGGTGGTTTCCAATTCTCTATTTGCATTCCTGCTACTCATAACCAGCTTTGTAATTTGTTGGCCTGACTTTCCACACGATGAACAGCCTGCTGTTCTCAAGCAAGAGGGAAAACAGCCAACTTATCAGTATTTAAGATTATCCATGTACCTGTATGAACAGTAACTTTCTCATAACCTTTTTTTTTTGTAAGAGCGTTTGAACAATTGAAGTAACAGTATGGGGATTTGCACTATTTAAACGAAAAGCACTGAATAGGCCTGTGCCATTTCTTGAGTCAATATTAGATATTTGTATAGTTTTCTTTATTAAAGTGTACATCTATAAATATAAAGAAATAAAACTTGAAACTTTTAACAAGTGAAACCTCTCTGGCTCACACTTCCAGTAGCCTCTTGGCAGGGATGATTACCAGATTCCCAATGACCAAGCCATATAAATAAGAACCAGGCTAACAAGGTCAGAGGTTGCCTTGTAAGGAAATTGTTCCAAATCAGGGCCAGGCAGCTCAGCTGCTGGAGAGGTCCAGTTTGTTGTACCATTGGTCATCCTGAACATCTCCAATACATTCCATAGATTATGGAATTTGGAGCTGGAAGGCATCTTAGAGTGCAAAATTTATTGACTGACTAATTCAACCCCTTCATTGTGCAGATAAAGATACAAAAGCCCAGAGTTGGGGGTAGGAAGAAGCAAATAGATGGCCTAACTTGCCACTCACCTCAGAATTGTACCCAGCTTTTTTTCACACCCTGTCAGGGATATGTTCCTTAGCCCCTTTCCCCTCAACCAGGGTTAGAAACCACTTAACTTCTCTTACCTAGCAATCCTGCCACTCCTACCCCCACGAATAACCCTACCCCAACCTGGACCGAGGCAAGGTTCTATTCACTGTGTCTGCCCTGCTCTGCTGCAGGGGAAAGAATCCCAGGGATCCATGGCAGGAACTTTATAGCAACGCAGTAATACAGGCCAGTGGCCAGAGATTATGGGCAAGAAAAATATTGCTTCCACGTTATTAAAGCCTTCTTAAGGACTCTCTTAAGGTATAGCTCCCAGGTAAAAAGAGGTTCAGAGGCTGGCAAACCTGAAACACTTCATCCCTAGACCAAAATTTTCCATAACTGCTTTTGCAGATAATAGGGGAGGGCAGAATTTCCCTCTTATCCTTAATGTTTTGTGACATATTTCTGTTTGCCCTCCCCACACCTTACACACGGGCATTGCAGCAGCATATGCACAGAAACATCTCTGAGATAAAGGGAGTTGGCAGCAAACTGTGCATTATAATTTGAGGGGTACCAAAAGACTCATCCTCTCTTATGGGTTCTTGAAACTCCCACCAATGCTTATGCTTAGTTTTGGAGGCTCCCAACAATTCAACGAATATATATTAAGTGCCTTCTGTGTTCTATGCATTTGTGCTAGGCACCAGTTAAACAAAGAATGGAAAATAGTCCTTGACCTTGAGGAGTTTATGTTCTATTAAAGCCCATTATTATTAAAGTAATTCTTTGAAAAGTGAGTCTCCTTTCCCCCCTCCATTTCCTTCCTCCCTCCTGTCTCTCTCTCTCTCTCTTTCTTTCTCTCTCTCTTTCTCTCTCTTCCTTTCACAATGCCAAAGGATTTCTTCCATACATGATTTATTTGGCAATTAGCCTTTTCTACCTTATACTGTTATTTATCTTTTTATTTTTATCCTACTGAAAGGACACAAAATTTGCTCAAGGGAAAAAAAATCACCTACCATACAATTTTTATGCATAGAAACCAGACTATATTTGCAATTTATAAATTGCTGGATTATCAGTTACTAAACTCTAACTTTCACCAACTAGATTAAAAACTCTATAAAGGCAAGGATCACATTGTAGAACTCTTTATATACCTCAATTTCTTTCACTTTAAAGAAGCAATGAAGTATAGTGCAAAGTGAACTGAGCTGGGATTCAGGAGACCAATATTTGAATCCCAGCTAACACTCGGTAACGGTGTGACATGTGTAAGTCACTTTATCTTTCTACTTCCTCATCTATAAAATGGGAGCAATATTACTGGATCTACTTCAACCACTGTGTTGTTGCTGTTGTCATTGTTGTGAGGAAATCACTAATATCTTTCTATATAAATATGAGTTTACTAATTAGGGCTGATAAATGTTTGTGGGTGATGGTACTGATCTGTTATCTGAAAGGGACAACACCTTAAACCATTAACACATACTGAAACTGCATGAATTATTTCACTGAATTATCCAGGATAATAGTTAATGGGACAAAAAGAAGAAATAAGTTTTGATGGGCATAGGGTCAAGAAAGGGTCAAAACATTGGGAAATGTTCTGGGAATAAGAACCCAGTGAAGGAGGAGGAAAATGAATGGCAACATCACGATCCTAGACCCTAAAAGGAACACAGGATTACAGATTTAGGACAGGCAGAGACCTTAGAGGTCCTCTACCTTCTCATTTTACAGATAATCCACTGGAGACTATAGCGAGTCCTGAGGCAAATATGATGTAGCTGAGAGTGAGTCTAAGACTCATTCTTCCATAACCAGCCTGGCTCCAGATTTCCACTGATTCCCTCCATGACTTGACCATCATACAGGACCATGCCTTTTTCCCTGCCGTACCCTTTTTCTCCTTTTTGAGGGATTGATAATCAAATCAACCCTTCCTTTGTTCCTTTGAATGGCGTGACAATATATTGCCCTTTGCTTCCACTCAGAATCCCAGCAATTTTGACTGGTAGGTTGCCTTGTCCAAAGCTCCCTTCCGTGAGAACCATTTCTTTCCTGTTCCCTCATAGCTATCCATATCAGTGTTATCCCTTCAGTATTCCTATCTCATTCTTTTCCATTGTGCCCTCTAGAATCCCTATTTTATTGTTAACAAACTATCCTTCATATTAGACCAGGGTTCTTACCTTTTTTGTGTGTGTTATGGACTCCTTTAGAATTCTGGTGAGGTCTATAAACCTTTCTCAGAATAATGTTTTTTAATGCGTGAAATAAAATTCACAGGATTTCAAGGGAAATCAAGTATAACAAAATACAATTATCAAAATATTTTAGGGGGCAGCTAAGTGGTGCAGTGGATAGAGCACCAACCCTGAAGTCAGGAGGACCTGAGTTCAAATCCGGCCTCAGACCACACACTTGATACTCACTAGCTGCGTGACCCTGGGCAAGTCACTTAACCCCAATTGCCTGACAATAAAAAAATATTTAAAAAAAATTTTAAAAACAAGATCTTGGACCCTAGGTTACGAATTTCTTTTTTGACCTTTGCCATTCCCCAGGAAATTATTTTGTATGTATTTTGAATTTGCCTATACGTGTATATGCTACCCCATCCTGGACCCTCTCCCCCCTCACAGAAAGCTCCTTGAAGAGCTTGGCACATAGTAGGTAGTTAATAAATGATTGTTGAATTGAACTGATTTGTCAAGGTTACACAAGGGACAAAGCCAGAATTCAAACAGGAGCTCTGACTCCAAATCCAGCTCTTTCCAGTTCACCAAAAAAGAAATTTTACCGTTTTGCCCAGAGACAGCTCCCAAAACTTATACCCATTTAGATTTTGTCAGATCCAGAGTCAGCTCTAAAAAGGGTAATTGCCTCAATGGTTCTGTTTTTCACACTCAGCTTGGGAGATATAGTACTTCACAGAATCATGGAATTTCAGAATAAGAAGGGACCAGCAAACTGTTTAAATATACCCTCCCCGAAAAATTCCCATTACAACACCCCAAGCACGTGCTCACCCAGCCTTTACTTGAAAAGCTCCATTGAGGGCAAAAACTCATTGCCACTTTTGGATAGTTCTAATTGTTAGGAAGCTTTTTCTTATAAATTGACCTCTTTGAAATTTTCTCCCAAGCTCTACCCTCTGAGGCAATGTAGAACAAATGTTCTATTCCCTTTCCCACATGTCAGTTTTTCAATTACTTGAATACAAATATCCTGAGTGTGACCTTGGATGAGTCACTAAATCTCCTTGGCTCTCAGTTTCCTTAATTAAAATGATAGGACTGGATTAGGAAGAGAACAAACGAGACTACATTTGGGAAATTTTACAGCACTTTTGATGATCCCAAGTTTCACTTTGACACAAAAACAGAAATTTGTAACAAAACATTCTTTCAGTGACATAATATAGCTATGGCTATGATGAAATATCAGTCTCAGAAGAATCAAAATTAAAGTGGCCCCAAAGGGTAATAGGGGTGGGAATAAGCAAGCTGCAGCATATTACCAGCGATGCCCAAGAAGTTACATAAAAGATACTCAGGAAATACATGACCAGTAAATCATGTAATCAGGAGCGAGAAAAAAATTGTTGGAACAATATCAGTTCCATCAATCTCAATAGAAAGTAAAAAGAATTAGAGGAAGGTCTTAGAAATGTTGGGTAGGTACTAAATGGAGGATTTGTGAGTTATGTGTATGGATGGGTTGTTAGGAACCAGGAGAGATGAGATCACTGGATTCCGTGAAGAATTGAAGCATGCCTCTGATCACTCTGTTCCTTCTAGCTAAAATGTTCTTTTTTCTGCTTTGCCTATTCATCTCCTAAGAGGTCAAAGGCCCAGCTCAAAGGAAGCCTCCTCCATGAATTTTTCCCTTATTCTACCAGTGAAAACTAACTTCATCCACCTCTGAGCTAGCATAATTTGGGACTTCCTGCATTTTCATATCCTATCCTATGTTATTACTTTTTGTATGTGTCTTATTTCACCTATTAAGCTGTAAGTTCCATGACAGCAATAACCGTGTCTTCTCCGTATCCCTCATGGTACTTTGCACATACTAGGTATGCAGAGATAATTTATCAAATGAATAAATAAGTTAGTTCATGCAACTGGTGCAATTAAATGAATAAATAAATAATGAACAAACTCACTCCAAGTGAAAAAGGCATTGTTAACAGCATAAAGATACTTTGTCCTTTTCAATTGAGAGTGTTTGCAGACATCTGACATGGCTGATGCATGAGGGACATTTGGGGCCTGAATATGGGAAGGGGGAGGAAATTGGTAAAGTCTGCTTACATAAAAGCTGGTGGAATTTTCCTATACAATATAAGTATTTCATAAATCTCTGAAAATAAAAACAGTGCTTGACCTGAAAAGTCAAGAGAGTTAACACAATTGTCCAATCTACATTTTTTCCTTACTGGAAAGAGCCAACCCTGCAATGAAACAGTCTTTGTTTTTAGAGCTCTGAGGGTTTTTTTTTTTTTTTGCGTCTTTCCAAAGTAGGCCAGATTTCAAATGAAAGATTCCAAATGAAGAGAGACATGTAGAAGAGGTTCTAAAGAGTCTCTCAGTAGACACAGTATTGTTGAATTTAAAGATAATTGAGTTTGACTTCCACCATAGAACAGCAACCCACAGCCATTAGGATTCTTATTTAACCAGGGCTCATCAATTCTCACTAAACCTTATTCACAGATTTGAGAAGCTTCAGCTAATGCTAATAAAATAGCTACTATAAAAGAAAAAATCTCCCAGGGAAAACTGGAAATTCCCAGATTTCAAAAAATAACCTTGGACTTGATCAACATCCTAAAGACAGCCATGTGAATGGCTAATGAAACTGTATAATTTCTCTATGTGTTTCTCAAGGTCTTTTAAACATAGACTTCCATAGCTGGGGGAGGGGAGGGGAAATAATATGACATTCAAATAAAATAAAATTGGGACCCAATGTCATTAACCTTATGCTTGTTTGTTATTATTTTTTCTTATTAAATTATACAAATGGGCAGTGTGGAGCATTCAGACAATAAAAGTAAGGAGCAGTAGTTTGTCTTTCAATAAAAAAAATTATTTTCTCCCTTCTTCTCCCCTGCCCCCAAATACATACCTTCTTCTAAAGTAGACTTTTTGTAAGACTTCTTCCATAGGTGTAAATAGTACCCAAGCTATTCATATATTAAGAAGGGTAGAGGGGGGATGGTAGGAAACTGGAGGTGGGAGTATGGATACTTTTTTTTCCCTATAGATGTCAATTTTTATTTTACTCACAAAGCATAAGGAGACCTTTCCTGAAACTTCTCAATGGGGGTGCATAATTAAAATTCAAGACATAGCCCCCTACTACTATCCTTCTTATCAAATGGTTTGAGAAAGCATGGATGGGTGGCAATCAGCCTAGAGATAGAATACCCACAATGATGAGCTCTCAGGTCACTGAGATGTAGTATCTCCTTTCTATAGTTCTCTGTGTTACACTAATTGCTCTTATTTTGTCTCCTCTGCTCATCCTCCTATTTCCCTTCCACCTTATAGTCCTATCTCTTTCTTTCCTTTCTTTCCTTTTTATTTCATCCTTCATTTTGTTTCCCCCAGAGTCCAACTCTTCTTTCACTCCCTCCATTTTATTTTGGTTCTATTACTCTTTTGTGGGGAGCAGAGTTCTTAAAAAGAGAGATGGATAGGGAAACTAAGAGAACCACATGAAGAAGAGATATCATGTCATGTGGTTCAATGCATTTGGAAAATATTTTGAAAGCCTACATCATTATTTATGCTGCATGTAATGTAGATGAGGGTTTCTGAGATCTGGGCTCATCCCTTGGGCAAAGTTATATTCTCTAAAGTGGGGCATAGGGGTATGAAAAGGGTAACAAACCTTATTGCTTCCAGGGAAGAGGATGAGAATATGAGGATTCAGTGGGAGCATTCTGGGCACAAATAAAAATAAAATCATTGTACAAGCAAGAGCTGGCTGGTGGCCAGGGTTATGATTCAACACTTCAGGGAATCAGTGATTATCTTGATGTGGGTATTTCCTCTTTCAGTGTAGACTGCGATTCATCTATGCCTTCTCATCCTACATTCTTCTTTTTCATATCCTCCCATAGATCATGCCATCTATCTAACATGCTAGAAGCTTTTTTCTAGGTCTCTTCACATTTTGCAGGTACCCTTGAAACTTTGGACTGCCTACAATCCTTGTCTCTTTTTCATCACATGATTGTCCTACCTCCTTTTTTTGTCATTGATTTTCTCCACAACATCTCTTGGAATCCCATCTGATCCTATGGAATCTCTTTTCCATTTCTTGTCTGTAGGTCATTATTGTATATTTACAATATACAAGTAGGTGATGCCACCTACTTTACCTACTATTCATGCTTCTATTGCCCCTTGGGTTACTAGCAACTTTGAGCTTTTAAAGGTCATGTTGTTCTAAGATTTGCAAGTAAGCAGCACAGCTAGGAGAACTTTTATGTCTAAAAATAAAAATGGGTCCTTGCTTTGGGAAACAAAAGTATAGCAACAAGTTCTCAAATTTATTTCAGACATCTTCCTCCTATTCAACTATGGCCCCAAATCACTGTTCATCTGCAATATTTATTCCATGTACACATGGAATATACACATATGCACACACAAATATATACACATACACATACTGAGGTACTAAGTCAATGAATTGACTATCCAACTGCATGTAATCATCTAGACAATAGTAATTTTTCATCCATTTAAGGTTTTCCTTATGTATTTTTAGACCAATCTCTTTTGAGTACTCATGGATTTGTATTGAGGATGCCTTGTAATAGTCTGAGCTTGATTCAATTAACATAACAGAATCATAAAAGTGGAACTTGTGGAGAATCTCATTATCTATATGGAATCCCTTTTCCATTTCTTTAGGACATTTTCCATGACAGCAGTGAACCCCTTTGGTAAGCATATATCTTCCAGTTTAAGTCCTAACTTGACAATAAACAAAAGTTTGTTGAGCAGGCATCTCAAGAAATCTTGTAGGAGCTTAACATATATATATATATATATATATACACATATACATGCACACACACACACACACATACATATATATGAGTCCTTGTTGGTAGATGGTCTTTAAGTCCCTGTGTTATTCTAGGTAGTCAAATTCTTTTTTGTTAGAAACAAATAATAAACACAGAGGGATATTGCGTTCTCTACTCTTTTCAGGTTATAAAGATGAAGTGTTCTGTATAGAGAATATTTTGCAAAAGTGTTCCTATTTATGAGAGAGAGAGAGAAGGATGAAAGAAAGAAAAAGAAACAAGGACAGAGAGAAAGAAGGAAAGAAAGTAATATATTTCTGTGGTGGGGTACCATGGAACCATGAGCAGATGCTGGGAAGGCTGCCCACTCCTCAAAAGGAAGGCCATTTGGAAGCATCCTGTTTTAATTAAAAATATTCGATTGCCAGGTACTCAAGTCAGTTGTTTCTTTACACTTTGAATAAAAGAAGCCTGAATAATGGAGTTGGGAAGAAGAGAATGGTAAACTTTAAGCAAATAGTTAGAAAGCTGAAAAAGATTTTGAAGTCAAATACTCTTCTCCCTTTCCCAGTTCTGAAGAATCATGTAAAAACTGAAAAAGACCTGAAGGATCATCTAGTTCAGTATTTCCTATTTAGTAGTTTGTGAACCTCTAAGTGATGATTACAATGATGGGGTTCACAATGATGATCCAATGGTGTTCATACTAAAATTCCTTTAATGAAACCTCAGGCAGTAAATAATTGTCTTATTCAGTACCAATATATTTTTCCTCTGTGACAACAATCATATGCATGTTTGAAGCATAGGTTTGTTTCTGCAGTGATTCAAAATCATCATGATCACATGCAAAATGATTTTGGTATTTTTGCAGCAACTACATCAAACTCTGACCACTTCTAAGTAAGCACAATACATTCTTCTGATTTCTCAACCTATCATCAAATTGTTTCCAAACCACAACAAGGATTCAACATTAGATCACAGTTCCCAATGGATGGTCAGACATGTGCTCCTACTACTCATTTGCATTTTATGCACTGTGCCAGCGTAGCTTTCCTTCTATCATCCTGTAATCATATGATATCAGTTGAATAATAGCATAATTGAGATGTTACAAATGTTTACATCCTTGCAGCACAAATGTTAGGCTGTTTGAAAACCATGATCACTGAGCATAAGCATTAAGAGCTATCTTGATGTCATCATGAACCATCACAAATATTCTGCAAAAACAAACCTTATTTTACCTATTGTTGCAGTATAGAGACTGTTTTCCAATTTAAATTTATCCTCTATTTATGTTACTATTCTTTTGTATGGCAGATTTTTCAATGAATTGGTTGGCAACACAGGTCAGTCAATTAGTAGAGTTTCTGTGAATGTAGTTGATATGGAAGTAGGAGATGGATGAGAAGAAAGGAACATCTGAAGAGATTCTTTCCTTACTAAAGTTGGTTTACATATAAACATTATTAAAAAACAAAAGAACATATGTAATTGCACTTGAAGTACATTTATCACTTAGTAGAGCATTTATCATTATCCAGTAGAAAAGTAAATATTTTGTATAATTAGCTATTCATTTTCCTTGACTGATTAGGTAGCTAAAAATTAAAAAAAAATAACTTCTATCTCTCAGCAAAGGAGCATATGAAATTTTTCTAACATTTCCTACTACATATTTGTGTGAGTAAGCACTTTCAATTTTTTGTTGTTTTAAGTTAAAAAACAAAACAAAATAAAACACAAATAAGCTCTACACAAAACCAGATTTAAGTCTATTTGTTTTATGTTGAGGCAAATATTACAACTTTTGTTCAGATAAAAAAGTTCAACATCAAAATTAAGTTTATATATGATTATCAATATTATATTAAATATATTTTGAGTTGTGACTTATTTTGTTAATAATGTTATTTATATACAAAATTTTGTAAAATGAAATTTAATATGAATTCTTACATATAATAGTATTACTGAATTATTCAGATTCATTCTTTTAATTCTTATAGAATGTCTCACATAAAATATTTTAAATTATTTTAAAATTAGAGTTTTATTATTTTATGTTTAATTTATAATATATCTATTTATTTGATTACGATATAATTAAGATGTAAATATTAAACTAGAGATTTTTGGACAAAAGTTATCATTGAAACTATAGAAAGCACCTAATAAATCTCAAAGAATATTATATATTATTTATTAAATGACCCTGGACTTTACAAGACATTGTTGCTGTTGTTGTTGTTGAAAGGGGTCTGCAGAACAAAAAGCATTGAGAACTACTGATGTAGTTTAATTTCTTCATTTTATGAAGAGGAAACAGACCCCAGAAAAAGAATAAATGAATGGTTTAAGGTCATTAAGGAAAGTTTATTCAATCTTTGCTAAAATTTAAATTCATTTGAGGTATAGTCAAAGAGAAGTTACTGGGAGATAATGTGATATTTAAAAAAAATCCACAAATATTAAAAAATACAAGGATATACTTCAAAATTAAGATAAAATATTAATAGCAAGTAAACTATATCTATTCCCCTGACCTCTAATGTCTCTTCCAGCTCTCAATTCTATGATAAAAATGGTCTACCAGTTTAGCAGCCCTATCCAAAAAAGGAAACAAGGTTAGTTCAACATGACTTTTTCTTGGTAAAACAAAGCTGGTTCTTTCTGACTCCTACTTCTTTTCTTAGATATTCACAGACTCTCCTTTTAATATTATATCCTAGAATTTTGCCAGCTATTGAAGTCAAGTTCAATGGCTATAGTGTGTAGAATCTGCTTTATTCCCCTTTTGTGAAATTCAGAAAAGTATTTTCTCTTCATCAGTCCTGCAGCACCAACCATATTCACCATTATGTTTCTACTATTGCCAACAGGGTCCGAACCATCATTTCCACTAGTTATTTAAGTGTCCCTCCATGTGCTATCACCCCAGGTGATATGAACTCATGGTAGAGGAAGAGAATAAGCCTACTATGTGCCAGGCACTGTTCTGAGTACTTTATAACTGTCTCATTTGATCCTCACAACAAAGACAGGTAAATGGTCTCTTACTATCTTCCTGTTTATCTTAAGTATAAGTTGGCCTTAAGTTAAGACATATCCCACCTCTGAAACATACTGGTTGTGTGTCCCTGAGCAAGTTACTTAAACTCACTGCTCTAGCCAAATCTCTGATTCTGTAAGTTGCCGAAAAGGTGCCCACCTGTGTTGATAAAGCAGATGAATAAATCACAGTTCCAGTCACTATCTCTACAAGCTCCCTAGTAACCATTTTTGATTCTCTTTTTTCCAGTCCAAACATCATTCTTCTTTGACACAGAAAAAGGATGCAATATACTAGTTGACCAGCTCTACCTTCTTTCAGTTATCTGTTATCTTTGTTTCATCTACCATGAACAGAAGTTCTATCACTTTGGCATTTCTCCTCTTTTGCTTACTATAACAACTACAAAAATAATAACATCCTATTGTTTTTTCTTTAACTTTCTTCATAAGACTCAGCTCATTCTGAACTAAATGAGATAATACATGTAAAGTGTTTTAAACTTGCTATATGTTAGCTGTTGTGCTAGTATTATTATTATCATAGAACTATCCTACGTTGTACTCTTTTACCAGTCTTTGGTGCATCTTCAGTACGTGTCTTTTAAAATTTTACATTTGTCCTGAGTTCTCCATGCATGCTATTTCCTTTTTAAATGTCAGAATTCTATTTTCCAGGGTCATACATTTTTTCCTGGGTTGACTTCTATAGAAGGCCATCCATAGGCTCTTACCTAACCATGTGCCAGAGGCATTTCAAGGAAGGAGAGATCATGGAGGGATCAGCTGGTCAAGTAAGGAGAAGTCAGAACTTCAACTGAGTCTTTAAGGCTGGATAGGTTTCAGAGAAGTGAAGAAAGGCATTTTTAGAAGGATGAATGCATATGCAATGATGTGGAAATGGGAATATATTAGACTAGATTAGATTAGATATACTAGAAAAGTCACCAGACCATACATACCCTTTGACCTAGTGATATCACTACTAGGCATATACCCCAAGAAGGTCAAAGATAGAGGGAAAGAGGTGTATGTGTGTGTGTGTGTGTGTGTGTGTGTGTGTGTGTGTGTGTGTGTGTAATAGTAATAGGAGAGTCAAGAAACTTCTTGCTGAGATATAAAATTCTTATTGGAGAAATGCTGCTGGGAAAATAGACACGGAGTAGATTGTGACAGCCACCAACACTAAGTGAAGGAAATTTAATGTTATTCTGTAGGCACTAGGAAGTCATTTAAGATTTTTGAACTGGGAAAGATGGCGGCTGATTAAGATGATAATGTGACAGCAGTACGGAGAATGGATTGATTGAAATAATGATGAAAGATGGGGAAACCAGTTAACATTTTGTAATAACTGAGGTGTGAGATGATAAGAATCTGAAAAAGATAGTTGGCAATGAGAATTGAAAGGAAGGATGGCTTTAAAAAATACTACATAGGAAAAATCAATAGAACAAGGTGACTAATTGAATGTGGGGGACACAAAACAAAAAGCAACCACGAAATTTTCTGCCTGAGGGACTGGGGGAAATAATGATACTATTGTTGGAAATTACCAAGTCAAGAGGAAGAGAAAGTTTTAGGAATGTGTTTAGTTCACCTTTAGATACAGTAAGCTTGCTGATGTAGTAAAATATCTAAGGGGAAAAGTTTGAGGAGAGAGTTGGAGATGTAGGTCTGGAACTTTGAATCATTCATTTGTGCCTGGCATATAGTAGATGCTTAATAAAGAAATACTTCTTGATTGATTGATTGATCCACTGAGAGATAATAGTTGAAGCCAAGAGGGTAGGTAAGTTCTTAGAGACAATAATTTACTAGATAAATGTTCAAAGGATATTATAGATAGGCAGTTTTCAGAGGAGGAAATAAAAACTACCAACCACTATATAAAAGAATGCTTGAAGTCTCTAATAAGAAGAGAAATGCATATTAAAACAACTCTGAGAATTTGCCTCCCACTCTTCAGGTTGGTTCTTAAAGGTAGGGACTGGTTTGTTTTTTGACTCTGTACCTCCAGTGTCTAACACATTGCCAAATGAATGTGGGAAGATAGACACACTAATCCATTGTTGGTGAAAATGTGAGTTAGTCCAACAGTTTGAGAAAAAAAAAAGTAATATCATACTAGAAAATTCCCCAGACCTTAAATAACCTTTGACCCAGTGATATCTCCACTAGGCATATACCCCAAGTAGGCCAAAGGCAGAGGGAAAGGTATATGTGTATGTGTGTGTGTGTGTGTGTGTGTGTGTGTGTGTATCTATATGTGTTTGTCTGGTATATGTATCTATATATATACAACCACATACCACAATAAAATACCACACACATGTATAGATACATCTATATCTATAATCTACCTATATATGTGTATATGCATATATTTACATGAAATTTTAAGGGAAGAGTGTGCCCCCCTATTTGGGAAAGGTTTTTGTAACAACTATTCTTGCTATACTTAATAAATACCCTTTCTAAAAACTATTTAAGTCTAGCTGATAATCAATGGACAGTATACTGGCTAGGGCTTGTGAATGACAGTACCAGAAAACCCCAGTCACTTAGTTATACCCTCACAGCTCTAAGTAGTCATCTTTATTATAAGAGAGGGTTCTATGGTGTTAGGGGAATACCAAAAAAAGGGGGGGGGGACAAGAATTAACCATGTTTGGGTTGATTTGATAAAGTTCAATGGACAGTTTCTCTTGATTAGTGTTGGTTCATCTTTCTTTATCTTCACTATACCAAGACTCCCCTCTGACATATACTGGCTTTGTAACACTGGGGAAATCACTTAATTTCTCAGTGTTTGGGAGATTTTTTCTAGACTATAAGTTGTAGAGAAGGTGACAATCTGCCTTGATATAGGGAATTCTCTAAACCCTTGGAATCACAGGTCTAATACCAATCCTCCTCCTCAAGAAAAGATTCATTTTTACTCTTCCCCATGGTGCCAACATCCTGCCTGACTTTATGATCCATTCTTACCCCCATCAAAACTTAGTATGTCCTTCTGAGTGAGAGATGACAAATTTCTTGCAGTGAAAGATGTTGCCTTATTTAGTTTTTAATCTCTCTTCAACTCTTAACATAGTCTTGTGTACACGGAAGACACTAAATATATGCTCGTTGAATGAATGTTGAATAAGTGAATCAATGAAAGAATTATTATGATGCAGCCTAAAAGGAAAAAGCACTCACTGATATTCTATAGCTGACATTCTATTCAAATATCTTACTCATAAGTGCAGAAACCTATTATGTTATTGAATTTCATTGGGAGAAAAACCGTTAGGCAATAAGTAAAAGTATTATTTTATTAGATCTGCTGCACTAGAAGCATGATTTTGTTATGTCTTGGAGGCAAATTTTTTTCTGAGAAGCATACCTCCAATTTTATAAAAAATAAATAAGAAAATAGGATTCAGTAGCAGACATTTTATGTACAGGTATTTTATCGTAAATATATGTATTCTCTGGGTTCTCAGTATGTCATCTCTGTATAGATATATGTAGAAAAGGAAGGTGGCAAGAGATCAGAAGAAAAATAAAACATGACTGGACACGTCACTTCCCTTGTCTTTCCTCACATGTAACACTCAAGAAATTGGACAATATGATATCCAGAGTTCCTTTAAGCTCTAAAATCTACACAACTTAAATTCAAACAAACAATAAAATACAACAAAACGGGGCTATCACAGTTGGCAAAAGTTTAGTTTTTCCTAGTCACAGAAAAGTAGATTCTTTAAAGATACTTCCAAATATAATCTTGAGTTTGGAATCTGGATATCTATTTATAAAAAGATGAGCAACAAAATATAAACATTCTTATTCTTGGTATATGTTCCTCTTTTTGTCTCAGCTTTCTAGCCTTCAAAATCTTCAGATATGGCATTTCCCAAACTTGGGATATCTCTGTAATTCACTCCTCTAAGCCACATTTCTCTCATTTTCAAAATACTATTCAAGCTTACTACCTCTTGACATTTTCCCCAGATGGGCACCACCCAACTCTCTTCTTTCCAGAGTTCATCACATTAGGCTTTGTTGATTTCTTTAGCATGTATACATAAGTAGTAACTTTATGAATTATTCCTCCAATTACATTTTTATTTCCAAAATAAATCTCTCTTTTAAAAAATAGTATCTTAATGTGGTTTAGTGGATAGAGTGATGGGTAGGAGTCACAAAGACCTGGGTTCAACACTTAACCTTGGCACAGCCTCTCTTGGTAAGTCACATGACCTCTCAGCTCCCCAGGCAATTATCCAAAACTATAAGCTATAGATATGTTGCTGGGAATTTCCTACACCAGTGAAATCACAACTGGCACAGAAATATTTTGGTTGAATTTGACTTCCTGGTGTGAAATGCAAGAGAAAAATTCAAATATACTTGTGAAACTGGAATAGTTTTATTTAATAAGCCATAAATTGGAGCAAATCTTCATTGTACCAAATAAGTGTTAAGTAGAAGCACAGAAAAACTCAATTGGCAAAAGTTTAGTTTTTCCTAGTCACAGAAAAGTGGATTCTTTAAAGATACTTCCAATTTTTATCTTTGTATCCCTAGTGCCAAGCACATTGCCTAAACATAGCAGCTGTTTAATAAATGCTTGTTGTTTAATTAATCTCTTGTTTGAACCTAGGTCTTCTGACTCCACCCAAACCCAGTGCTTTCCCACACTATTATGGTCTTCTGACTCCAAGGCCTCTGTTCTTTCCCCTATATAACTGTTGTCTCTGGGATCTCAAGTAAACAAGAAGGTATTTTATAACAATGAGATTAGCCAACATTTATATAGCACTTTAAAGTTTGCAAAGGACCTTATATACATTGAGTCATTTCAATGTCACAACCCTGGACAGTAGATAGTTACCTCATTTTGCAGATAAAGCAACTGAAGCCAGGACAGATGAAATAACTTGCTCAGAGGATTCAAACTTAGGTCTTCCTGACTTCAGTCAAGTCTAGCACTCTATCCATATGCCACGGGGATGATTAAAATCCTTGTAGAAAGTTAATATTTTAATATGATGTATATATATATACACATTAATATGTGTATATATATTATATGTATAATATAATATAATGTTTAAACATTTGTCATTTTTCATTATTTATTTGCAAAGGGTCTAACTACTTCTTTATTTTAAATATAATTCAGAGACCTGTTTTTCTACTCTAGTTGCAATTAAGGCCTCCTGCCTACTTCAATTCCTTTTATTTATAATCTAGGTCTGACCCACCTTCACTCTACAATACAGCCAAACTGGCCTATTAAAGGCCACATCTCCTACCTCTGAACCTTTGCAATGGGCTATCCCCTTTTCTTAAAATGCTTTCCCTTCTTACCTTTACCTTTTGGAATACCTAGACCCCTTCAGAGATCTGCTCAATTGCCTACCTGTTATGTAAAGCCTTTCTTGATCCTATGCAGTTTCCCCTCAGCTGTAAAGGCCTTGAGAATAAGGATTGTTGCTGTTGTTTTTTTTTGGGGGGGGGGGTGGTAGGTGGGGAGAAAGGGGTTTGAACCCTCAGAGCCCAGCATACTATCTTTTGAAGAAGGTACTTAATAAAAGTTTCTTGATTGAATTTCACATTTTTTCGTTGATTGAAATCATCTTCTTTTGTGGATTTGTACTGGACAAAATATGGTCCTGTTAGGCTGAGTAGCAAAGCTCTGAAGGTGGTTGTATTTCTGCTGTGTCTTAATACCATCCCTGAGCCTTTGCTGTTGAGGATCTGTATCTGCATTGGTAAAAGTGATTTTCTCACTTTGTCTTTGCCTTTCTTTGTATGCCTAGTGTTTAGCACAGTAACTGACACACAGGTAGGTCCTTAATAAATGTTTATTGACTGACTCAAAAATCCTTAACACCAGTGAAATCACAGATCTGGACCAAACAAACAAAACTCAGTTCATTGCATTGTTTGCAGGCATTTCACATTTTAGGAGTGTCAATTTTGCTGTGAAAATACACTTAAACACACACACACACACATTGTATACTACACTACAATAATTTACATCAGAATTCACATATCTACAATTCTGCAAAAAAATTCTTTCCCTCCTCCTTGCATATCTACTAGTTACTTACTTTAGAAACAAGTTTTGTTCAATGTTACGACAAAAAATGTTATTGGGAAATACTTTATGGAAAATAGGATATTTAACGTACTGGCTATCAACTTTCTCCACACCCAGTAAAAGGGGAGGAGAAGGGAATAAGCATTTATGCACTGCCTACTCTGTGCCAGGCACTGTCAACTCAGTGTGGTAGGTGCTATTATTATCCCCATTTTTCAGCTGAGGAAACTGAGGCAAACAGGTTAACTGACTTGCCCAGGGTCATATAGTTAGTAAATATCTGAGGCTTCTTTTGAATTTAAAGGCACAGTGTTCTATCACACTGCCATCTCTAGCAAGATCCCATATATAGCAATGGGAAGAATCTTGATAAGTTACAAGGACAGCTGATAATGACTTATGTGTTGTCTTCCTGTTTAGAATGTAAGCTCTGTTTTTTGTTTGTTTGTTTGTTTTTTAGGCAATTGGGGTTAAGTGACTTGCCCAGGGTCACACAGCTAGTAAGTGTCAAGTGTCTGAGGCCGCATTTGAACTCAGGTCCTTCTAACTTCAGGGCCGTGCCCTATCCACTGCGCCACCTAGCCGCCCCCTGAATGTAAGCTCTCTGAAGACAGGGACAGTTTTGATTGTTTCTACTTGTATTCCCAACACTTATTAACTGTTCCTGGTACACAGTAAGAGCTTAAAAAAATGTTCTCTCCCTCCTCCCCGCCCCCCCATCCCACTCCACCCAAATTATCATTTGTCTGTCCATCCTTCAGTCTCGATGACCTCTGAGGTCCCATCTAGCTATAACATACTAAGATGTAAATGAGGTAACTTCTCCAACACAAGCAAAATCAAGGCCTTACTTTCTGGAGCTTCCTAAGGATATTCTGGTAGGAGTTACCTGAAGGTACTTGTCTCCATAGAAACACTAATTTGAAAGCCAATGATCTAAAGAAAGGTATTATTCCTTGAGGCAGGCTGTTTACATGAATCAACATTTCTCTAATACTTGTCAGTGTTTTGTAACACTTTCTTAAGTGCCAATTGTAGCTTGCCAGTTCTTCTGAAGTGTAGAGGCTGTAAATGGGTGAAGCCAGAACGGTAACCAGGTTCCCTTGGGGCTTTTTCTGTCATTGTAATGCAGAAGTTCTTTTTAGTGTTTTCATTTTGCATAATCATTAGTTATTTGGAGACTAGTGAGAAGCAAGGGACAGATCTATTAAGTCTTGATTAGCCAGTATGCATTAAAAGTGCTTGTTTTCCATTATCCCCCACTTCTTACCCTTAATCCACACCTATTGGAAGTATTTTTATCTTGATTTTCTGCATTTGATAGTGCAACTGGAATTTACTTGCTAAAATGGATCTCTAGGGATTACTTTAGGGTAAAAAATTTTCTCCTGGGATTAAAAAAAAAAAAAATTACAAGCATGCTGTAAGGAAACATCTGGCTAGAAAAATATATGGGTGGGGCACCCCAACTTTCATCACTTGAAACTTGTCCTTTCCACTGCTCTGCCTGAGAAATATTCATTCATTAGCACACAATCTACGCCTCTCAGATTTTGAATAAACACAAAATCAGAGTCCAAGATTTAATATGGTCTGTTTTCTCTTCTATTCAATATTAACCTTTAAATCTCAGTACAAGGAGTTATAATCTGTTTTTGCACTGTCTTTCAAAATACTGAAGAAAAACGTTAACCCAGCCCAAATCAATTTACTATTTGTTTTACTGAGGGGGAAAGAAGCCAGCAAAGCAACTATGCAGAGGAACAGCTATGAAAAGAAAATAAACTTTATTTTCCACTATCTCATGGTTTCCAAATACTTAACATCCAGAGAATTTGTTCTTTCCTTTTATTGTGGATTTGATGGTGATTTTGAGCTCCATGCTCCATGTAACAATGCTCTAGGGGATTGCCAATGTAATGTCCTGATTTATTTAAAGATTTCCATTTTATATTAGTAGATAACCATTGGAGGTAAAATAATCTCTGTAGAAGAATTAAGGAAATGGGCTATGAAAAATCAAAACATAAGAAATGATACAAAAAATCCAAAGGGAAGCCCGGCAGCTTAGTGGATTGATCACACTAGCCCTTGAGTTGGGAAGACTGGACTTCATATCTAGCTTCAGATATTTACTAGTTGTGGGACCCTGGGCAAGTTACTTTTACATCTGTCTGACTCAAATTCTGTATCTATAAAATGGGGGTAATAAAGCACCTTCACCCTAGGTTTATTGTGAGGAGAAAATGTAATAATACTTATAACATGCTTTGCAAACTTTAAAGTCTGACCTGACCCTTCATGACCCCATTTGGGATTTTCTTGGCAAAGATACTGGAGTGGTTTGCCATTTTCTTCTTCAGCTCATTTTACAGATGAGGAAACCAAGGTAAATAGGGTTAAGTGACTTGACCAGGGTCATACAGCTTATTAGTATCAATCCACTTCAACACCTCCCTGCCCACTAAAAAAGCACTCTATGAATGTACTCTGTTATTAAGGTGGTGAACAAAGAGAGGTAATTCAATGCAAGAATACTTGCTTATGTCGGAAAGGACTTTAGTGTAGTCAGAAAAAAAGAGATGAGCCTTATTTCTTTTAAATCTTTTTGGTTTAAAACATTATTAGTCAGTCTTTGAACTAGGTAAATGAAATTCCATCTAACATTTAAATTAAATGGGAGGTGAAAGCTACAGGCCCTAAAACTTTGAGATCTTTGACCCCACTCCCAACATAGATCTCTTCCTATTCCTGAGGTCCTCAGGTACATGAGGCAATAGAACAATGTGCAGGTTCTCGAGTCAGAGGACCTCAGCTCCATGCCAATCTGTGATTTAACTACCTTAGGCAAATCATTTAGTCTCTATAGGTCTCAGTTTACTTATCTGTAAAATGAGAGGGTTGAACTAGATGATTTAAATATTTGCAACAACTGCTATTGAATACGAACTTTTTGTGGGTAAGGTGAACCAAAGTTTTGTCTGGTCCAAGAAATTATCAACCACACATTTTACGTTTAAAGTTGAATGAAAAAGTAATTAAAGTGACGTTTCCAAAGCATAAACACACTTTCCACTTAACAGAAAACGGGCATATCTGTTCAATGGTGGTTAAATAAAATGTTGCCGGCCTTTTGGGTAGGAGGCTCATTACATCGAATTCTAAGGGCCACAGTCTGCACTAATTTTGGACGTATGCAGGCTTAAATTCTCCAGAACAAATGTCAAATGAATTTCTCTTCAGCTACTTCTTTTCTTTAATCTGTCCTATGCTTTTCAGTTTCTGTTGAGCTAAATGCTAAACTGGAGACTGTGGTAGTGGTGGTGGTGTTGGTGGTGCTATGGAAGGAAGAGGGCATTGTAATTACTATCATCGGTCTTTGGAATGGGTTCAGAAAAGGTGCCTAACTTCAGTGAGTCCCATTATTAATGGTCTGTGCAAATGGCATTTTTTCCTACAAAGCCCAAATACTGTCCTTGTCTTTCAAGGGTATCTCACTTGTAGATGTGGAGAGCCCTGGTAGAAGTGCACTCTGCTTGAACTATTTCAAGAAGACTAATCATGTCTCTATTCTATTTGTGTGAAAAATCTTAAATTAATCAGAATATATTAACACTTAGAAGTTACTCAGCCATGTGTATAATATGTAAATACATTTATATTGTTCATATATAGACACATTAAGATGCTGTGATAGTATTTATATCTGTGTGTCTATGCTTATTGCTTATATATACATATTCCTTCTGTTACAATTTATGTTTTAAAATACATAAAAAATTCCTCTCAAAGAAGGCCAAAGGATGATATTTTGAGGGGGTGGTGGTCTTTATTTTATGTTGTTGGCATGGTCAAGCATCTTTTGAAAAAAGATGGCTGGACCTTGAGAATCTTATCAAATAGGAGCCAAATAGCCTAAAATACTGTCTTTGACTAAAGGGTAAATGGATACTCTAGGGCAAGTTTATTCATCGTTTAAACTGTAAACAAAAAGGTGAGTTGTGAAAACAAACACTTCATTTCCTCAGAGGCTCATTCTTCTCTGTTGAGTTTCTTTTCTTTCCTCTCACACCTTTTCCCATCCATAAGTCTTCCTTCCTCCTAAGCTTTGTCTCTTGTATCCAGTACAAGTACTGAAGTTGCAAAGGAGATATTTTTAATTATAAGTACTACAGTAATGAATTCAAGCACACTCATTTATCATAAAAGGCTTCCCCATCTGCCTCTAAAGTATGCTTTAAAATGTTGTGTATTTGATAACATTAACACTGAGAATTTTCCATCCGTTAGTGCTAAGCATTTCAGATGCTATTTTTTTTTTTTAAAGAGCATGGAGGTAGTTTCAGGCAGAAACAGTACATTTATCTCTCTGTATGTGAGTGTGTGTGTGGTCTCTTTTCCTAATTTATTTGCACTTCAACCCATTGGGATCAAACTGCAATCCCTGTAGGCAAAAGGAGATTAGGGAGAGGGGACTCGCTTCTCCCTCCTCTTCCCCCAAAACACACACACACACACTCACACCCCCCCCCCCCCAAGAGAAAGCAACTTCTCAAGTACCACAAGTTCTTCTGGCCACTGTACAAATTGTTCCTCAGCATGGAGGGTTTCCAAAAGACCTAATTAGCAACTCACAGCAAACATTTCTTTGCATTAGCTAATGATCCGGCTACACTTGTAAGCAAACAGTACCAACATATCTAATCAATGTTGAAAAACCAACCAAATGCCTATTAAACATCTGGATGTAATTTTCTAGTTAAAATAAAATGAAAACATGTGCAGGTTCCTTTGATCTATGCCTTAAAAAAGAAATTGTTGATAAAAAACCATACTGACCAGTCAAAGTGTCATTTTCATAAAGTCTAGTCGTTTTTCTTCAAATGCTCCCAATTTAATTTTGTTGGTTTCCTGCAATCTCTAATTTTACCATATTGTGCGAAACCACAAGAGATTCTTTGGATCTGATTTTATTTGAGGTTTTACTGCTGCATGGATCTGCTACTGATTTTTTTCTACTTTGCAGTCTTTCTTTTTCCTCTTCTCTGTCTCTTTTAGTAAAGGAGCATGTTGAGCAAAAGGTTATATAAAGTAATGCTGAGAAAAGTCCTTCTGGAGCCCTTCTGACAGGGTTAGGCTCAAAGAAAAATTCCTAGCTAAAAAAATTAAATGATGAATAATGAAAGCAGTAACTATTAACTAGAAAGTAGAGAGGATAATGAAAATGGCTTTTTAAAAAAGCTTGACCCCATTATTATTTGTTTCATAAAAAAAGAGGTAATGATTTTAAGAAGGTACATAATTTTTTGGATTCTATGATTAGCTGCCTCAATTAACTTTTTTTTTCATTGCTCTGCAATGCAGAACAGTGGAATAAATCACAGGAAAAGATTTTCTCCTATTAAGGAAACAATACTATCTAGTATCTATAACATCTAGTATTCATTTGGACATGTAGTGGAAATACTTGTGTTATTGGTAGGTTGAAGATTTGATAATCAACAATACGTGAATGGAAAAAAAATGAATATGTGCATCTATGGTAAAATGAACAGTACCACAATCCTTTGTTTCCTTTGCTGGAAAAAAAAAAGGTACTGTTCATCAGAAGCTCAGTTTTACATGGAAACTGCACTTAATATTTTTTCTAGTAAAAACATCATCCATACATGAATGTTAAGGTTAAAGAAGATTATGTTTAACAGACTTCAAATAGAAGAGTAGAAATTATGGATTTGATAAGTTGGCACTCTCTATTTTCTTTTAAATAATACTGTAGGCAATCTGCACATATATTATTTATTTAAAACATAAGATTAAAGCTGCTTGATTGTTTAAACACCATCATTTGTAATGCAGTTTGATGAGAGTTTTGCAGTATAATTATTACAGTCTGACAATCAAGGAGAAAATATGACCTTGAAAAGGGGCAGAGCCTTCCACATCTTGCAGGGATGCTGCTCTGAGAAAAGAAGAAACTGGTGAAAAGTAGCCATCATTAGGGCACATAATTAGAGACTTTCAATTGTAAAAGATAATTTTCCAGAGATAACACAGAGAGGAAATTTTGAAAGTCCTGGTATCTCAACAGCCATAGGTCAGGAAGTAGTTGTCAATAAAGAAACCTGGAGTTTTCCCCAATATAGCCAGGAAAACTTAGTGATTAAAAACATTTTAAGTTAATAAAACATTACAGAACATTATTATGGGGGGTGGGGGTAAGGAGAAGGGATGGAAGAGGAGAGGAGGAAGAATAGAAGGGAAGTAGCACTGTTTCTGTTCCTGTTCCAAAATACACTGTTTTAATTTGTCTGTTTATATCTAATTACCAGCTTGTGCCAGCAGGTTAAAATTCACACCAGCCAAAGCTGGGTAAGCAGGTGTGTTGCTGTCTCCCTCACCACTTATCCTCCTATATGCATGTATATCTGTGATATGTTCACACCTTCTGCATAAAACTGAACAAAATCCTATGAGTACAGAAGAAAAATTGTTCTAGATAAAAATAACGGGACATAATGTGAACATTGCCCACCAAACCAAAATGAATCTTTGATACAGTGACCAGATGTTGCCCTCATGTAAACTTGTATCCATAATACACACAGATGTATATGTATATGCATATATGTCCATATACGTATAGTTGCATTTGAAATGTATTTCTAAAAAGGGGGGGAGGGGTAAGGCTGAATTTATGTGATCACATAATCTGACAAAAAGAGGAAGTGCTTCCAGGGACTTTATTTTCCATGTAAACAAGACAAATTGCAATGTTTGTGATTATTCATGAGTGAAAATTCCACTTATTTAGTAGACTGCAGAGATGAAATTCTGAATGTTTAAGAATTTACTATAGCCTTCAAATATACAGCCTAAAAATGTTTGTTTTTCATTTATAATTGAAGTTTGAGGCTTGATACAATCATGAAAAAAATCAATCTTATAAATGTTTTAAAACTACAATAGTGAAAGATGTTGCATAAAATGATCCTTTAAATATTTTAAGAAGAATGATCTTTGTAAATGCAAGAATCTTTAAATAAAGTGCATCTGTTTAAATAGCAAATGCTTTAAAAAAAAGACTTAAGTCTTTAAGAGTTTTTAAAGAAGACAATTGGGATAAAGCAGTCATTAATACTAAAAGACTCATTAACTAAATTCCAACATAAGATTCACGTTTGTCAAAGAAGTACATTTCCAATGGAAGGGTATGTTACCATTTGGCAAAGATAACATTCACACATGGGGCAGGTGGAAAGAACTTTGTTGAACTATACTTTAAACAAAACTGAAAACTCTTTGCAAAATTAAAGATTTTCAGGTTTGTATGCATACATTTGCACTGGTAGAACTGAAAAATTCCAATGCATCCTATTTATACAAAGACCTTTGAGCTGAAATTCCATCTTCTATGAATTCCAGCTAGGTCACTTACCCAACACTCTCCAGTTATTACCTGAAATATTTCAGTGCTCTTTTACCATCAAAACTATCTGGGGGAAAAACAGGTTTGTCAGCACACAAGGCCGAGTTACAAGATTTCTTCCTTTCTTTTCAGCTTTTGGAAAGATTATGGTGGTAATTGGGGTGTAGGGCTTTTTAAAGGTTTGAGGTTGATTCACAACATAGGCTGGTTAAAATTCTCAAAGTGGGTGTGAGTTCATCCTAAGCAAGTAACATGACTTTTCTTCGGACACGTGTAATTTGTGTCACAAGTCTTTTTTCTAGCTTTCTGCTAAATAAAACCACTGTGGATTTTAAAAAGTGCTTTGAGATCCTAAAAAAAAAAAATGCTACGTAATTTCAACGTGGGAGTCATATGTAAAAATGCCTAGGCGTACAGCCACGTCTTCTCCACTATGCCTTTTCATCAAGTGCATGTGCTACCCTTTTGTGTCCGTGAAAAGGTAACTATTGATAAAAACAAACCTTAAAGACATTTTTGAATGTGACCTCGCTTTCAAAGTAATGATATCAAACGAGTGGCTTCCATGAGGGGAAAAAAATGTGTTCTCCTTTAATTCCCCTTAATTCCCAATCACAACGAGATGGTTTGCCTCACTGGGTTACCCTCACAGATATCTGAAGGTTTTTTTTTTTAAAAAAAGAAAACGATAGAATTTTAAAACCACACACTCCTACTGACACTGCTCCTCGCCCCCTCTCCCCTTCTCCCTTTTCTCTCCAGAGCGCGCCCGCGCGCTCACTCTCCCCCACGTTACTTTGATTGACAGCTCAGTACTGCCGCTCTCCTTCCCACCGACCTTCCCATCATCCGTGCCAATCTCAGTATTCCCCCGCTTCCTATTGGCTGGCCTGGGCGTCCCGCAGCTCCTCCAGGAACGCTTCCTCACGGAGCCGGGGAGGACGAGGCTGGGCGGAGGGGGGCGGGAGGAGAGACAGGGGAGACAGTGCTGATAGAAGAGAGAAGAAGAGGGAGAATGGTGAAGTGGGGGTGGGGGGGGAAAAAGGACGAGGCTGGTACTGCCCTGCCATAGGACGATGGGAGGCGTGTCGTCAGGAGCCCACGTTGGGTCTTGGAACGGACGATTGGTTGGGCCGGGATTCCCCTCCTCCTCCTTCTCCTCCCACCCTCATCCACACGGACTCCATCCTCAACTCTTCGCCCCCCTTCCCCTCTCCCCGCCCGCGCCGGGGTGGGCGGGGCCGGCCGCTGGTTAGCTAGAGGAGTGTGAAACCGCGTGTTAATGTTACCAGCGCGAGAGGCGCAGGCGGCGGCGGTGGCGGCGCAGGTTTGAGCAGGAGCAGGAGCAAGAAGAGCAAGAGCCGGAGCTGGAGCAGCAGCGCCGGATACATTGTGTCCCGCTTCTAGAGAGGCGGCTGATTGCCACCCGCTCGGTGCTATTGATTTAGCGAGCAGTGGCAGCAGCTTCAAGGGCCGTCGAGACCCTTCCCGGCTGAGCATTCCAATTCATCTCTCCCCGGCCCCCTGATCACCCTATGACTCTCGATAGATAGCCCAGTGGAGTTTGTCTGCTTGCAGGGGTTGGGGGGGGTGGAAGGCAAAGAAGATCACCAGCGAGCGAGCGAACGGGCTTGCTCCGTGGATTCTTCCCAATCGTACCTCGGTTTATGGATGTTTTCCCCGGGATTCCCGAGGAACTTTACTTGTGGCTGGAGCGTCGATTGTTAAAAGGAAAACATAAAAAGGGCGGGGGGCGCAAGGGTGGAAAAGGAAAAATAAAAGCACAAAAAGGATTAGCAGCAGCAGAAGACATCAGGGCTGCGGGGCCGTGCGGGTGTCTATGAATGTGAGGAGATGCTGGGGCTGCGGCGGCGGCTGCTGCATGGGTGTGTGTGAGAGTCGCTCCCCGATGTGCTCCAGGCGCGAGGAGGCGGAGGCGGCGGCGGCGGCAGCTGGGAGGCTGCTGCACCCGGGTGGGCTGCACCCTTCTGAGTAACTGAGAATTGCCCCAGCTGGTTTGCTTTTTCTGCTACTAGGATTTTTCTGCAACGACACAAGAAGACTATTGCCTCCTTCTACTACCACCAACCACCTCGTCCCTCGCTTCGGCTTATTTTAGTTGGGATTTTTTTTTTCAATCTTCACTCCAAGACTGCTTGAGTGCATATGCTGCGTGGCCACCCCCTCCTCTCTTGCGCTCTCTCTCTCTCTGCACTTTCCTTGCATCATTACCCTTGTCTCTGTGGTTGCTGGTGATCACTTGGCTCTGAGCCTCCACCCCGGGCTCTGTGTGTGTGTGAGTGTGTGTCCCCACCTCCTCCCGGGAGCGTCTTTGAGCCTAGCCGGCCCGAGTACGGATGTGTACGTTTATATGTGAGTGATCCTGTGTTCCCCTTTGCACCCACCAACCCCTGTCTGGACGGCGTGGGTTGACAATTCCTTCCAAATTCGCCTCCTGGCTGCTTTTCCTGGATATCGTCTTTAACCCGAGAAGTAACCCGGCTTGTTCGGGGGTTTCCGGTCCCCTGATTGTTAGTTTGTTTTTGTTAGGGGGTGGGGCAGCGTTCTTTTGCCACCTGCAAGGTGCCCCCCACGGAGCAAGGGCGGGAGGGGTGGGAGAAAGACTGGATTGATTTGCCCTGGACCTGCGCAGCTCGCGCATCAGAGGGGAGTGGTTGCTGGTGGGGGAGTTAACCTTGGTCCCGGCTTTGGCCGTCGGGGACGAAGACCTGTGCGCCCACCCTGTCTCCCACCTCACCGACGGAACTGGGTGATTCCATTGTCCACCTCGGTTCCGTCCTCTTCTTTCCGAAGCCCAGAAACTCTCCTTCCCTCCCCCACTCCCCGAGGCCGGGCGGCAGACGTTGGCCCCAGTGGGAGGTGGGGGCGGTGAGCAGGAAGAGAGGGAAATGTGGCCCTGAGCTCGGGGAGGCAGCGACCCACCCGGCGGCCCGGCCTTGGGGAGCCCTAGTGGCCCAACTCCGGCTCTGGTCCTGCCTGGCTGTTGTGCGTGCGTGTTTGTATGTGCGTGTAATGTCAGTGTCTGTGCGCGCGCGCTTGTGTGTGCATGTCTAACGCGCACCCTCCCACCTCCTCCTCTTGCTTGGATCTTCTTTCTTTCTTCTTGTCTTAATTTTTCTCGGCGGGATTAAAGTTGGAAATTGAGCGGAGAATTGAGCTGCCCAGGAGCAAGGCAGCGGCTGCCGTCAGAGCGATGTTCCCGCAAAGCCGGCACCCGGTAAGGAGCGGCGGGGCCCCGGGGCCCTGGGCGTGTGCTGGGGGGGGCATGTGGGGGGGGGAAAGTAGGGGACGGTTTTGAGGCTGGGGGAGGCGCTGTTCTCGTGCTGTGCTGGGGTGTCTATTACATCTGCCCTGCCTTTGCTCCACTTTCCCCCTGAGGGGATCGGGGCTGCTTAGGTTGGGTTCTCAGAGTTTCCGGCCCTATTTACCGCTTTGGGTGCGGGGGTGGGGGGGGGAAGAGGAGTGGAAGATGCTTTGTGGGTTTTTTTTTTTTAACTTATTTGACTAATTGGGTGGAGGCAAAAATCGCTTTCAGACCTTTAGCACCTTTTACTCCTGGCCACCTTCCCCCCCTCCCAACCCCACTTTTAATTCCTTTCTTAGCACCTCTAAAGGCGGCACATAGGCCAGTGGGGTGGGGGACGGGGACAGAGAAGCTTCTTAGATTTCTTCTCCTCATCACATCCCTTCTTTTCCTACCCCCTATATGAGAGGGAGGTGTTTAGTTCTCTCTCTTCCCCCCCCCCCCCAGTAGCTGGCCCCCACTCTGTTCCCCCTTTGTTCACTGTCTATTTACATGTCAACTGCAGCCCTGGATCCAGTGGGGCCAGGGCTGGCCCGAGTCCTCTTGAGTGACTCTGGGAACTGGGAGTATGGGGCCGGGGTGTTTGTTACTCCGCTCCTCTCCCTAGGGCTATTATCTTTATTGCCTATAGGAGGGGCGGGCACCCATCTTTTCTACCACCTTCCCAGGCCCTTTAGGAGAAGGGTGCTACTTCTGCCAGAATTACTTAAGTATCTCCCATCTGCGTCCCCAGGAGTGGGATGGGGAGGGGCGGGGGTAGATTTTCGACCTAGCTTCTACTGACCGGGAGTTTCAGCAAACGGGGTGGGGGCAGGGAGAAAGCGCTACCATCTGCCTCCCCCAAAGTAAACTGAAAAAAATTAGTTTCTTTTTGTACCTGCGATAGCCGGCAACTTTTGTTTTGGTTGTGTTGGTTTGGTTTGTTGTCTCACCTTGCTCGCTCACGCTGTCTATCTCTCCTTACCTCCCTCTCTCTCCTCTCCCCCCCCCTCCATTCCTGTACTTGTATGCACACCCATCCCACACTCCCCCCAGACGCCGCACCAGGCTGCAGGTCAGCCCTTTAAATTCACCATCCCGGAGTCCCTGGATCGGATCAAAGAGGAGTTCCAGTTCCTGCAGGCCCAGTATCACAGGTGCGTGCAGCAGGCGCAGCGGGTGCATTAAGTCCTGAGCCGACCCGGTCTGTCTCTGGCCTGGGGGTTGGATGTCAGCGTGGAACATATTTGACTTGGTGGGGGTTGGGGGCCTATGTGGTTTTCTCTTTCTCTTTACTGTCTTATCCCTGGGGTGGCAGCTGTATTTAGTACTTGTGTCCAGGCGGTGGCGTGTGGAATCACAGTTAAAACCTGTCATTCACTTTTCCTCCTTTTTTTCCCTTTCTTGGGTTTTCTCAGTTCTCTCTTTTTTCTTCATCCCCAACTTCTATTGTTTTGGCCCCCTGTTTGCTGCTGTTCGAATGAACTCTTTTTCGTTTTGGAGTTGCATGAGAACCGTCAATATTTGCCTTTCGTTTATTTATTTTGCAACAGGCTGAGCAGAAAACACTGGCTCAATCAATGTATTAGTCGTGGAATGCAGGGGACCCAAATGTAGTGTTGAAATAACTATTTGGCTGTGTTGGGAGATAGAGTTGTACAAAGCAAAGTTCATTGTGGAAAGCTTACTCCTTTTAAACGTTTATAGTTGTTGGAGATCTAAAAAATAAATAGAATTCTCAAGTTCTCATCCTCAGAGCTCCTTTGAACTGAAGCTTCTGCATATAAAGTTCATCATAGCACTTGAGTACAAGTATCGACTCACTGTCCAAATCAGTGGGAATTTTAAACAGTGAAAGAAACATTGATATTGTGGCTTGTTAGTTGTTAACAGCTTAAAAGCCAATTTCACACTAAGAAATTGGCTTTTATACTTCAAAGATAAATTCCGTCACAGTTTAAGTTAAGTTCAGCAGAATGTAGAAGGCAAATTATAAATGACCATTTTAATAGAGAATATCAATGAATCTATTTTTTTCTTCCAGGAATGCCCAGTATTCTGTTTAGGGCATGTACTTATCTAATCACAGAGTTCCAAAACTTTAATCATTCCATTGGCTACCTGACAGATGTTTTAATGTGTTTTAAGGACAAAAGTGAAACTAATGAACAGTTATGGAGGTAATTTTTCAAATACAATTTTAAAAACTTAGAGGGATGTTTGAATCCCCTGGTCAAAACACTCTATCTAAAATCTGTCTATCTATCTATCTATCTATATATGTTTGAAGCTCAAGTTTGTGTTCAGAGGCCAGTTATCTCACACCATGAACCTAAATTTAAACTTAACTGACCAAGAGTTAACAGAGGATAAAGCTGCTTGTTAGTCTGAGAGGCTGACTTATTTTTCTGCTCTCTACCTGGGATTGTGTGTGCTCTAAAAATGAATCATAATGGAATGAACTATACATAGAATTCATTTTACTTGTAGTCTCCATTAAATACGAGGACAAAGCTTTTGGGTGTTTACTTTGATAGTTTATAGTTTTTCTAAATTGGTCTGTGTTTTTACTTGAAGTGCAAATATGTGAGGCAGATGTTAAAACAAGTGACATAATGTTTACATGAAGTTGCCTGTTTTGTTTTTGTAGCCTTAAATTGGAATGTGAGAAATTGGCAAGTGAAAAGACAGAAATGCAGAGGCATTATGTGATGGTAGGTATTAAAGATTTATTTTTTTCTTTTCACATACCATAACATATATTTTCTTAGTATTACTCAACATGAGTTAATGAAACTTTTAATCCTCTTTTTTTCTTCACAGTATTATGAAATGTCATATGGATTAAACATTGAAATGCATAAACAGGTAAGATTTTTCAAGTAAATTCCAAATTGAGACCAAGAATCAATTTATGGCTCTCATCTTGGCATTGCTTTTGGTAATAGGTGAATTGAAGTCATTTTTAGGTCTCAGTTGCCCAGTTTATCATAGAATCACAAGCTTAGAGCTAGAATAGCCTTTTAGAAATCATCCAGTTGGACAGCCTCATTTTAGAGATAAAGGAAACTGAGACCCAGAAGTGGTTTGCCCAAAGTTCAGATTTGAATCCGCTTCTAAGACAATCTTTACATCCAGCATTCTTTCCTCTGTACCACACTCGGTCCTGATAATTACTTGGCAGAAGTTCTACAGCTCAATATGTTTGCAGAAAAATTTAAATCACTAGATAAAAGAGATAATGGAAATAAAAGATCTTCTGTTTACAGGAAGATAAAAATTGACTCTACTTTAATGCATGGATAGGTTTATGCTTAACCATTTGAATGTTATAGGTATATAGACCTGAAATCATATACATGTTGTTGAGAAATAAGTCAAGGTGGCAGAGTGGATAGAAAGGTATACTTAAGTGTAAGGCAGGACATGGGTTCATATTTGGCCTCAGATAACCTACTCGATAGGTGTGAGTGCAAGTCACTTAATCTCTGTTTCAGTTTGCTCATCTGTAAATAAGGAATAATAGCTGTAGTCCTTGCCTCCCAGGATTGTTATCAGGATTATTTTATATTATTTAAAGGTCTTTGCAAACCTAAAAGTACTATACAGATGTCAATTCATATAGTAATATTATAGTGTCTAGAGTCAGAAGGAGCCTTAAAGATAATTAATTATACTCCTTTTTTAGGTGAGAAAATGAAGGGCCATGGGGAAGGGAAATGACTTGACCAGGGTCACACAGGTAGCAAACAGCAGATCTAGGCTTTGAAGTTATGTACTTTTTGACTCCAAATTCAGTGGTTTTTCCCACTACAACATATAGATATGGTTGTACCCTGAAATTGTGTAAAAGAGCTTCTTTAATGTGGAAAAGGTATAAGAACTATGCAGCAAACACTGGTTTTCTTTTGTAGTTTTGTGGTGCTGCATAAAGATACCAGTTCAGTGGCTTGTAGGTAAACATAGCTTTCAAAATAATCTAGTAGAGGGAGTCTTGAATCTGGGAGGGAAAAAAAATTCTTTTATGAGTGTAGCATATGTTGATAGTAGCTGAGTTCCTAGTGGTTTTAAAAGCCTGGAAAGATTAGTGACTGGGAAAGCTCTGGTTATGACTGTGAGTTTGCAAGTTCCCATAAAATTCACACTTATGGCTACTATAATGGTGAATAAAAAGAGTATTGAACTGGAACAAGGCACTAAGGACCTCATAAGAGAAGAAAAGCTAAATGATTGCTCAGCCCAAAGGACCCTCAATTGAGTAGTCATTGTCTGCCAAAGAAAGCATTAATGGCAGGGTGTAAGTATTCCGTAGATATGCTGACGTTCACTTTTTCATCAGGAGGCTGGTACAATAAGTCTTTCAGAAATCGATTGCCTCTTAAAAAAAATTATCATTAGATGAAGTTGCACAGTTGGACACATTTCAAAGTGCAACAATACAATTCTTGCTTGATGTATATGTGCTATTTCATCTAAAACTCTTGTTTCATTAAATTAAAGAGCATGGCTGACCGGCTAGGGCATAGTGGAGAAATTGATTAGTTCAGGCTTCAGATCTTCACTATATTCAAAGACTTTCATTAAGCAAGTGTGTTTCAGAGTTGAATTCTGCTTTTGTAAATCTTGAGTTCTTTGATTCTTTTTAATTCGTTGCAGATTTTGATAATGCTGAGGTGTTGTTTTGGAAATCCTGTTTTCAGCTATGTTTGGGAGGAGATATTCTAATTTTCTTAGACTGTGATTTTTTTTTAAGTAATTTTCATTACAGCTTTTTTCAAAGCAAACTTTGTTTTTAACATCTTCAGGGTTGTTTGGGCTTTTTATTATAAATAACTACTCCCTTATCAAGAAGGATTGTAAACTTGGTGATTGTACAGGTCAGGAGGAGTCCTGGTTAAGTTTTGGGGGTCATTTTTTGGTAGCATATGGGAATTCACAAACTTTTGCCACAGAGTTCTAACTACTTGCCAATTTAATTTTTTAATGGAATTAAAAAGCAAAATTTGTATACTGAACAGAATGGATTATAAACGGTTGAGTTTTACTTTCAGCTCGTAAAATCAGAGGAATTAGTAGCTCATAGGACTGCTGGAGCTCCTGTTTTCCAAAAACATAAGATCACTGTGCTAATGCTAGATTTATTGAAGAATTTAAAGAATATGTAGTATTATTATTTTTGTCAGCCATGCGTAGTTGCATGACCTTTCCTTTTTCCTTAAAAGAGAAAGGAGATAAAAGTGTCAGAAGTATGTGTGTGGCAGGAATAAGAAATGTGTTGGGGAGTAGAGCTATGTTCCTGTGCATGTATTTCATGGGCAATTATGTGTGAGAACATGTGTGAATGTCTTGTGTCTACATATGGGTATATATTATATGGTGTATTTTGTGTCGCTAGTTTAGTAATTTGGAAAATGTGAAAGGCTGATGTGCTTTATATTTTTTAAATAGCAAAGTCTTAAATCCTTTTAAATTCAGTTTGTATTGTAGATAATGACAGACCCTCAACTACAGTGGTGTACAGGATTGGGTTGCGCTATGATTCAGAGTTAAAGTGGCCTTACATTTAAAAAAAAATCCTTCTGACTGTCACCCATTAATAATAAGTTCTGAGGAGGCATTGGGTAGCTAGTAATCATAATTCTTATTAAAACTGGTGACGTCTGGCCCCTAGGGTGTAGCCAGGCTCAAATTGATGCTTTTTTTGCTGCCTGATCACCAGCGTGGCCTAAGTGCTCATTATGTTGTAGAGAGGCCTTTGGAGCTCTCATTACGTTTGACAGGAATTCTCTCTAGGGGGAAACTGGGCATTAGCTAGACTCCTGACAGGCTGAAATTATTCCCGCTTTATGGCTTATAACCAAATGCTAGCAAGGCATCATCAGGGGACACAAAAAATTGTCATTTCTGACAACATCTTTGTTACTGAAAAATGTGGTGATGGGGAAACTTTCCACAGAGCAGGCTTTAATGTTCTTAAGGCTTGTTTCCTGTGTGAGAGACTGCTTCTCTTCCTCTGTTGCTTCTCCCCACCCCCTACCCCTTTCAGTGGGTTTGTTGGATTTTGTATTCTCCAGTGTCATCATGCCACCAAGTCTCTGGCAGTTTTTAAATGGAACTGTCATCCAAATCAAGACTGGTCCAGTTGTGGTTTGCCTACTTATAGAGGCTTGGTTTGTTGTATGTTCTGTGTTAATGTTGTGTCAACATTTTCTCCCCTCTTTATTTATTAGTTTTTAAATTGATTACAATAAATTTGTGAAGTCTTGAGTTCTGTTTTGCGTTCTGAATCTTTTGATATAAAAAAAGAATATGTCATACCGTAATTCTGTTATATGCATAAGGAAAAGCTCACATGAGCTAAAATGGAAACTACTGTTTCTCACAGCTGGTACTAAGTAGAGGTATGTGAACTTTGGTTTCTTCATCTGTAAAATGGGGATAATTCTTACCACCTGATGGGTGTATTAAGGCTCAAATGGTCAATGATTTGCCAGGTGCTTTGTAAACTTGAAAGTGCTCTAAAGATATGTCGGTTATCCTTGGTATGTGTGCAGTGAATTCATGTGACAAACTGTTAGGACTGAGTGGCTCCTTCTGTATTTTTGGGCTTTTGTGTATCTTTATTCAAAAGGTCTCAGTGGCACACTTGGGCAAAAAGCCATGTGAAAGATGACAGAATTCTATCTTTTAATGACGCAGAGGCTGTTGACCTACTCCTATCAGTTTGATGAAGGCTTTTTAAGTCCTTTTTCCAGCAGTGGTGATAGAATATACATCAGAGTCACAGGGAGGCAACTTTAGATGCCTTAAGTCAACCCTCTTGTTTCAGAGGTTAAAATTGAGGCCTGCAGAGGATAAGGTACTCACTCAAGGTCACCAAGTTAGTAAGTGGTACAGCTGGGAGATGAACCCTGATCTCCTAGTGCCAGGTAGAATGAGTGCTCTTGCTGGCTGCGTATACACATACTGCCTCTTTTCCTGTGGTTTGCTGTGTTCCGCTTTTGAGTCAATATTGAGCAGGCATTGGTGAGGACAGGACTGAGTTGGGGTATTATGGAATAAGGCTGAGCTCATTGGCCCTGCAGGGGACTCGATCCATGACCTTGGTTTCATGAGTAGTGTCGAAACCCAGCCGAGCTGGCTCAACTAAAATTTAGCATCATGAGAGACATGAGCAGATAGGACCTTAGTCTGAAGGTCTGCTCACCATGTGACCTTCCTGTGACACTGAGCTTTTCTCTTGGCAGTTCTATTTTTATTTGCAAAAAACGGGATAATACTTATTCTTATCACAAGAATGTTGACTATATTATGTATGTGTGTGGATGAGCTGAGGAGGTTGTAGAGAGAAGGCTTTTTTTTGGTGTCTTGGACCCCTTTTATAGTCTGGTGAAGCCTTTGAATCCCTTCTCAGAATAGTTTTTTTAAAAATGTAAAAATTGAAGGAAATGATAAATTTCATTTAGAGGTTAGATGTCAAAGTAAGATGTAATTTTTTTTCCCCATCCAAGTTTACAGATCCCCTGAAATCTATCTACAAACCCCTGTAAAGAATCTGTGGACTCCAGGTTAAGACCCCCTGATGTAGTATGTGGACACTAAGTCCTTCAGAGGAAAAAGTATTGTGTTCCATTGGTTAGCTTTTTGGGGTGACAGGGACAGCGAGGCTGGACAGGGAAAAAATACCACCCAACATTTGTTTTCTATTAGAAATTATTTCAGCAATAACTTATGTAGTGGACTGTGCTAATAAATGTTCAGATGTAGCTGTTTTATGGGTTTTGTAGAAGTCTCTTGTATATGAAAATTGTCCTTTGCCAGTTCTTATTTTTAGGGGCTTAAGCGGAATTGGTTTGGTTTCATCTGCAGGTTCATTCCTTAAATGTGAATTTTTACTTCTGTTGCCTGAAAGTTGTTCCTTCTATTACTTTCTCTATTCTTTTTCCCCCCTGGTTTTACACTTGAGTAATACTGCTTTCTAGGTCAGATCTACGTCCAGGAAATGATTGTATGTCACTTTGGCATTAAGGATTAAACTCCATAAGGTGCTAATAGGGAAGTAGTACTTGTCTTGCTGTCTTGCTGTCATCAAGTATAAGAATGGTGTGTATGTGTATTTTCACCAGCCATATCAATTCTTTCCAAGAATAAGGTGGAAATAAAGCTTCCAAGTGTTTGTTAAGTTTAAGATTAGCTTTTGTTCAGTGGCAAGCAGCCAGAGAAAGATTCATCACTTTTGCACCCACTGACAGTCTTTGTTTCTTGGGTGGAATGTTTTATCGAGACATCTTTTCTCAATTTTATCAGTAGCCTGGAGAGAGATTTTGAGCAAGTCATTTAACATAGTATCTCTGGGCTTCAGTTTCCTCATCTGCAAAATGGGGGGAGTGAAGTATAAAACACTGTCTAGGCAGCTCTAACTTTCTAGGAGTCTGTCTCCTTGTTAGTGGGGGGAAAACTAACATTGCCCACAGAGAAGCCTTTAAAAAGGAACATGGAATGGAAATTGTTAGTCCAAGCCAGATGCCAAATGAAGCCAGTCTTAAGCCAGGGGGCTTAAGATAATGTTTTCCTAACTAATGTTGAGTAATAAGCCCCATAAGAAAACCTGTCCCTTTAGTAAATATTATGTAAAGAGCCCTTGTTGAATGATACTGAGACTGAAAGCAGACCCATTTATTTAGTTAACTTTTTCTCTTGAAACTAGTTGAAGTTTTTGTTGATCTCTTGTGAAAACATTGTAGTCTCCAGCAGTGGGTTTGGAAAAAAAAATAAAAAAGAACAAATTTAAGCTTACTTGAATCTCAAGGGTTGGTTAATAAGATCTTTAATAGACTATTGCTGAAAAGGATTTTGAAAAAAGTGTTTTCAATGTTTTTTTTTTTCATTTGTGTATTTAATTATTAAGAATTAGGTTTAAATTGACAGTGATTTACTTTAAATTAAATTAGAATAACCTTTTTTAAATGCCTGTGTGCAAGCATTGAGGATTTATAAAAACCCAAAAATCTTTGAATCCCTGCCTTCAAGGAACTTACATTCTCCTGCTTCCAAGTACACTGATTTTTAATGAATTTTCTGATAGCTTTGGAAAGAAAACTTTTAAACTGAAGGTACAAATCCTTGAACTATTAGGCCTTACTCTAGGGATAAGGAATAGAGTACTGATGTGCTATTGGGTTGTAGGATCCAAGAATCTTAGAATTAAAAGGTACTTCAAAGAACTAATCTGACTGTTACTCAGATTATATATCCCATCAACAATACCCCTGACCGAGTGACCATCTAGCTTCTGAGAACTTTGAGTCATAACAAATAGGCAGGTAGATGGTACAGTGGATGGGTCTGGCATCAAGAAGATCTGCATTGCATTCCATTCTCAGATACTTACTAGCTTTGTGGTCCTGGGCAAGTTGCTTAACCTCTGTTTGCCTCAGTTTCCTCATCTGTCAAATGGGAATAATGATAATAATAGAAACTACCTCTCAGGTGTTGTTGTAAGGATCAGATGAGATAATATTTGTAAAGCACTTTGTAAACCTTAATGCACTACTGAATGTAAATGCTATTATTATTCATTATTATTCCTATTATTAAGAACTTAGTATCTGTTGAAGCATAGCCTATTCCATTTATACAAGACAATTTAATTATTAAGAGGGCAGCCAGGTGGTGCAGTGGAAAGAGCTCCAAGTCTGGAGTCAGGAACACCTGAGTTCAAATCCAGCCTCTCAGGTAAGTCAGTTCACCCTGTTTGCCTCATTTTCTTCATCTGTAAAATGAGCTGGAGAAAGAAATGGCAACCACTCCAGTATCTTTGCCAAGAAAACCCCAAATGGGATCATGAAGAGACTGAACAATGATTATTAAGAAGTCTTTCCTAATGTTGACCTGAAAATTGGCTTCCCTGTAACTTCTGGTCTTTGGTCTTAATTCTGCCCTAAAAACAAGTCTAGCTCGTCTTTCACATGAGAGGCCTCTGTTCCATAGGATTCAGAACTTTGGTGAATTGTAGAGTGTGCAAAAGATGATCATCCAGAAAAGTTGAGGTGACTTGCTTAGTACTCACAAGAAGGAAACTCAGTCCTGTGACTCCAAAACCCCCAGTTGTGTTTTCTGTATGCCCCGCTGTTTCTGTACTTTTGAATTTGATAGAAAATGGAACCTCTTAGGAATTTTGTACAGATTAAGCCTGGAATTCTGTTGGGTCTATACCTCTTCCAACATGGTAGCAATATTTTGACTTTTCTTGTTTCCATCTTTCTACATCTTGTTTAACATGTGAAAGAAATCATCTGTTTAAGGAAACATCCAATCAAGACATCTTAGTAATTTGAGAGTAATTTTGAGAGATTTGGCTCAACCTAGTTCAACCTTCCTTTTCCGAAATCTTTGAGGATGATGAAATTGAAATGTCAGAAATAGTAGATACTGATGATGAGAAGCTTACAAATTAATCTATTTAGAATAAGTATCATGTGGTAGGTGTTAAATCCAGAAAACATTACAATAACTTTTTTATTTTACTTTAGTGTTGTTAGTTTTTGCTTGATTCTTACAAGTGTGTGGAACAAAAGATGTTAGTTGACGTTATGTTTGCTGTTTATAGCTCCATTTGTTATAAATTAAGCATACTCAAAATGAATTGTTAGTAAATATTAGTGCATTTTGAATACTATAATTTAAAATGTGACCAATTTGTGAGCAAACCAGGTTTTACTTACTGCTTTTGAGTTACTCAACAAAAAAGGGACTTTAGATGAGCAAGAGATGTTAAAAAGTGTGGGGACAGCTAGGTGGTACAGTGGATAGAGCAACGGCTCTGGATTCAGGAGGACCTGAGTTCAAATTTGGCTTCGACACATAACACTTAGTAGCTGTGTGACCCTGGGCAAGTCACTTAACCCCCATTGCCCAACCAAAAAAAAAAAAGATGTTAAAAAATGTGAATTTTGTATATATCTCAGATTTCCCCAGTGCATAATTTTGTACCCCTCCATACACCAAAAAGAAAAAGAATTCTGAAAAATTGAAAATGTCATATCTTCTATTGACTGTGTCTCCCAAATACTGAGGATTTAAAATTCTAAACTTAAGAGATTTCCATAAGAAATTTGGAAGTCTGGTTATTGGTGTGGAATTGGTGCCTGTCATTTTTTGTTTTAACTTGGCTTTTGTGGAATGAGTTTATAATTACTAGTCTTGAGAGTGTGGATTCGGTTATTTTGTTTATTTGTTTTGCCATTCTTTGTATCTCCAGCACTTAGCGTAGTGCACAAGAAGTAGTAGGCACTTAATTGCTTGTTGACTAATTAAATAGAAGATAAATGTTTATGTATAGAGAGCTGTTACTCCTTGTATATATTTTGTTGGTGGAGTTGTGTATGCTGCATTCTATAGATCCCTGTTGTGTGAACCATTTGTCTTTGGGTGACCCAGGATTTTAGTTCTGGAGAGATGGGTATCCTATGATTCTTTGTCATATACATATGTCATGTACCAGATATGATTCTTTGTCATATACATATGTCATGTACCAAAAGGACGTTGCTGTTAAAAAGATGGGAGAGGGTTGGGGTGGTTGAAAGCAAGCATTAATTAAGCAATTGTAAACAGTAAAAGGTTTATTTTCCATTAAGGCTGTGGTCTATGTTTGTAGTCAACTCTTAAATGAATGTTTTAAGTTCACGTGGTTAGGAGGTTGAGCCATAGGTTTCTGATGTGAGGGACAATGAAGAGAACTCTGACTTTGGTGTCAAAGGATCTGGGTTCAAATTCTGTCTCACATGATTATTATCAAAATTACCTTGGCCAAGTTCTTGAGCCTCAGTTTCTTCACCTCTGAATAGAGGGGATTGGAATAGATAACTTCTCAGTTTCAGATCTATTATCCTGTGATCTTTTCCCTCAAATGTGAGTCTATCAGAATGACTTTTGAATGTACCACAGTTGTTCCTGATGATCACACCTACTAAATCATAGGCAGTCTGAATGGCCGTCTGTTTTTAGTAAGTTTTTATGCTTTTCTATTTATTATTTGCATACAGCTTATTGCTATGTCTTCTGTGTTGGTGGTTTTTTTTTTTAACTGAAAATATCTTTTTGGACAAATTAGGAGGATATATTTGTTAGATGTCAGTATTTGGGCCTTGGCTTCCTTTCTCCATCCATATGCTCACGCAATGCTGAATTTCCACCTGGTTTTACTGATAGGAAAAATACTATATACACTGAAGTTTAAAATTCAAAGTGTGGCCAGTCTCTTTCAGTTTCTGACCTCAAAAATGAATTCTGCAGAAAAAAATTGTTGAAGAACTTAAAATGTATGAAGCATTTCTTGCACCTGCCCACACAAGACTTTAATGATTTAAAGAGTTACTGTTCTCTTTGTATAAATGATGTAGCTCACATTGTCATAGATGATTGTTTCTTAGAAAACAGCTTAACTGGAATTTAAGATGAGAGCATTTGTACACACCAGGAAGTAGATTTGTAAATCAAAATGCTAGTCCAAGAATCTGTGTGCACTTTGCAAATATAACACGGACAAACCCGGTTCCCTGTGGTGAAAGGCTGATGAGAGATATTGGTGACGTAAAGTATGGCCTGACTTTTTGTTTGGAAGTGCCCCTGAAACACAAAGCATTTCTGAGTTTGTGTAGTTGCTGGCCTTTGGAGCCAGGCTGCTTAAAGACATTGGTCAGAAGGCTGGGGCTCTCCAGAAGCCTCTTGATGCTTTGGGTAAACAGTCGGTCAAAGCAGCTCACAAGTAAGGTGACCAGTCAGTGTATTGACAAGAACAGACACAATAGAAAACTGCATTAGGAGGCAAGCCATTGGGATTTGCAGTAAATATATTACAGAACACAAGTGAATTGCCGATACTGCTTGTTTAGCAGTTTGCAAGGGCAGTGGCAGTATGGATTTTTGAATTAGAAGGGAAGGACTGTTCTTTCTCTGTGCCTGGAACATCTCGTTGATGGCTGAGGAGAAAATTGATTTAGAGAACAAAATGCTGCCGCCTTTATTTGTGCCATTTTTAAAAGCTGCTATGGATTAGTGAGTGAAAATAAAAAGGTAGCTTTCTGTATTAGGAGAAATTGGGTGGCTTATTTATCTGCCTTTTGGTTTATTCTGGCATTAGCAATATGATGAGAAGGTGGGATGGGGAAAGAGCATCCACATCTAGGCTGCTGCCATTGCTGCCTGGCCAATAAAACTGGTGGAGGAGTAGGGTCTTTGCAGCTTTTTGGTCTTTGAGGGGTTTTGACTTAAATGATGACAGAGATCCCATATTGAATGGTTTCGTGTTCTATTAAGAACCTAATTTTTTTTTTTATGAGTTTTATAGGGTAGTGAGCTTAATCAGTCATCAATGGGACTCTGGATAAAGGTCATGTATTCATTTGTAGTACCTCTCTGAAACTTTGATGCAATTTTTAAGCATTTAAATAGTTTAGAGTGTAATGATAGGTAATATTCTGCTTTGTTACCATGAAAGTATATATTAATTTGGCTTACACCAAATTGTAAATTGACCTTTGGCCATTCTGTAAAGAGAAGGTTTAATGAGCTAATTAATAGTGCAAATAACATTAGGGAGGGTTAAACTAGTTTAGAAAATAAAACGTTCAGGCACCTCGAGCATTTTAAAAGTACCAATTTACATGCAAACAGCCGATTTACTAATTATGAATCATCCTTATCCATTAAAACTAGTCCCTTAAGGACATCCACTAGACAATACTTTGTTAGCTTGGCTTTAGTTACTTAATGTACTTGAATGAAAAGACAGTTCCTTAAAAAACATAAATGTTTGCGTGAGCTGGGAGTCAACCACTCAAATCCTTACAGTGAGACTGAGGACTACTGGATCTTACCATCTATTCTGCTACCTAGGTCTTCTAGGCCTCAACCATCTGTCTTGTTGATACACCCTCCAGACCTCCAGGCACTCTTCTCTGACCTGCTGGTGCACCTTGGGCACCCTTTAGTCTTGCCATATACTGCCTCTGCATCCTTAGGACTCAAAAGCCTTTTTACCCACCCCGCAGTTTACCCTGTTTTATGTGTTGCCTTTCCCAGTTAGTGTGAGCAACTTGAAAGCAGTAATTGCCTCAATTTTTCTATTTGTATCTTAAGTGTTTGGCATATGTAGCAAATGCCTAATAAACAATTTTTTTTCCATTCATTAAGGGAAAAATATTATAACTAAAACTTCACTGATTGTGTGTGTGTGTGTGTGTGTGTGTGTGTGTGTGTGTGTGTGTGTTGACCTAAATTAGTTAGGTTTTTCTTTGTTGTCCCTTTTCTTCCTGTTACTCCTTGGTTGGACCCTCCCTAGCATGGTAGCATTAGTTTTGCTAATGTTGTAAAATATGTAAATTGTGGCCTTTAAAGGTTTGGGTAAAAGGGATGTTCTGGATATAAAGGTAATATAGGAAATAGGCCTAGGAAGAACAGAGCTTTGAAGAAAATATTTTATGGTGTTTACCCTGTGTGTTGTTCTCTTCTTATCTCCAGGTTCTTAGCTTTTGTGAGAAGAGAGTAGATCCATAAACTAAGGAGATGGGGATTGGGGAGGGAGGAGACAAAGTTCCTCCCCTTCTGTGTATAGCATACTATGGAAGGCTTATTCTAGCTGTGTTTTGTTTTTAAAAGAACTGAAATTGCCTCCCTGGCATGGAGTCTTTGTACTCGTTAAAAAGTCTTCCTTGACAAGGGGTGGTGTTGCTTGTGCTAATTATGCCAGGTGTAAGGTTGGGGGAGAGGGTTGGAGTTTATTAGAGTCTGGGAGAGCTAGAGTAATTCCTTTTCTGTATGTCCTAAGGGTAGATCAGAGAAAGGGGTTCAGGCATTCTTGTCGCAGGGCAACAGGCAAGCCAAATGTTGGGTTGATCTTTATTAGACCCCTGACCTAATCTCAACCTCATTTCCTGTAAATAAATTCCACTGGCTCCTGGTTGCCCTTGCTGCCTACACGTACTCTGTGTGAGATCCATTTCTTGACCCGAGAATACACTATGGATGTGATGCAGAAATAGAAGTAGGGAAAGAGGTGAGGCTCCGGAACCTATTTCAGTGTCAGATGCACTGAGAAACCTGAGCTTTTGCCCAGCTAACCTATCAAGAAAACTATGCTGAGAGACTTTTTCTTCCTTTTCCATCTGGTTTGCTCCCATGACTTCACTTGTCACTTCTATGTAGATAACTCCCAGATCTTTATCTGCAGCTCAGATGTGTCTTGTCTGCCTATATGTTTTTACTTCCATGGTCCCACAAGGTACCTCACATATAACATGAGTTCATCATTTCCTTTAAATCTGCTTTTTATCATTTTCCTACATTTAATCACTTCCCCAGTCCTATGAATAATAATAGCTCGCATTTATATAGTACTTTAAGGTTTACAAAGAACTTTATATTTTCATTTTATCTTCACAACAACTTTGAGAGTTAGGTTCTGTTAATATTCTTACTTTACAGATAAGGAAACCGAGGCAGGTAGAGATGAAGTGACTTCCCAGGGTCATAGAACTAGTAAGCATCTAAAGCTGGATTTGAACTCAGGTTTTCAGCTCTAGGCTCAGCATTCTATCGGCTGTTATTTCTACTGCCAGTTATTCCTCGATTCCAAACTGTCATCATACCATGTTCCTACTTGCTTAGACTATTAGAATATCCACCTCACAGGTCTTCCTGCTGATACAACTGTTACATTACTAGACATGTTGTGTCTACTGAAATGGCTCCAAAGTCAGGAAGACTTGAGTTCACATCTCATCTCTACCACCTATGGGTTGTGCCACCAGATTGCAAGTTGCTTGAGGGCGGGGGCTGTCTTTCTTTTCTTTTCCATGTTAGTTTCTCCATTGCCTTAGCACAGTGCCTGGCACATAGTAGGCACTTAATAAATGTTTATAGACTGACCAAAGGCATATCACTTAATCTCATTTTCTTCAACTACGGAATGGAGATAATAACAGCACTTACCTAGTGCCTGGCACATAGTAACACTCTCTCTTAGGGTGGTTGTTAGTCAGGCTTAAATGAGGTAATGTCTAATAGATATAAAGTATTTTGCAAACCATGAAGCACAGTAAAGGTTGGTTGTTATCACCCATTTCCTAGAAAGCTTTGAGGGGTGGTAGTTCTGGTGATTTGGATAAGACCCCCCTGATTTGCCACCTCTTCGGTACTTTCTTCTTCTTCCCTCTCCCTATATAATTTCTTGTAAACTGGTCGTTAGCTCTCTATTTAACCCTATTCTTCTATAACCCAGTGTAGTCAAGTTCAGGCAGCACTTTGACCCAGTCTTTGATCTGCAGAGTCAGAAGCTCCGTCTTCTTTACCACTCACCTGATCACACTTGAAATTGTCACACCCACAGAAACGTCCTTAGACCCAGTTCATAATCTGCTATCTTCACATAGAAAGAGCAGCAAGCATGTATGTATCTGTGAATGTTGAAGGTTCTCTTGTAACTTTTTTAGGACTACAATTTCCACATACTGTTAATCCTGATATCTGGCCCTACCAGCTCCTCTCCTTAAAATCTTGCCTTGTTCCTTGGGACCCTTTCCCGTTCTCTACCATGACTCCCTTTTAATTGTCTTTCCTGTTTCTGTTTGCTCCTAAACTTAATTTTTCTCTTCAAGTGTAGAACTTAACATTTGTAGTCTTGCATCAGTTTCTTTCTGAGTATCAGCACTTTATCTTTGGGCTCAGATGGTGACTCTTTTTATAAGGCCTCTGTTGGAAATTTTCTCTGTTGGACTAGCAGGGCAAACTTCTGGAGGAATGAAGAGGCAGGAAATGTTCTGGCTATTATTTCCTTTCCTACCAATAGGAGTCAGTCATCTTGGGCTGTGTGCCCCATAAACATGTATTTGGTGGTAGGTGAATTAGCTGCTTGTAGTTTTTTCTTAGTTTTAGGGGAAGCAAGAGCAGCCAATTTATTTTGATAGATCAATAGTGTAGGGATCTTTTTTGAAAAATTCTGTTATTGGCACACGAAAACTGATTTAATTAACCCTTTTGAAGAAAAGGTTCAGTCAGAGGATACAGGTAGATGGAGAAGGCTTTGCGTTTAGAGCTGCTGATTGCATTGCTAATATTATAATGAAATAAACATAAAGCGCCTTACAAGGAAGGAGAGTTTAGGTTACTTGTGGCAGTTGGAATTTGTTAAAGGATGACATGCTACAGAATAGCTTATGTTTTATCGCATTTGGGATGAGCAAAGAACAGAACTGGTAGAAATCTATATATGTATATGTGTGTGTGTGGTTAGGCCTACATATGTTCCCGTTACATTGGTAGGTAGATAGGGTAGGTGGCAGTTTCTAAAGATGAGTCCTTTTGGAAGAGTAAAGGAATGAAAGAAGCAGCTCAGAAACCCTCAAACAACCCTCTCCATCTTGCCAGGGTGGTCTAGGTTCAGTAGCAGTGTCTACGTTAACATGTGGGCTGGCCCTTTTACAGTGCTTGGTCAGATCCAGAGGAGTTGCCTCGTCTTGTGGTGATAGAGAGATGAGAATAAGCTATCTGTGACATTTCTGGAGCTGACCAAAGTCCCAAGCTTGTAATATCAGCTGTTGATGAGGACGGTTGACCTTTTTGCCTCTATATTCGTTCAGTAAATAATTTAATAAGGACCTGCTGTGTGTAGGGGGCTGGGGGTGAGGGATCCCTGATCTCAATCAGACAGGTTTGGAAACTGTAGGTACTCTGTAGTATATATATGGGTGTCCTAGGTGCTTAAAAATGGTTTGTTTAAATGAATGGAACGTTCAAAGATTTTGATTCAGATGTACAATGTACACACTCTTTCCCTTTTCCTGACTAATTAATTTGTAAGTATGGCTTAACCACTGCAAATATAGAGCCACACACAAATCAATCTCATTGTATTTAGTACTTTAATTGTGTGCAGCCATCCATTTGCTCATTATTTTATCACAAGGTCAAATTTTTTAAAAAGCTGTTTTTCTGATTATCATGTTATGTTAGTCTGTCAGTTTTCCCCCAAGTGCTGAGATTGTTCAAAGTTTATTTGGAATGAGTACTAATTGCTTATCAGATTAAATCAAAACCTGTCTTCTGGTGCATTAAAAAAGGGGGTTTCTGAGCAAACCTCCTACTGGTGAGAACATTAGTATTGACAGGGTTTATAATTTAGGATATAGTTTGAAGGCCAAATTCTACTGTTTGTCACATACTGCTTAATATGGCTGTAAAGAGGAGATGAATGGGGCTACTTTTCTGACTCTATTACTCAGGAGGACTGTAAATTTGATTGGCTGTTACAATTCTAGCAGAATCATTCGATTTGAGAGCAATAGAAAGATAAGATATCCAATTACCCAAATGATTTGCAGGGTTAGCCAACGTTGTCATGGAGACACGAGTTGGAACAAATTAAATTTTAAGCAATAAAATAATCTTAAAGCACGTCTGGGAACAAGAAAATTTGGCAGTGGCACTTACCTGAATTGAATCTTGGCTTGACACGATGTTGTTTGACATTGATATACTGTGGGGGCCTAAACTTTTAAAAGGCACAACATTGCCTTTGCAAAAAGGGGGAAAAAAAGCTTTCCCAGCCAAATCCCAAAAAGTAGAGGCTCAGCTTAAAGTAAAAGTGTTTTAAGGTTAGACTTCAGCTTAAATGATTGCTTAATTATAATATTTCTAAGGATTGAAATGCCTTAATGATTAAGCTTCTTTAATAGGACATCTGAAAAATAAAGATTTCTTTAGGAATTATATTCAGTTTTCAGAACTGCCATTTCCTTCCTTTGGATATCAGTATGTATGTTAGCAGATGTAATGGAAATTGTGTGAATGTCTTTTGGTAGGGGATGGAGGTGTAAGCATGCATATATTTGCATGTACAAGTAGATTTCTTTTTTTCTTTCTTTTTTTTCTTTCCTTTTTTTGGGGGGGGGGCACACACCTCTGCATTGCAAAACTTTTTCCATCTTCCTGAAATCCTTTTCTATTTGTTCACTTCTTCAGAGTACTGCTTGAAGGACTAGTAAACTAAATTTTACCTGGAAAATCTGAATCTGCTTAGAATGGGGTAGAGTTTAAAAGGTTTATTTTCCCTCATTAATGTATTGTTTAACTGATTTTCCTGGCTTGTAAGTTGGATTTTAAAACAGTCGGGGTGGCCCAGAAGGAGAGCTTTTTATCCACATGTCTATTAGACAGATGGAGATGAAAATTGGTCTGAGGTCAAGCCATTTGCAGCATTCTCACAGCCTTCGATTTTCCTCTCATCCTCACCACAGATCATCTCAAATGATTCAGTAATGACCCAAAGTGCAACATTGACCTTTATTCCCTGGTGGATTACTGTGTTTTACTGTATGAATGGCAGGAAGTCCATTCTGTTCTTCCAGGAGTTCAGCATTATTGAGCCAGGCCTCCCCTGTGGGAACCATAGAAGTACAAACCAGTGAAACACAATACTTGGGTTAAATTTGGTTTCTGTTGCTTTGGGAAATGTGAATTGACATGTCTCGAAACCCCCATTTACACTCTTTTTGTATTTGGGCAATTAATCATAGATGATCAAAGAACTTTTTTTTTTCTTAGAAGAAAAACAAATGGACTTGCCCCCTTACAAAATAACATGTGAATTTCTGTTAGCAGATACTTTTGGCAGCCATTGAAATTTAGTTAAAAATGGTTCCCAGTCATACAAACTGTTCTTGCTTGTATGATTGTGTCTTTCTTTAGATTTCCCCTATACTTTTTCCTGGAATCTATTATAATCAAGTACCTATTTTAAATTAGAAGCTACCATAACTGGGAAGAAGAGTTCTCTAAATAATTATTTATGTCCCAAGATCAAACTTAAGTTAAATTTATTGACTTCTTCTTGTAATTGAGTTGGTATCTTTTCTATCATTTAGATAATGTGCTTTCTTTTTTTTCTTTTCAATAAAGTTATTGATGGCTTTTTTTTTCTGGGAGTCATGTTCTCCAGTGACTTCATTAATGGAGCAAAACCAGTGGGTGTTTTATCTTTGTCTGATTGTATATGCAACATTCTGTACCAGTAGCCTTTTGTTGTTTTAAGGAGGAGGTACTTGCTCATCTCTTCTTTGGGACCAAGGTTGATTATTTCAACTACTCAATTTTATACTTTGTTTTAGTGTTATTTTCATTTATATTATTGTGGTCATTGTGCATGTTTTCTAGTTTCTCCCTCCTTTGCTCTATAAGTGTTGATTTATCATCTTAAGTTTATCTGAATTCTTCATATTTATCATTTCTTACTATATAATATTTGATAATAACGGGTTCTTAAGAAGTCTTGGGCCAGTGAACTTGTTTCAAAACTGTTTATAACTGCATTCAGCATTAGTTTCTTTTTAGCCCTATGTATTTTATTTTATGCATTTAAAGAACACTATGCTGAGAAGGGATCCATCGCTTTCCCCAGACTACTCAAGGGGTCTATGACAAAGAGAACCCTCTCATTATGTTGCTATTCTATGGCTTGTTAACCATTCTACAAGAGATGGGCCCCCACTTGGCAGTTTTATGGTACAACGTACTTCAAATTTCATGTAGACACTAGATTGGTAGTCATTTTATAGGAGCAGTTAACTTTTGTAACCTTTATTATCATTATTATTATTTTTTGGATAGGCTCTTTTTAGTAAGTTTTTTCCAAAGCTCATTAGTGTTGTTATGATTTTGTTGTTGTTATACACATACATACACGTATACACAGAGACATATAAACACATTTTTCTGTATTTAATTTGACTTCCTTCTATTATTCAATTCAGCAAACATTTATTAAATAATTAACATACCAGTTACTGTTCTGGGCTCAGGGGGCTACATTTTGGGGTTTCTTTCAAGAGGTGACCAGTGGAGTCTTTCAGTTTCCACTTTGCCTTCTAGTTCTAAGATAGCTGGGCGATTTTCATATTCATATATATCTTTATCTGTATATATTTGGAGGCAATCGGGGTTGAATGACAGTCTCAGGGTCACATAGCTAGTAAGTGTCTGAGGTCATGAACTCCCGTTGATCTATCCACTATACCACCTACTTGTCCCTCCTTTATAATTTCTTGAAATATGATGTCTAGGCTTTTTTTTTTTTTGGTTTGTTTTTTGTTCATAGCTTTCGGGTAGTCCAATGAGTCTTTTTTTTTTTTTTTTCTTCCATTGAGTTTTAAGTTCTCTTTGATCTCTTTTCCAGGTGAGCTGGTTTTTTTTCTATGGGATATTTTACATTTCTTCTTTTACATTTCCAGTCTTTTTGACTTTGATTGTTTCTTGTTGTCTCATGGAGTCATTTGCTTTCATTTGGCCAATTCTTATTTTTGGGGAGTTATTTTCTTCAGTAATGTTGTTAATTCTCTTTTCATAACTTTCTTCTCATTTCTTTTTTTCTCTACTGCCCTTATTTGGTTTTTTGAAATAATTTTTTTGCTCTGTTAAAAAAATCTTCAAATCTTCTAACAATTTTTGTTGGGCTTGTGTCCAATCTTCATTACTCTTCTAAGTGTTGCTAGTAGATAATTTTCAAGTAATTTTCTTCTGTATTTATCTTGAGCTTCCCTGTAACCATAGTAACTCTTTATGGTCAAGTTCCTTCCCCCCCAACCCCATGTTACCGCCCTGTTTCTTAGTGCTGGGCTCTGCTCACTTTAGGGGGCGGGGAATGAGGGGAAGTGGGGCATGTTTGGCCTGAGCTCCTTTATTTTTTTATGTCTTTCCGATGTTTTCACAGCTCAGTCTGGGAGTCTGTTCACTTTTGTGCTTCTGGAATGGTGTGATCTAGAGAGAGAGAGGTTTGTTGACTGCCCTCCTGGTATGAGCTCTGCAAGTTCCTGACCCAGGTTTGGGTCTGTTAGATTGGGTGTAGTTGAAGCTAAGTTGACTGCTGCTGGACCTAGTCATGTTAGCCTGCTGGGTGGCTGGAACTGAACTGCAGGGTCCCCATTTGGTCCTGGTCTCCTGGCCTGATTATTCCATTGAAGGTTTATGTGCAACCTTTAGGTGAGAACTAAGTCTGCATTTTGCTATTGGGCTCAGATCCACATAGTTAAATTTCTGGAATTTGTTTCCTCTGCTGTGCACAGCTTCTTGTTCGAGACCAATCTTCTGCAGCCTGTAACTGAGTAATAGTTGGCACCTGCTCCTGCTCCCAGCTTTAGTTTAGGGGTCCCTGGGATCTCTTTCTTGTCTGGTGCTTCCTTCCCTGGTGTTCAGTCTCAGCCTCCTTGCTGTCCTTGGGTGCTGAAATGTTCTCTGCTGGCCGGGCTTCGGGTCAGGCCTAACCCAGTGTCGATAGACCTCTCCGTCTTCCTAAACCGTCCTGAGATGGAAAAAATAACTCACGGTAACTCTGTCTTGGCTTTGCCCATCAGAATTTGATCTGGTATCTTTGCTAGCTGTTGAGGAGTACATAGACTGGGTGAGGTGAGCTAGGCAGAAACGCTGACTCTCCCTTTGGTATCTTGACTCTGCCCCAATGCAGGGGCTACAAAGGCAAAAACCAAACTGGCTTCTGCCCACAAGGAGCTCTCACTCTTCCTGGATAGCTCTACACTAAAAGTTGTTTTCTTTCTAAGAATTACCTTCCATGTGGCATTTCAGAGTATCGGTGTGGTCCAGACCATGGGTGTTTTTTAACAGCTATCTCAATTATGCTGTTCATGTTCTCACTAATCTGAGAATTCGTTGTGTTTAGATTAGTGTGAAATGCCATTTAAGAATATACTTACCTGGCCGTTGATTTGGACCATCATCACATCATTCCTCTAAGTAATCACAGACTTTTGAATTTTAAGATTATTCCATCTCCTACTTTCTTTTTACTTTGTGTTCTCTACATATGACACCTTTTTGTCTTATTTGCTCCCTTTCCTGTAGCCAATCTCCTGCTAGAATCAAAACACCTTAATAACAAGACACCTCCCTAACCCATTTCCCCTTTATCCCTCCTCCAAACCCATATTTCCTTCATTCATTATTTAAGTTCCTTCTCCTACAAGAAAATTTTCTCAGGTCACTTAGATTGCATCAAGATTTCCATCTTCCGAAAACATGTAGGAGTTCTCCATTGGTATCACCATCATCAACCAGTCCACAAAAAAGCATTTGTTTAGGTTTATGTGATTTAAAATTTTGATTTGTAGATAGTGAGTATAGGGGTTAGAGGGTAGGTCAGATATGCTGGGTTTTATGTAGCATTTAGTAGGAACACTCATGGCAACTTAATGTAGTCCATAACATTTAGTTTAAATAATGTGACAACTAATCACCATTAGGCTCCTTAAAAATTTGTAAGCGCTCTCAAAAAGCAGGCAATAAATCATGTATTTATAGTGGATTTTTGGCGTCGTGGTTCATGATTTACCCTACAGAGTTTTTATTGAAAAGAGCCAATTATGTAACTGAATTGCAGCATTAGACAATCTTTCTTTTAAGCCTACCAGGCCATCTTTTTACAACATGGAACAAATCAATAAGATCATATGTGTACAAGCACTTCTTGAACTGTGCAACAAGGGTGTCTGAATAATGGAAATCTGCTATTTAGGGACTAAAACAGCTGCTTTGCCTTTGTCACTTTGTCAAGGATGCAACTTTACTGAAATGACAAATTAAAGCAGAAACACTCTGCTTGGCAACAGTTGGGTCAAAACATTTAAGTCATTAATTAGAAAGAACCAAGGCAAAATTAAAAAAAAAAACCACAATTGCACAGTGTTGCAGACTCAACTTCATCTTGCAGAATGCAGCTGAATTCCTTCATGTTAATTTTAATGATGCTTCAAGGGAAAAAAAAAAAGCCTGCTCTTGAATCTTGGGGCCTGCCAAGCTTGTCATTTGCAAATAAATCAAAAGACCATCATTGCAGGAGCAGGAACCAATGAATAGAGTTGCTTTGTCATTCTTTGATAGGCCCCACACTCAAGCCTGCTATTAAAAATGAATGTATTCAAGAGACTCTGCATTAAGAACATAAACAATTAAGGACACTTGAGATGCTCTGCTAAGAGCTGCCATACAGATACTACAAGAGCTTTCTCATGAGAAGCAGGCCTCTGCAATCTGCCTTGCCAGTGAACTGGGCAATTAGTGTTGCTGTTTCTGCCTAAGCAGGCTCTCCGTAGTGTAGGGCATATGGGGGCCTTGTTTTTAACCCCCCCCTTGTTTCCGGATAAAGCTATGTGTGAAGGATCTGGAGGTAGAGGACAAACTACGTGCAGCTGGAGATAGCTCCAATAGTTAGAATGCCATTGGGGCCTGCCAAGAAGTGAAGAGGTGAAAAACAAAAACCATGGTCATCTGTTATGGGGCACTTAGGTTGTGATTAGTTGAGCTGTGCCATGCAATTTTGAGAAGGGTTTCAGTTTTGGCACTTGGGCACATTTCATCATAGGTATTAAGAAAGGGAGAGGGGAGGATGAAAATTGCTAAGTCTTCTGACCCTCAGTTGATTTTCACAGTTGACAAGAGCATTCTGGCTCCTGCTGGTTGGAATTCTTTCCTTGTTGATGTTACCAGCACCATAGGTGTACTCTTTATTTACAAACTAGTTTAGGAGGTAATTATTCATTTTGCTGGAAGGCTTCACCATAGGATTTCTTTAAATAGCAAACCCCTCTGGGCATTTAAAAGTGTGATTTGAGTTATGTATATGTGAGCTGTTTTTTATTTTTTTACCTTATACTGGATCATCTTTATAGACACAGGTCATATCTTTCTATGTTCATTTAGCAGATGCTTAATAGATGTTGAATTTTCAGGAGCATGTCTGCTGTTTAAAGCAAAGTGTAGGTTCTTGTGGCCTGCATATCCTAAACAGTCTAAGAAGTTTCTGTGACCAAGGGGTTGAATCTGCAAGGAGAATTGGTGTTTTGAATGGCAGTGCTATATCTGTATGTATGCAGTTAAATGGATCAGGGGTTTTTTTTTTGTTTTTTTCAGTGAAAGGAAGGAAAATATAGGAAGTTTATTATTGTTTTGCACAGTCCAGACACATGAGAAAGATGCGAGATAAAAACAGTGGTAAGCAGTAAACACTTGTCTGGCCCTCATGGAGAAACATTTATTGCCCTGAGACTTTTAGTTTGGAGAAACTCAGGCTTTTGGAAAAATTCTTATAATAAGCCAAATAATTTCCGACTGAAAACCTGTCTTGCACAGGCAGTAGGGACTTTTCAGAACAATGGCAAAAAGCAGCATAGTTTTTCTTTTTTAATCTTAGGAGATTTCTCTAGGACTGAAATTGGCGTAACTTGGACTTACTCATTTGTTATCCAGCAAATGAAACCTCTAATATGCCATCTATAAAGCCTAGCTTTTTGACATTTTGATAATCCTCAT
>NW_020954610.1:68940108-69072931 GCF_900497805.2 Vombatus ursinus
TGGTTAGGCAGTAGGGTTAAGTGACTTGCCCAGGGTCACACAGCTAGTAAGTGCTATGTGTCTGATCTGAGACCGGATTTGAACTCAGATCCTCCTGAGTCCAGGGCCGGTGCTCTATCCACTGTGCCACCTAGCTGCCCCTAATCCTCATATTTCTGAGGCAATATCTCCTACTTCCCTTTTCTTTCCTACCCTTCAGATGATACTTTTTCTCTAGGTCTTTTGGTTGTAGAGTATCAGCCATGGCTTTAGGGAACCCAGAGGTAACCTCCTCTGGTCAAATCATGCAACCATGCTCCATTGCATTTAAGTACATTGTTGGAAGGAACCTTTGGGGTCATTGAATCAGACCCAGAGGGGACTCCGTAGGGTTCAAATCCTTCCATTTATCATTTGAGGATAATGAAGCCCAGGCAAGGTAAATTGATTGTAAACCTTAAAATGGCATATAAATGTGAGTGGTTCTTGTAGATGATGAGAATAATGGTAGTACTGTTATTGAAGCAGGTCATAAAGGTGGTTAAATGGCAAAACAGGGTTGACAACCCAGGACTCCGAGGCCCCTGGTCAGTATCTCTCTACCCTAAGTTGTCATTATAACTTGAAATTTTTTTGTATTAACAGACAGCCCATTTTAAACCTCCTCCTTTCTGTTCTGAGTTTCCACTCTTCTACTGTGGCCTACCTCTTTCTTGATTAATATCATCCTTTTAATTTTTCCTTCTTTTACCTCCTAATTTATGGGCTACTTAATGCCCTTAGGCTTGGTTTGTACATACATAATTTTCCTTTTTTTTTTTTTTCCAAAACTTTGAGCAAGTCACTTCAGCACACTGAGACTCAGTTTCCTCTCTATAAAATAGGGGGTTTGAACTAAAAGACCTGAGGTTCCTTCCTGCTCTAAGTCTTTGATCCTTGGAGCCTAAAGAACAGGAATCTTTGTTCATACTCCCATATTGAAATCCTATTATGCATTTAATATATTCCTAAATCATAACATTTAAGAGCTGGAAGGGACCATAGAAGACATCTCATTTAGCTTCTTCAGTTTGCAGGTGAAGAAACTGAGTCCCAGAGAGCTGAAGTGATTTGCCCAAGGTCACTATTCTTGGTAGAGTTTGGATTAGATCCCAGGCATCTTGATTTTTAATCCCGTATTCTTTCCCATTGACCTCCCCAAGTGCCAAATAGTGCCTCTTCAAAACTCTTTGCCAGTTCATTTCTTCCATGAAGCCTTTTCAGTTCAGACCTACTTGACTCTGGTTACTGCACTTTAATTGTGTTTTCTTCCTGAAAACATTTTACATAATACAACTGTCCCCTTGTCCTGATCTTTGTTCCCTCCTTATGTTTGAATGCCCACATTATGCTTTCTTCCCTTGTTGCTTACTTAAAAATAGACAGATGCAAAACCCTGAAGTTCTTTTTCATTCCCTTCACACCCAACCCCACACCTTCACAACTTATTAATGAACACCTAACAGTTCAGTAGTTAAACATTGATGGAACACATTCTATATGGAGAACACTGCGTAGGTCTGTGTTGATGTACCAGAGAAATGGAGAACCTGGATTGTGCTCTACTGGGGAGATGTGACCACGTAGGAGATAAGACCAGTCCATCTCTGTATTGCAGCTGGTACAACTTACATGCATTGTGTTTGTTATTGTCTAAAGGTAGGTATTGATAACCCTTTCCCTCCCCAACATGCGTTTTCAGTGGTTTAAGGATCTCCCAGTGTGGAGACTCCCACACCCTTCATGGGTAGAGATCAATAATTTGCTTGTTAACTTATAGACTAGGAGTTGCCTAAGGCAGTGAAATGTTAAAAAACTGGTATAGTAACTGGTTACCTTTGTTTTGTGCCAGTGAACTCAAGGTCATTAATTTAACCCAGGCAGTGTGCTGGTTAAGAGAGAACTAACCTTGGGTTAGTGGCAGGGGCTGGGGAGGGGGGGCAACCCTGGGTCTGTATAGCCTACCTCCTGTATTTACCTTCTTACCTTTGTGACCATAGGTAAATGATTTGATCTCAGACACTCACTAGCTATGTGACCCTGGGCAAGTCACTTAGCCTCTGCCTCAGTTTTTTCATCTGTAACATGGGGGTAATAATAGCATCTACCTCTCAGGGTTGTTGTGAGGATAAAATGAGGTAATATTTGTAGAGCACTTAGCACAATGCCTGGCATATTGTTAAGTGCTATATGAACATAAACAACTATTGCTACTATTACTACACTTACTACACCACGACCACCACCACCACCACCACCACCACCACCACCACCATCACCACTTCCTCCTCCTCCTCCTCCTACTATACCTACTACTGCTATCTCCCACTGAGTCACATTTCTCTCATCTAAGAAATGAAGATATCAGTTAGTGCCTACCTTGATATAGTTGATTCCCCTTAGAGCTTGGTAATGTAGTTTGTATAAAAAGCACATTCCATTCATATTGTTGCTAGTATTTTATATGCTTCATTTGTAAGGGATCGTACTTAAATAAAACATACATATATGTGTTATATCCATGTGGATTGTATGCCTGTGTATGTGCCCATGTGTATATTTTCAAGGAGCTTTCTATCTTAAATTCTTTGGAGGGAGAGACTACGTACCTCTAATTTCTTTTGTATCTCTAAACTATGATTATAGCCTAGTGTTAAACGCACATAGAGACACACTCACATATATGCATATATATATATATATATATGCGTGTAATTCAAGTCATGTTCACTCACTAGTTCCTGTTAAAATACCTAATCACCTAGCCTTTTGTCATTTTAGATTTACAAATCCAGTGGGTAACAATTCCCAGAGTTCTATGTATTTGGTGTGGTTGATCTCACATCTCATTGAAGTGAGGTAGAAGAGAGAAAGCAAGTCTGATTAATTGTTAAGTCTCTCTTCTCCCTGGGAGGCAGCCTCAGAATTATGGCGAATTCAGCCTTAAATATGTTCCCATCACCAGAACTTCTCTCTGGGTGCTCCTCTCAGCTGCCATAGGTCGGATCATCACTTTTTCATGGATCACTCACGGAATCAAACCAATCAGTAGATTTCCTGAGCCTCAGTCTTTCCACTGAGCTTCAGTTGCACATCCTCAAGTCTTTTGAACATTTTAAACAGGCTGTCCCAGAGATATCTCAAATGCTGTGTGAGCAAAGTTGAATTTAATCTCTCCCCCCTAATCTTTCCCCTCTTCCAGACTTCCTCCTTATGACAAAGTCACCTCCATCCTTCCCGTCTCCTCAGTTAATAGACTCGGCATTATCCCTCTCTTCTGGATTGTTAGACCAGCTTCCTAATTGGCTCCCCCACTTCAAGTCTTTCCCACCTCCAGTCCCTCCTCCTACACACTGCCGCTAAAGTAGTTTTCCTTAAGCTCAGATTTGATCATGTGACTCCCCTATTCAGTCAACTCTGGTGGCTTCCTTTTGGGCCTCTAGGTTAAAATATAACCTTTTTTTTTTTTTTTTAGCTTTTATAGCCTTATACAACCTGTCCCTAGCCTTTCTTTTCAGTCTTATTGAGAACTATTCTTCCTCTTGTCATTCTTTGATGTAGCCAAACTGCCTATCTCTCTCTCCTTCTCAAATGACCTTCAATCTCCCATCTCCTTATTTTTTTACTGGCCATCCCATATGCCTAGAGTGTATTTTCTTCTTGTCTTCTTTCTACTACTAGGAGCACACTACTAGTATACTTACCTCAGAATATCTTATGTTTAACTACTTGGAAGATATTTCTATTTATTCACCTTATTTATGCTCCATCTACTTATATATGTACTTACTGTTTCTTCTGTTAGAATGTAAGCTTCTTGTGAGTGTAGGAATTGTTTCAATTCTTGAATTTATGTCCTTACTGCTTAGCAAAATGCCTTATATACAAAGTATTTAATACACACTTGTTGATTAATTGATTGTAATTCTCAGATTTAGTCTTGAGTCATCAGAAAGATAAACCAGAGATTTTTCTTTGGGGGTAGATAGATCTTCCAAGGAGTCCACAGATAAATTTCAAGGGTCCCATGGATGGGAACAAAACTTATATCTTTATTTCAATATAATTGGTTTCCTTTGTAATGTTGTGTATTTTATTTGATGACTACTAAAACATCATTCTGAGAAGGGGGGTCCATAGGCTTCACTAGGCTATTAGAGGGTTAAGAACCTCTGAGTTAAGACCTCATGTCAACAATATTTTTTTCCAAAAAAATTTTTTTGTTTTAATATATTTTTATTTCATTAAATATTTCCCATTACATTTTAAATTACTTAAACATTTATTTTAAAAAATTGCATTTCAAATTCTTTTTTCCTGCCCCTCCCCCACACCTTGAGAAGTTAAATAGTATGTTGATTATACATATGAAGTCATGCAAAACATATTTCCATATTAACCAAATTGCAAAAGAAAACAACTCCTCCCCCAGTTTTTTAAAAAGTATGCTTCAGTCTGCACACAGAGTTCATCAGTCCTCTCTGTGGAGGTGGATAGCAATTCAAAAAGCCTAAAATCTCACTCAAGTTGTCTTCAGCTACCTGAAAAATGTGTCAAATTCATTTAGATTCTTTTCTTGTTTTTGATGATATTTGTAAAGCATTTAGTTATGTGCCTTGCATGTAATAGGCACTTAATTTTTTTCTTTTTATGGAGAGTAGGATAGTTAGGGAATGATTGCTGGAAGAGAAAGAAACAATAATCATTTCCCTCCTGCCATGATGCAAATGATCGCTGGACTAGAATCTAGGAGACCTGCATTACCCTACTAACTAGATGTTGTTTTTCTGTCTCTGGGCCTAGTTTCCTGTAAAATGAGGGGGTTAGACTACATGAGACGAGTAAGTTCATTTACAGTAGCCCTAAACTTAAGAATGACATAACATGCTTTGGTTTCCTGTACTGCTTTGGAGGAACATGATTACAGGAGTAATGGTGGTATTTTAAGTTGAATTGACACTTGCCTAAAGACTGATCACATTGGTAGTAGGAACCCACATCAGTAAGTATTAAGTGTGTGTGGCCTTATTTTTTGAACTGCAATCTCAAATTCACTGTATTTTGATAAGTCACTGAGGAACAAGGTTGATAGAGAATATGAGGTTGGTTCATTTACCAAGTATTCTTATTCCGTGGGTCAGAACCTTAAATTGGATCTTGCACTAGATTTGTAATTCTTGTAAGCAGTGGAGAAAAAATGCTTGGCTTATTAATGATTGACTCCATTGGTGAGATTTATTGCTTAGAGTTTTAGACATTAAAGGGAACTTGACCCTTCTCCTGCTTTTTTGGTAGCACCCTGGGGTCTTGAGTTTCCTCAAGGGGTACCATAAAATTGTCTAATGGAATATTTAAGTGATTTATAGTTCATTTTAAAACATGATGGTATATCAAATTTCATAGTTATAAACTGTGAAATCAGACACAATAGCCCTTAATTCTGAAAAGGTTGGGAATCACTTGGTTAAGTAAACCACATATCTTCAGTCTGTCTGTATCCTGTTTTAGACATAAACTATTTGTTAGTACAAAATAGTCAAAGTTAGCAAACCATGAGTATAGCATTCTCAAATCTACTATTATCTAATTAAGAAACCATTAAGCCATGTAAACTATAATAGCTCAGTTTATCCTTCTGTAAAGTGGGATTAAATTCAGCTACCCACTTACCTCATTAGTTAGGGTGTAAAGATTAATGATGCAACTTTGTAAGGCATTTTTAGATCCTCACATAAAGAAAGGTTATAGAAGTGCATAGTATTTGGGGGTATGAAGCTTTCTTAGGAAGTGGTTATTTTTTTTTAAAACTCATACCAAGTAGCCTAATTGTATGATTTTTTTTTTTAATCTCTACAGACTGAAATCGCCAAGAGATTGAATACAATTTGTGCACAAGTCATCCCATTTCTGTCTCAGGAAGTAAGTAAAACTGTTCAGCTGTTAAAGTGCAATTATGTTGCTTCTCTGTTTGCAAATTAGCTAGTTTTAAGATGTTAATTTTATCACAACGCACAAGTGTGAAGAACATCTGTTACAGCTGAAGTGTGCAAACCCCCTGCTATTCGGTTGAACAGATCTGAGGGCAAGCTGCAGAACTGGCAACAATAGCTCAACTTCAAATTAATTCTTTTCAGAAGAAAACTGCAAAATGACTATCAAGATAAACCTTTTGTTTTGTTTTTTTTTTTGAGCTGCAGTAGTAACTCCTGATCACTCACATGCTCCTCATTTTTTTAAATTAAAACAAAAGTTTGTCCTGTAATGTTAGCTCTAAAAGCCATTTTTTTCCTGCATCTGTAGGAAGTAAATACACATTTTACTAGATCCCAGGGTAAATCTTAAATGTTAGGAGGCATAATGCATCTGAGATCATAATAGCAACTCACTTTTATGTAGTTGTACTCTTGACAAGTTAAATTCAAAACTATCATGTGAAAAATACTGGGCCTGAAGGTGCTTTGAAAGTATATATAGGGCAGCTAGGTGGCGCAATGAATAGAGCACTGGTGAGTTCAAATCAGGCTCAGATATTTACTAGCTTTGTGATCCTGGGCAAGTCACTTAAAATCCTGATTGGCTCCAAAAGAAAAAAAAAGTCTCTATTGATACTTGCAAACAACAAGTATTGTAGAAAGAGTACTGGGTTTGGAGTCAGAGGGCCTGATTCAATTCTTGCCTCTGCCTTTCTGACCTTGGGAAGTCACTTCACCTCTGGCCTCGGTTTGCCAGAAGGAAGTTGCATTGGATGAAGAAGGTCCAATATGATTTTTAAATTAAGGTTTAGGGTGGGTAACTATCTAGACAAGTATCTTCCTAAGTAATAGGTCTTTATGGATGACACCCATTGACTTAATATAGACGAGCTTTTTGTTTGGCATCCTATATACTTGCCTTTTTAATCTGGTGATGTTTAAAAAAAAAACAAAGCATGCCTAAATTCAGGTCCTCCATCTATTGTTAACCATACAGCCTTGATTGAATCCCACAGTGTCTGGGGATATGAGTTTTCTTATCCCTAAAATGGGAGATTTGAACTAACTGATTTCTTCCCAGTTCCGAAAGTTTTGTAATGCTAGAACTTTTAAGTGGGGCTGTTTGCTAAAAATGAGACTTGGTCATTGCTTCTCAGTCCTCCCCATCTCCCTTTTCCCCCCTTCCTCTAGATTTTAAGTGATACTCTTGAGGATAATGTGGTATATTCCCTAAATTAAAATGGTTATGGGAGTAGAGATAGACATCTAGTTATCCTCTTATGGAGATTGGGGGTGGTGGGAGGGAAATAAGAATGAGAAGAAAATCCAAATAAGGTAACTTATTAAAGCTGGAGGTAGATTAAGAATTGTTAGAACATATTGCTCTAGGCTTTACTTCTTTATCTTTGAAGAGTTAATTTTGCTCTTTTAAAAACTGCTTCTTGGGGCAGCTAGGTGGCACAGTGGATAGAGCACCAGCCCTGGATTCAGGAGGATCTGAGTTCAATTCGGCCCTAGACACATAACACTAACTGTGTGACCCTGGGCAAGTCACTTAACCCCATTGCCTAACCAAAAAACAAACAAACCAAAAAAAAACCAACTTCTTGTCTTCAAGTCTTTACGGTAAAACTCACTATGTGAGTGGGTCATTTTTACATTTCCTTTGCCCAATGCTTCATACACATTTTGTGTTTATGTAGTTTATTTTAGGGCCTCAGAATATTCTTGCTTTGGAGAAACTCAAGAGTTAGAAAAGAGTGCAAGAGGTTACTAGGTGGCATAGTGGATAGAGTGTTGGACTTGGAGTCAGGAAGACATGAGTTCAAATCTTGCCTTAGACATTTACTGTCTCTTTTACTTTGAGCAGTTCACTTAACTTTTGTCTGTCTCAGTTTCCTCATCTGTAAAATAGGTTTAATAACAGCATCTACCTCTCCCCCACCCCACCCTCCAGGTTGTTGTGAAGATCAAATGAAGTTACACATATAAAGCGCTTTGCAGACCTTAAAGCACTGTATAGATGCTAGTAATCATCATTACCGCCATTATCATCATCATCTAGTCCAACCTAAACAAGAATCCTTTCGGTGATATCCCCCCAAAGTGGTCATCTATCTAGCCTGTGCTCTAGTGCAGGGCTTCTTAAACTTTTTCTATTCCCAGCAGCTTTGGCCCCTTTTCCATTTCAGCAGCATTTCATTTTTTTGGCATTGCCATGGTCTGGGGGACATACACAGCACAAAGTGCGCGTGCTTTGTGTTCAGAACCAAGGCTGCAGTGAGATTGCATGATGCAACACAGGCAACCCCGCCAGAAACACTTTGGATTAGTTATGCGTTTGATTTTAAATTAATTTTTGGTTGTGCATTCAGAAACCCTTTACTGTTGCCAAAATTTTTGTGACAGGGTCGCAACCCACAGTTTAAGAAGTGCTGCTCTAGTGAGGGAGGGGTGAAGCCCACTATTTCCAGAAGTAACCAATTCCACTTTAGCATAGCTCTTATTGTTAAGGAAATTTTCTTTTCATTGAATCCGAGTCTGTGTCCTTGCAACTTCCAACCATTTTTGCTTTTTGGGACCAAACACTACTCCATTTTTATAACACACCCCTTCAAGTGCACAAAGACATCTATCATGTCCTCTCTTTAAGTTGTCTATTCTCTGGGCTCAACATCCCCCGTTCTTTTTATTCACCATCATATAGCACAATCTTGAAACCTGTTAGCTTTGTGAATTTTTCCAGGTTGTCAATGTCCTTAAAGTACCCCTTACTGAAAACACTATGAGAAATTCACCTCCATATGCATAGGAGCTATGCCTTTATTAGCGTAGCCTAAGATGAAATTAGCTTTTTTTCATTCTTTTAATTTATAATCAACCTTTAGTTCATTCATTAAAATCATATCTTTTTTTTCTAATGAATTGCTGTCTTAGCCATACCTCCTCTCCGTTTTGTACTTGTGAAGTTAATTTTTTGAGCCCAGGTGTAGGATTTTACATTTATGTCTTGAAATTTCATCATAGTTGATTCATTCTTGGTGTTCTAGCATCTTTCTCACATATTGATCTAAAAAAATCACAAACAGTCATCAGAGAACTTGGTGCCCCCAGATATTGGTGAAATACAGAGCTCTTAAAATAGTCATTTTTAGTTTCCCTCTGCCTAATGCTTTGCATTTATTTTCATGTTATTAAAGCGTACAGGTTTGGGAGCCTATGAGGATGGTGGGTTCATTTAAAACCTTTGTCTTTACTCTGGACTATGTTTAGCAAGTGTTTCTTGTTTACTTTCCCCATGCTTAAAGGTTTTAGGAAGGAACGAGTAGAGTTCTTATCTTACTTATCTCCTTACCTTAACTTGGCTTAACTCCTTGCCTTCTCTCCTTACTTCCAAAGCATCAGCAGCAAGTGGCTCAAGCAGTTGAACGTGCCAAGCAAGTGACCATGGCTGAGTTGAATGCCATCATCGGGGTACGTGGTCTTCCAGGGCTCCCTCCTACAGTGTGTATAACCAGCTTTCATTTCTTATTGATTGCTAGTTGACCATAAAGATATTTTTGATGTCTGATGTTATTGTGTAGATGATGTGTATTTTTATAGACTTGTATTTTTGGTGGAGGAAGGGGAGGGGAAAGAAAACTTTTATTTTGCATTGGGACGATAAATGTGGTTTGTTTCCCTGCTCCCAAGCAGGCATTCATTGCATTAGCAATAACAAGACTTTTAGTATTGCATTAGTTAAACAAAAGCTTCTAGATTGGTAGCCTTCTAAATGTTTTTCTTTCCCTTCCTCCTATGGCATGGGATCAGTGAGGCTAAGGCTGAGCTTTATATTGCTTCAGTTCATTTAGTTATCTTTGCTTTTGCCTTCTGCTTTTCAAAGTACTTGGAACCTGTATAACTATTCACCCTTCTTCCTCTTTCTTTCTTGTACAACTTTCATGAATTTTAAAGGGGCTCACCAGTGAAAAGAAATTTCTATTGCTTTTGAAGAAGTGTTAATTGTCTGACACAGTGTTGTAATAGCCTTTCACCAAGTTTTTGATTTTAAATATGCTGAGATCAGTTAATACTCTTTGCTTGTGACTGGTTGTCAATCACAGGTCATTGACTGTGCATTAATGAACTTGGTGAACCGTGCATTCCTTCCACTGCATGAGTCCATCCCCCCTACCCCCCACCCGACACAGAGTCTCCAGAATGTTTCTCATGTTTTCTGCCCTTCCAGTCTAAGTGAAAGAAGTAGCCGAAACAAGGAGCCGTCCTTTCTGATTTTATTCATATTGTGAGCGCCCCGAGCGGATTCAAATTACTCATTTATCAATTTATGTTAATTGCTTGTGAGAAGATGCCCTGCTGGTCTTTATGGTTCCCTCAGACACTTTGTAATGATAATTAGACATGCTGCTCTACGGATTAGCAGTGCCATAGTCCAATGACGTCTGCAGACAATGGGACCAGTTGATCCATCTGTGCTTAAAATTACATCCCAACTGGAGATGGAGAAAAAACATAAGAGCCAGGGAGGATTAAAAGAATGAGCCTCAGCTTGAAAAATTCTCCTTTCATCAGTTTCTCAATTGCAGATCTGCAGTCAGTTTGCCCGTGGTAAGCTATTGGCAGTCAATTAGGTGAAATAAACTGGGAGGGTGACCTTCATTCCCTTTTAATAGCTTTTTCCTCCCTGAAATGGGGAGCTTCAGTGGATTTTCAGCTTAAATTTTATTCAAGCTGCTTTATTACACTTGACAGCTTAGCTCTGCATAAACATTCCCCCCTTCCCCCAAATCCAAGCCCTGCTTCCCCCCCCCCCCCCCCCCCCCGCCCCAGTATCACATTTTGACTGTTACTTAGTCGCCTCTCTAATCACATTCAACAAAAAAACACAATTACATCTACATTTGTCTGCAACCTTCTGTACCTTTTTCTTGGGGAATGAATGAATTGCTTTATTCTGGAGTTCAAATCAGATATTCATATGGAGCTCTACTATGTACAGTGTTTGATTTGGAGAGGTAATAAGCAGGTATATAGTGCCTACTATGTGCCAGGTATTAAGCTAAGCCCTTTACACATATTATCTCAAAGAATAATAGTGAATTCTACTTGTAGTTTGATCACAACTTCTTTCCCCCCCCAAAAAAAAGAATAAGAATTTATTTTGATTAAAACAAAATATAGGCAAGGAATTCCCCAAGTATGGAGTTTATCACACTGGTTTTCCTATAAGTTCTATATGTTTCATCATAATTTATTAATAGTAACATTTTATAATAGATTCTTAGACTTATTGAATCTCCTTTTATTTCAAGCTCAGAAAAAAATAGTTGAAAATCTTGAGCTTTCCTACCTCCACACAAAAAAGACCAGTGTCAGGAGTTCTTTTAGAAGTGGGGGCTTAATAGTTACCTGAATTATTTTGTTCTGGAAAACTTAATGTTTCATTAATACAGAGTATGATAGCACAGCAGAAAAGCTAGATCAGTTAAGTGTAGGCCATACACAAGACTTCTGACAGCCAGTTGTCTTCAACACACTTAGCAATATAATTTTTTATAACTGATCATTTTAAGTATTTATTAATTTGTCAGAGAGATCTTTTTATAGTTGGATGTGATCAATAATCATCCTATCTGAAACTGTAAGTTTCATGCTCTGACATATGCTTGATTTTACTTGAAAGGGATTGTGTGCATCCTGGAAAATCGGAGTAGCATAAAATTGGGTTGACAATTCAGTAGACCTTTGCACCCCATTCATTGAACATGCAGTGTGTCAACCTGTCTCCCCAGAGGGGAAGAGGCATCAGGAGGCTGTCTGTTCCTACAAGCAGCAGCTGTACACCAAAGTAAATGCAGCCTGGTTTGATAGCAGCTGTCAGTATTGTTCAGAGACCTGACTTAGTGAAAAGAACAATAGAAGAGGCCATGCCCTTAAACTGCATCGTCTTTCAGGCTAAGAAAAGAAATAGTAATTTAACGGTTTAGACATCTATTACAAGTGTGAAAGATCATGAAAGAGTCCTCTTTAAAATGCAAATGAGGAGAAAATTCTCAGTTTAAGGTACAGTCAAAGAACTTAGTGCTCAGTAGTGCTGAGGATGTTACTCTAAGATAAACTTGAGGGTGGGGGAGTTGGAAAAAAAGGTTAGGTTTTCTTAACAATAGAAAACTTACCCTGGTTAAGCATCAGTGTATTCTTGTGTTCTTAATACTTGGATCTGAAACTGGGCAATCTGGAGAGAAGGGAAGTTTTAAAATTTTTCTTATTAGATGATTCAAAATACTGTTAATTTCTCATAGAAATAAACTCAGTTCTTGTAGCTAGAACAATTTTGTTAATTTGTTTCTCTCCTGTTGTTAGCCTTTTCTCACCCCTGTTGAGAGGGGGAGAGAGAGAGAGAGAGAGACTGACTCTTGAAATTTTATATTCAGGACTTTGTTTTTCTGTTTTTGGCTTTGACTATTTCAGTGGTGAAGGAGAGAAAGCAAATTTGATGGCTTCAGTAGAATAATGATTGCATGTTTACCTGTTGAATGCTGCTTTTTAAAAGCTATTTGTTATTAAGTGGGTTGTGTTCTTGTAACCATAAAAAGGCTATTTAATAATACAGAGTACTTAATGAACTCAGGGTTTGGTCTGGTTTGACACAAAAACCACCAGGGCTTTGGAAGAACAAGATGAGCTGAGGGAAATGAATATATATGAATGTGAGCATTTGAGTATCAGATTTCTACAGGCAGTCCTTACACTTAGTGGGCTATTATTCCTGGAAAAACTGCTTTTAAGCTTGACGTAAGTCAAATCTAAATTTTTCCATAGAAGCAGTAGTAGGATGGAGGTTATATACCTATGTACCTGACTGATGTTCAATTCTTTATAAAATGGCTACAGACATAAAAAAGGGAAGATGAGTTATGTAAAAAGATGAGAGCTGTACTTGGAGTCAGGAAGACCCAAATTCAGCCTCAAACATTTATGATCTTTATAAGCCTGAGCAAATTTAACCTCTCTTATCTTTGGTTTCTTTATTTGTGAATGGAGAGTATTAATAGCACTGTCTTCACAGGGTTGTAAGGATCAAATAAGATAATATATGCAAAATTCTTTTCAAACCTTAAAGCAAAATATTACATTGTTTAATCTGAGGTGTAACCAAAAATTTTTGCACCTGGGCCAAGGAGTAATAAACGGGTCCTCCATTGGAGGATAGGGAGGCAGTAGAGAAGGCTGGGCAGGGGAGGAGCTCACCTGAGTCTGCCATGTGGTACCTTCTTTTTAAACTAATTGTTTTTGCTAATTAGCTGCTAAGCTCTGTTTTTATGTTGCTGAAGAACTTCGAATTTCAGTCCTCCCTAAATTTGGTGTGCTGGGAGAAGTGACAGTCACCCTTCACTTAGTCATCTCTGTGGCTTTAGCCCACCTTGCTTTATGATGTGTGCAAGTCATGTCCAAACTTCATCTTCCCTGACTGTGGTAAGGCATGGCTCTTGAATCAAGAGACCTGTGTTTAAATTCCATCACTGACTTTAGCCTGTGTGGCAAGGAGGAAGTCATTTCAACTCCCTGAGTCTGTTTTCTCATCTGATAAAACAGAGATAATAATATTTGTACTACCTACTTCCAAGGATCCTTGTGAAGAGCACTTTTTAAACCTTCAGTGATATACAAATATAAGTTTAATGTGAAATTTTAATGTCACTTATATTTTGACTAGTTAACTAGCATTGGACCATCCCATCCTAGTGATTATCACCTCATTATTCAATCTGCCTTTTCACCTTTCCCCACACTTTTCCAATCAGACAATCCCATTTTCAGGGTTTTGTCCTCATTTCTTTTTTTTTTTTTTTTTCTTTTAAGCACCCTTAGCTATTCCTGTCCTTGGAATATCCAACTCAGCCTCAGCTGATACAGCTCTGCTGAGTATTAGCAAGGGTTACCATAATAAATATTTTTAAAAGTCATATTAATAAGAATAATTGGCTTCTGTGATTAAAGTACTGTCCAAGTTGGTCAAAGACTGACTGGTTGGCAATTCTTCCCCTCCCTCATTATGCCCTTGTTGTTACTTCCCTATATATTTCACCTTTTGTAGTATGTTGTCTGGATACTAACTTTCCCAGTAATGTATTTTACCTAATTGCTTCTACAATTACAATTCTACAATTGTTATATTTATATTATACATCTTCCAATCTGTGAATTTAAAAAATTGTTGTCTTTAAATATAATTGGTTTCCTTTATGATCATATGTATTATATTTTAGGCATTTAAAAATCTTTGGAGGGGCAGCTAGGTGGTGCAGTGGATAGAGCACAGGCCCTGGAGTCAGGAGGACCTGAGTTCAAATGTGACCTCAGACCAAACACTTATATTTACTAGCTCTGTGACCCTGGGCAAGTCACTTAACTCAAATTGCCTAAAAATTAAAAAAAAAAAAATCTTTGGAAAAATGGCCCATGGACTTCACCTGATTGCAAAAGGGGTCCATGACACAAAAAATAGGTTTTAAAAACTTAATCTTTAGTTGATCTACTATTTTTTTTTTTTAGGTCTAGCATAAAAACACCTTAAAAATACATATACATTGGTCAGGATTTAATGCAATAGTAATGCATGTTGTATTTAAAATGATGCACTGTTATATGATTCAGAGTTCTTTCCTCTTGCTACTTTATTTTACTGTGACATATTAGAAGGTAAAAAAAAATCCTTTATCAAGGTCATGAGATTCTTCAAGGAAATTTAAAGAGGTATCCTTGATTGAGGTGAGGCAGGATGTGGAGCCTGGAGGACTTTGAACCACTTGTTCGCTCTTTGAGAAACTTGGGGATTATCTGTTAAACTGCTGTTTTTCGTCTCTGAAAATTTCTCTGTAGGCTTTGGAGATCAAGCTTTTGACATTTTAGCCGCCCTAGAAATAGGCTTGCTTGGGCTTCCAGAGTTTTACAGGGCTTACCTGCCTTTCGAAGTACATGAACCAAACTTTATTGCCTTTCTGTATTTTAAAAAATGTATTCTTTGATCCCTGTCCAGTTGTTTCTTCACAATGTCAAAAAGCCTCCAGGCGTTGACTTGAGCGATAGCCAGACTCCCAGGCGTAAAGTTCAGAGGTTGATCCTGAATGTGCGAGAACAGAAGCTGTTTGTCTCTCCTCCATTTTTGCCACAAATCACAGAATCTGAATCTTAGGAATTTAGAAGCTGGAAGGGATTGGATTGGATCAGAACTGGAGTTTTAAATGATCTACTGGCTAAGTACTCTAAATTATTTAGCTCATCCTCTTTGAAAAGGTATGTGACTTGCCCATGGTCACACTGAAAATTTTTTCTACTTTAGGTCTTTTCTTGTTATTTTACATCCTGTATATACTTATTTTATATGTGTTTGTCATGTCTCCCAAGAGACCATAATAAGCTCACTGAGAGCGAGAATTGTTTGATTTTTGTCTTTGGAGTTTCTGTGGCTAGCATGATACTTGGCACTCAATAAATGCCAAGTTGATGGTTCAGTATTTATCACTCTCTGCCTCTGTTGTGGAAACTCCTCTGCCCCTGTTCATCAACAACTCATCTGTAACAAGTTGCCTCAGGCACTGAGAAGCTCAATGTCTTGCCCATAGTCTTACATCTAGCATGGGTTCCCTTCCTCCAGACCCTTCCATTGTGACCCCAAATGGGGTCATGGAGAATCGGACATGACTGGACGACAAATTTATATATGTATGTGTTGTTTATTGCCCTCAAATCCCTTTAGCAAAATGTAAACTCCTTGATGGCAAAGACTCTGGTCTGTTTTGCCTTCTTATCCCCAGCACCTTGCACGGTGCCTAGCATTTAACAGTTGTTGTTGAATGGGTCCAAGGTAGGACTTGAGCCCAGGCTTTCTATCACCAAGGCAAATTGGTCTCATTACTTTATCATTAACTAAGTGACCTAGCTTGCTGTCCGTGTTTCTGAGCCCACTCCCATCTTAGTTCCATCCACGTGTTTATGCTGTTATTAAGTCTGGGGATTATCAACCCTCTCAAGTCAGGGGAAGCATATTAGGAAATATATCATGGTACTTCCAGGCCTGCTAAGTGCCATAAATGGATAATTAACTGAGTATTCTAAGTGCCAGTTACTAGAATTCAAAGACTACTATTTGTATTTTCTTTTCTTGGACAGGGCTTACACATATTTCAGCGTTTGAATTAGATGCTTTTCTTCATGCAGGAATGATTTTTAAGGTGTGTGTCGCTGGAAAAGCATTGCTATTCAGCACTTTCCATGATGCAAACTGTAAGTCAGGTTACAAAAATGTGAGGTTCTTTTCTTTTTAAAACTGATAAGGAGTAGTTTTTAGAAACCAAAAATACAGTGTTTGAAGAGGAGATAAATCATTGATTTCAGTATCCAATATTCATGTAGAGGAGAACAGTCAAGTTCCAGGTACAAAGCAATTAGATTTTCGAGGTGGGATTTGAAGGACAGAGTATATGTATGCACACACAGGAACAAGAAGAAGAAGGCAATGGCTTATATACTTGGAGTGTTTTTGGCCATCTAGCCAGAAAAACCAGATGTCCACTACATGATGTGATCACCTTAGCCACAAGAAAATCTGTCATCTCTTTAAAGATGATAAAAATACCTGATGTCAGTGAGTTTCAGTGATTACTCTGATCTTACTCTGATTTAACAATAGCTTGCCTTCTTTGAAGGGTTGATCTAATTGTTTCTCTGAGCTCTGCCTCAGGTAGGCCTAGTCTATGCTACAAAGCTAATCAATAATCTCATCTGTTATGCCAAATTGGGGGGAAATTTTGTATGTTGCTGATACCTTGGAGGCATATTAGGCTTTATTTGACAGATAGGCATCTTTTTATGTTTACTAATGAAGGCATATATGAAGTATGACACAAAACTTAGAAATTTATCTTGGGTTCTTGTTTCTTTGCCCAGGCTATCTCCCATGACTGGAATATACTCCTTCTGCATCTTTTCTATCTTTAAGAATCCCTATTTTCTTCAAAGACTAGTTTAAGCACCTACATGAGATCTTTTCTCATCTCCTCTAGCTGCTGGTGTTTCCCTCTCTGAAATTGCTTTGTGTTAACTTTATAGATTTTATACCTATTTGTATGTATGCATGATGTTTCTTTTGATAAACTGTAAGGTTCTTGAGGGTAGGGGCTGTTTCATTTCCATGTTTGTATCCACAGTACTTGGCACATAAAAGCTTAATTGATGATTCAGCTTTGGTTTTTAGTATTTTAGGGGCAAATTTTTTTGTCTGATTATACTCTTAAGAAAGATTGGGTTGTAGGCCTCCTAAAGGGCTCTCTATTGTTGCATGAGTTGATTGGCTAAAGGATTAGCAAGATGTTGGATTATTTTTTTTTTCCCCTTGGATGTAGCTGACAGTTATCTCTGGGATTGTAGTGTGTGAAGTTTAAGAGGATGAGGTTAACCTCTTGAGGGTTTATTCTTAGGAGTTTGCAGTTAATCCTTGGAAAGCCTATAAATACCTGGGATGTATGTGTTTCTTTGTAAAAACAGGAATACAGCCTAAAAGAGTAATGCCTACAACTACCAGAAAGAATGCACAAAACACCTGTAATAACACTCAAGGTCGTCTTTGTCAGCTGTAATCTGTTTGATGCCAAGCTCTTTATATGAGTATATCTTAATAGGATGATGATTTATTAAATTTCCAAAAAAAAAAGGGGGGGAGGGAGAAACTGCAAAAAGCTTTTGATGCATCCTACTTTGGGTGGAGTGCAGTAAAATGTTAAGTTGTACTGCCAAGAATCATTCTCTGACAAGTGTTGGGATTTCTTTAGATCTTCAGTGTTCTTCCATAGAGTTAAGTTATTCCATGGGGTTTTGTGCGTCTCCTTGTTGGAAGGTTGTTGGGCAAGGACTGACATAAATGCTGATGGGATGTTAATGTGAGAACATCTGAAGTACGAGTTAGATAAAGATGGGAAGAACTGTAACTTTTAGAGCTTTCTGTGATATCGCCTTAAACAGCCCACTGACAAAGGAGCCATAGTGTGACAGAAGAGTAGGCAGAAAGAAGTAATCATACTTCTTTAGGGCTAAAAGGGAATTTTAAGGTCATTGAGTATAATCAGCTTATATTACAGATGGGGGGGGGGGGGACCTTGAGGTCCAAAAACCTGTCCAGGATTTATAAACCATCTATCTCTAGTTAGTGGCTAGAACTTGTAGACTTGATGCCCAGGTTAAATAGTGTTCTCTTCACTCACCGCATTGAGTCATGTAACAGCGGTCATGAAGAATGCCATTATCTGACCCTGGGCAAGTCACTTAACTCTGATTGCCTCACCAAAAAGAAAAAAAAATGTCATATCTTTCCTCCCCTCCCCCAAATGTTATTGATATCTTTTATTTTTATGTCACCTTCATTTCCAAATACATTCCTTCCCCTCATACCTGCCGAGAGAGCCATCACTTATAACAAAAAAATTACAAAGAAAAGGTTGGGGGGGGGACCGGACTAGTTCAGGAAAATTAACCAACACATCAACTAAATTTGACAGTATATGTAGTGTTCTCCACCCATAGCTCTGCAGAGAGAGTAGGAAAGTGTATTTTCTCATCTCTTTGAGCCAAACATAGTCATTATAGTTACATAGTATTCCATCTCCCCCCTCCCCCAATTTACATCATTGAAGTCATTATGTATATTTTCCTGTTTCTGCTTACTTCTCTTCCCATCAATTGATATGACTTCCCATGCTTCTTAGTGGTTTTCATTGGAATGCTACTTCTAAGAGATTCCTATTAAGTAGAATTCTTGTTGTTTAATGATTTCAGTCATGTCTGACTCTTCATGACCCCATTTGGGGTTTTCTTGGCAAAGATACTGGAGTGGTTTACCATTTCCTTTTCCAGCCAATTTTACAGATGAAGAAATTGAGGCAAACAGGGTGAAATGACTTGCCCAGGGTCACAGCTAGTAAGTATCTGAAGCCAGATTTGAACTTAGGAAGATGAGTCTTCTTGACTCCAGGCCCAGCACTCTTATCTACTACCCTACCTATTCCTGAGTTCAAGTCATACATCTAACACATACTCTTTGCATGATTCTGGGCAAGTCATTAAACAATCTCTTAGTGCCCCAGACGGCTTTCCTAAGACCAGTTGCAGGGAAAGTACTTACTTACGTGGTAGAAGTGGGTTCCTCATCTCAGAGTCCCCTGTAGCAGTGAAATCACATGCCCAATCCTTATCCATCTCTTTGGTGTCTGTAAACTCTTCTTGTACCCCATTGTTTCTTATCACATCAATTATTTATCAGTATGGCCTTTAACTGAGGAGGAAACCTTCAAATGGAATATTTTCTTTTGATTCTTCTTATTTGAATAATTTGAGAATTAATCGGATCTACTGGATAATTTCTGCTTGTTTTCCTTCATCCCTCTAATGGGGACAGGCCATTCACCCAATGGTAGCTTGTGTAATAGTAGTGGCAACAGCAGCAGTAGTAGTGGAGTGTGTGTATGTGTATGTTTGTGTTTTCTAGTTGTCAGGCAATACAATAATAGGATGTATCCATTTCCAGAAAGCTCTTTTCTCTGTGTAAAATTGCACAATACAAACCACAGGTCTTATGGGGGAAAAAAATGGGGTTAGGAGCACAACACTCAAAAACTTTGTCAGTGACACATAGAAAAAGATAGGAACTTGGCAGTGTCTGTAGCCTTGGGCTGCTGCTTGGTGTCCGGATTCCCAGGAGTTCAGGCTTGCAAAGCCATGAGCAACGACTTGGTTTGATAAAGATTTGAAATTCTGAAGTTTGTTTGTGGAAATGGGTGTTGGAAACATCACAGCTAATGAGTTTTTGTGAAGTGGTGAAGTTTTCTGTATTCTTTCCTTGATTCTTGGGGCTAAAATCACACATAAGCTAACCCAAAATTCATGTTATGATCTGAATGTTCCCTAATATATCAACTGTGTTGGAGCAAATTCATGTTTCTGAAACAAGCCCTGTGGAAGAACTGATTATACTTAAGCTCTTCCTTGTTTGTTTACAAGGTCTTATGCCATTTATTTCCCCTCTCTGCACTATAAAGACAATCTTAAAGAAAGAAAAGAGCAAGAGATTGGGTAAGGATTTCAGAGTAGCTATTTGGAGAAAATACAAACTAATATAAATTTTTGAACTCGAGTAACGTTAAGGGTTAAAATAAATTTTTCATTCCTCACATTAATCATTAAACCCAGAGGCAAGGGTTCAGTATTTACCCCGTTTGTGATCATCATGATTGTTTTCCCCACTTTGGGAAGTAGTTATTTGAAATTTTGTGTGCTTGCGGCTTTCTCTGGAAGACATGGACAAAGAGACATTATTCCTTTGTGGGTTTTGAGGTCTCATTAACTCAAGATTTAGTACATTTTACTCATATCCTTCCCAAATTTGACATGTTGGGGGAGGAGAATGCGAATATCAAATTCCATTGTCACCAAATCGAAACCATCCTATGCTTGCTTTTCACTGGCAATGTGTAAAGGGTTCCACAGTTGATTCTTTTTTTTTTTTTTCGTATTGCAGAATATGGTGTTTGTTGGGGGGGAAAGCTGTGGAGGGTGATATATTTTAATCTGACATTAATATAGTCAACTCTAGAATGTGGATGTGCATTTTTTTTCAGTTGCAAAAAGGAGTTTATATGAGGACAAAGCAATAGTGAAAGTGGAATTAAAACACACACACACACACACACCCCCATCCCACCTTGATGGGACCAGAAATTCTAGCACGTTAATGGGCACACAAAGACATGAATTATTAAAACGTGTCCAAAACTCTTTGTACAAATGAAGAAACTGAAGTTCAAAGAGATCAAACCACTTGCTCAAAACTTAAGCAGATAGCAAGACCAGGCAAGGAACCCAGGTCCTCTGATTCTAAATTGTTAAAGCTATAAGCACTGGTTCATCTTAATGTTCAAAATTAAATTCAGTGCCATTATTAAGTTAAAATGGGTAGAGGGGAACCAGATTTTCCTCCCTATGATTTATAATATTTGGCAGTTTTCTTATTTGCTCAGACAGACATTCCAAGAATCAGAGTTGGAAAGTTCCGTGTACCCCACTCCCTACCTGAAGAAGGGTCTTCTCTATGATACATATGATATGGTCATCTCGCCTTTGCCTGCAGATCTCTAATGAGGGATAACTTACCATCCCCCAATGCTTTCTCTTCCACATTTACCTCATGCCTGAAGTCAGTTATGTCCCCTCTAAGCTTTTTTTCCTAATCTGTTAAACATACCCATTTCCTTCAACCAGTCTTCATGTCATGATCTCAGCTCCCTTCACCATCCTCCTGAGAGTTCATTTTCCTGAATGCTCTCCCACTTATCTATGTCCTTTTTAGAAATGTTGCATACAAAATTGAACAAGATACTCTATCCAGTATGGCGGATATAAGAATTGTCACCTTATTGTTCTTGGACCTTGTGCTTATACCTCATTGCAGCTTAAAATCACATTGACTTTTTTTGCAGTCCTGTAATACAGTTGACTTCTTTTGGGTTTGCAGTTACCAAGAAAACAATTACAAAAAATCCCCCCAAAACCAACCCAGATTTGTTTTAAACATGAAAAAGATGCTTCCCCATATTATGTTTCTGAAGTTAATTTTTTCAAACCCAAACACAAGAGTAAACATTCCAGTTAAATTTCTTCATCTTAGATTTAATCCAGTGTTCTAGCCTGTTGAGATCTCTTTGAATCATAACTATTTTCCATTGTGTTTAGCCGTCCTTTGCAGTTCTGTGTCATCTGCAAATGTGATAAGCATGCTATCTATGTCCTTTTCCAAATCATTGATAAAAACCCCTCAGGCATTTCACTGGAGAACTTCCAAATAGACATTTAACCATTAACTGAGTCTGGCCAGTCAACATGGCCCCTAATGGAACTGACATCTATTCCAGCTTTTTACCTTCTCACTGTGAAAAGCATGAGAAGCTTTGTCAAATATTCTGCTAAAACCTCAGGAAACTATATACACTGTGTCTCCCTGAATTACCCATCTAGTAGTCCTGTTTTCAGAGAAATGGGGAGGGGGGAATTCAGTGAGTTTGACATGACCTATCCTTAATGAGCATAACTGCCTTTTGTAGACGTTCACTAACCATTCCTTTAATAATAGATGCTAGAATTCTTCTAGGAGTCAAGGGTAAGCCCACTGGCCTATGGTTTTCAGAGTAAAGGCTTGCTAAAGTGATATAATTCAGACCTAACCCTCTAGTTAGAAACACCATAAGATCGAGATCATTATTTATAAAGTCTCTTACTTTAAAAAATTTAATTGATGTCATAGATTTTTTTTTTAAGGCAATTGGGGTTAAATGACTTGCAGGGTCACACAGCTAGTTAGTGACAAGTGTTTGGTCTGAGGCTGGATATGAACTCAGGTCCTCCTGACTGCAGGGTCAGTGCTCTATCTACTGCGCCACCTAGCTGCCCCAACATCACAGATTTAGAATTGAAAGGTGACTCAAACATTTAGTTCAATATTTTCCTTTTACATTTCTTGTTTTTGTTGTTCAGTAGTTTCAGTCATGTCTAACTCTTTGTGAACCCATTTGGGGTTTTCTTGGCAAGGACATTGTAATGGTTTGCCATTTCCTTCTGCAGCACATTTTATAGATGAGGAAACCAAGGCAAACAAGGTTAAGAGACTTGCCCAGGATCACACAACTAATAAGTGTCTGATGCCAGATTTGAACTTTGGTCTTCCTGACTCCAGGTCTGACACTCTTATCTATTGCACCACCTAGCTGCCCCCTTGTTTTAACATCACCTTCATTTCTGAATACATATTTTCCCCTGTCATAACAGACCATTCCTTATAATAACAAATAATAAAAAAGAAGAGAGCAGTTTAGCAAGACTACTCAGTAGTCCTCATTAGACTACTGAGTCTAGTGATACTTGGTAATGTTCTTCTACTCATTGCTCCCCACTTCTGCACAGATAAGGCAGGATCTGTGTTTTCTATTCTCCATGACGCAGGCTTGGTTATCATAACAACACTGTATTTAATTCTTTTTTGTTTGTTTTTCCATTCACACTGTTGGACTCATCATGCATATGGTTTTCCTGGTTCTACTTAACTTCATTCTTCTTTAGTTCAGAGAATTCTCCTCATGCTTCTGAATGCTCCACAAATTCATAGTTTATTATGACACAGTAATAGTTCGTTACATTTATATGCCAGTTTGTTTACCTGTTCCTCACTCAAATGGGTACCTAGTTCGTTTCTAGTTCCTTGATACCACAAAAAAGTGATGCTATGAATATTTTATTTTTATCTTTCATCTTCTTGGGTTTAGGTTTCTAGTGGGGGGGGGATCTAAGTCAAAGAGCCCAGAGATGGACATTTTGGTCCCTTTCTTGGCATAATCCCACTTTTTCTCCCCTAGGATGATTGTACCAAGGTATAGCTCCTTAGGAATCAACAGTTCCTTAGTGCTCCTGTCTTTCCATAACCCCACCAACATTAAGTATTTACTTTTTTAACTATATTTGATAGTTAGCTGGGTGTGTGAGGTGAAACCTCATAGTTGTTTTGATTTGTGTTTGTCATTAGTGAATTGGAACATTTCATATGGTTGTGAATACTCAGCACTTCTTCTTTTAAGAACTAATTGTTGATATATTTTCATCGTTGGGGAATGGCTCATCACTTATGTTATTGTTAGTTTTCTATATACCTTAGTTATCAGAGATATTTTCCCCATTTGATTGCTTTCCTTCTTAATGTAGTTATATTGATTTTGTTTTTGTAAAACCTTTTCAGTTTATTTTTTGTGATTGCTTTGTTTGGTTAGGCATTCTCACTTATCCCATAGCAATAAAAGATGCCCATCTCATTCCCTTGTAACTTTTCTTATGGTTGAACATCCATTTTGAGCTTATTTTTGTATAAAGTATAAGACTTTGATCTAAATCTAATTTTTGCCAAACTACTTCCCAGTTTTTTCAGTAGTTCCTGTTAAATTGAATTCTTCTCAAGTAATACATGTCCTTGGGTTTATTAAACACCATATTATTAAGTTCAGTTGCTTCTGATCTATCCTTATCTAGTCTGTTCTGCTCATCTACTTTATATGTTTTTTAACCAGAACCAACTAGTTTTGATGGCATACAGTATAATTTGAGATGTGGAAATGTTGTTCCATCTTCATTCCTACTTTTTAAGGTTATTTTCCTTGAGATTTTAGGCCTTTTTTCTTCTTCCAGGTGATTTTTGTTGTTATTTTGCCTAGCAAGTAACCTCCTAGGTGCTGATGGTTAGCTCACTGAATTGGTAAATTTATTTAGTCAGTATCATTTTGTCAATGGAACTACCCAACTATGAACAATGAATATCTCTAATCATTCAAGTCATCTAATTTTTTAAATAGTGTTTTGTGATCGAGTTTGGAGAAGTCTTGTGCCATGGTAGGCTGAAACCTAAATAACTTAATGCATTTTTTCATTATTTTGTATGAAACTTCCCTTTTTATTTCCTTCTGAATTTTGTTAATGCTATGTGGAGATGTCATTTATTTTTCTGGGCTTATTTTCTATTTTGCTACTCTACTGAAGCTATTCGTGTTTCTTTGCTCATTCTCTGAGGTTTTCTAAGGAAACCATATCATTTGGGGACAATTTTGTCTCTTCAACTATATTTATATCTTTGCTTTCTTTTTTTAAATTTTATTACTATTGCTAACATTTCTAGAACACTGAATATATAAGAATAACACTTCAAATAACACTGAAGAAAAGAGGCATCCTTTCTTTACTCCGTATTTCTTGCAAAAGATGATTTCTTCATTGAAAATAATGTTGACTTTTGGTTTTAGATACGTACTTTATTTTATCATATTTTAAAATAGCCCCTCTTGGTTCTCTGCCCCTCATTTAGTTTAAATAGTATGCATACCTTTTGCGTTTTTGTAAAGGAAGAAACTGTCATTAGCTCTAGAGAGAAGATATTTTTCAAAGAAGATGTAGGTTTTTCTATTAACTTTTTTTTAAACTCTTCTTTGGACCATCAGTCATTAAAATCTGTTTTTTGCTTTCAAGACTTTGCTTTATTTCTGTAGCATCTCCTTAGGAAAGTTCAGAAGAAAAGAATAAACAATTCAGTCTTTATTCCCCCTTCCTGCCTCCCTCTTACATAGGTCAGTAACATGATGGAGTGGAAAGTTTTAAACACTTGCCATCTGTGCCGTTGGGCAAATTACTTAACTTCTTACTCTCAGTTTTCTCATCTGTAAAATTGAGATAATAACATTCATGAAGTCATTCTACTTTACAGTTGTACTTTACAAAACTTAAAACAATATGTACATGTGAGCAAGTATTATAAAAGGTAGTTTCATTACGTTTATTCAAGGAACTTAGTAGAGTTCCATTATCACTATCCTTCAAGTTATGCATACCGTTCTCCTTTGTATTCCAACTAAACCAAACCACCGCTGTCCCCTGAGTGTGACACTTCATCTACCACATCTGGCCCATCCCTCTTTGCCTGGAATTCCCTGACTTCTTAGATCTCTCTCCTGGAAGTCTTGACTACCTCCATTGTAAAATAACACCTCTTCTATAAAACCTTGCTTGAGTCTCCTGATCTGTGATTTAAAAACAAAAACAACAACAATTACTCAGTATCTTTTCTATCCTTTTTTCACACGTCTTAAGAATTGGTCCCTTTCACTCTCAAAATGATATCCTATCCATAGCATGGGTTACCTCTGTGTATGGTCTGGTACAATTGCGTCCCATCTTTGTTGTCTTCAGTGCCATTTCTATCATGTCTTCAGCATGTTGGATATTGTAATGTAGCCTAAATACAATAAATGTTTATTGACTGATAAATAGGGTGACTTGACTGTCTTTGGAGAAAGTACCTTGTTGTATAAAACTTGACTTCAGCTGATTCTTCCTCAGATTTCATCTTAAGTGCCCTGAATTAGCTGCCTAATTAAGTTACCTGCCAACTTATCTGTCTGTAAACTTGTATGGAACTCCATACATAAAAATTTGGGTTAATTGCTATTTCTAGTACACATCCTTCACTTTCCCATTCCTCTTTGTTCCATACTCCTGCTTCCTTAATGGTGCCTGGGATGCCACCTTCTACATTCTCTATTTTTACCCCAATGACAGCCTAACAATATTTTCTGTCTTCCACTCATTTTGTTGTCGTCGTTGCTGTTCAGTCATTTTCAGTTGTGTTTGACTCTGCATGACCCATTTGGGATTTTCTTGGCAATGATATTAGAGTGGTTTGCTGTTTTTTCTCCAGCTTATTTTACAGATGAGGAAACTGAGGCAAACAGGGTTAAGTGAGTTGCCCAGGTCACAGAGCTAGTAAGTGTCTGAGGCCAAATTTGAACTCAGGAAGATGAGTCTTTCTAACTCCAGCCCTAGTGCGCTAGGCACTGTGCTGCCTAGTTGTCCATCTTCCACTTGTAGAGTCATTGAAATGTTACTTCCCCATAAAGCTACTCTTTGATCTCCCCAGGAGAAAATAATCTCTCCTTACTTTACTCCATTCTCCTATGACACATATCTGTTCTGTAGTACTTAAAACATCCATCTCTACATTGTAGTTTTGTAATCTCTCTCTCTACTTAAATGCAGTCTTTGAGGACATCTGGATTTTTTTTTTAATTCCCCACCCCCTGGACCTTGTACTTAATTGTCCCATTAAATGTTTCATTTAAATGAATGTTAAGTGATTGTGAGCCACTCTGTTGCTTCTATGAACAGCACTACATTTATGAGCTTTTTGCTCAAAAAGAGCTAACCATGCTAAATATTGAAGCTCAGATTCAGGATCACAATTGGGGGAAGGTAGAAGAGGATAGGCATTAAGAGTGATTGACATTCAATTAGCCAGTTTATTTGCCATTTCTACTTAATAGTCTTTTGTTATCTCCACTGCCTAGCATAGTGCCCGGCACATAGTAGGCACTTAATAAAATCTTGTTTGATTGATGTAATGGGTTCAACCACCCCCCTCTAATCATAGCTTCATAGTTATTTTGAATCAATTTACATATTAGCATTTACATTGTGTGCCTTGGATTTAATATTTATAAAACTTAGTGGGGTGAGAAAGTCTACATCTCAATTCCTAATAATAATGAATCAAAAACAAATGAGTGAAATACCTGCTGGTTCTGGCATAGAGCTAAAAACCCCTAATACTTTTTTGAAAGGCTTTTTGGTGAGGAAAGCAGTATCTACTGTAGTTGAACTTCCACTTTGCCCCCCCCCCCATCAGCGCTATGGTTAATTATCCACTGCAGTTGCTTGTGTATGCATCATTGGGTTCTCCTTCCCCTCCCCACCCGTACACCCTCCCCTCCTCTCCCAACCCGCCCCCCCCCCCCAAACCGGACATAGCTCTTATTCTCCAAGTAATGATAGTAATTGGTGCTAGGACAGACCTTTTACTCATCCTTCTCTGAGCACATTTCTTATGGCAGGTGTCTAGTTTTTAATTAAGTGCTAATGAGCATGCCTAGCAGACCGTGAGGCTGCTGCCAACTTCTCCAGTTTTATGTCTTGCTGTTGCTAAGCCCCTTAACAGGTGACAGAGCAGGAATTAGTGTCTTTGAAACGACAGGAAGGTGATTATATGCATAAAATAATTGTTACTGTGATCTTAAAATGGTAAATGCCTCGTTTATATACGCTTTTCAAGAATACTCTTCTTGTCGTCCCTGGTCTGTCTTTGTCCCCATTTTTCTTCTTATTGGGGTGGTTTTACTTCAGGGGTGAGGGAGATTTATGTGGAAGGTGGTCAGTCCCCTTTTCCCCACTGTAGGTTGTTTGTTTTTCAGATGATAAGGGGTGGGAGGGGGAGGTTTGCCAAGGTTTTTATAATTCTATACAAATACTTTCTTGATTTCTGATGATAAATCATGCGATTTTACCTTATACTCTGAAGGTAGAGAGATTTGAAGACGGTATTTATTGTTCTATTTAGAAATCAGTGAGAAGGTAGTGCTTGAGGCCCTTACTGAAGAACGGGCATGATTTAATGCAGTAGGAACAGTCTAGGCTGGCCATCAATAAAATAAGCAGTTGAGGCCGAGGGAAGTTACCACAAATCAGAGCCTTAATTTTGGGATCTGACAGGGCACCTTAGAAATTAAGCTTTAATCATTTTTACTCTTTCTTCTAAACCTAGTTTTATACCTGGCAGCTGAAATATGGCTAAATTTATGTTGCATTGCCTTTTCTTGAGTATTTTTCATTGCACACAGTAAGCTATTAACTGTAATTTGAGAGAAAAGAATACCTTTTTAAATGTGGGCAAATTTATAGCAGGGTAGGGAGGAGGGGGTGGTTGGTGGTGGTGCAGTGTTGTGTTAGAGAGGGAAGCGACGTGGGTAGAGGGAAGGGTGGGGAGGGGAGTCTGGGTGGAGAGTGGAGAGAAGAGCCTTCTTGTCCAGGCCCTGCTGCTCACTAGCTGTGTGTCTTTGGGCTTGCCATTGAGCCTCAGTGTACTCATCTGTAAATGAGGAAGGTGGACCAGATAGTCACCGTACCCCTTCCATCTTTCAGCCGTTGATTCTAGGGTAAATTACCTAGACTGGCGAGAAGTCATTTTGTCTCACCCCTGCCTGGAAGCCTTCTTCTCTACAAAATTTCTGAAAAGAATCACCCAGATTTTCTCCCTGCCTGTTTCCTTCAAGTAAACATTACTTGAGTTCACAAGGGAGAGGCTGTTCAGTTGTTGGGGGGTTCTCATTTTCCAGTTATTCTGATTTATTTTGAGCCCATATCTGTCTCCTTGCTACTTTGAATAGTTGGTCCTTTCTGACCTCTGGAGCTTAGCAGAATAAGCTTAATCCCCCTCTTCCACATGACAGCCCTTCAAATAAGAAAGCAACTGTTCTACCTCTTGGTTTCTTTATTCCTTTTTAACAAGTGAGAAAAATCAGTTTGGCTGTCTTTGCCACTTGGTGTTAGATTAATACCAAGAGTATGTGGTTGAAAGGAGATTAGACATTAAACAGATTCATAAATGGAGGTCCTGGAAACTTTGCCACTGATTCTCCCCATTTAAATAACCTAATCAGGCCTATGATAAGTAAAAGTAACAAACTTTTAGGGTGAATCATCGTGACAACAGCTAACATTTCCATAGTGCTTGCAATGTGCCAGACAGTGTGCTAAGTGTCTCATGCTATTCTCAGAACAGCCCTGGGAAGTAAGTGTTATTATTATCCCCATTGTACAGATGAGGAAACTGAGGCAAACAGTGGTTAAGTGACTCGCCCAGGGTCACATAGCTAGTAATTGTCTTAAGTCAAATTTGAACTCGGTTCTTTTGGACTCTAGGCCCAGTGCTTCTACCCACTGTGCCACCTAGCGTCTGGGGATCTAGGAATTATAGTTCAGGAACAGTGGTATGGATGGGAAAAAATAATATGTGAAGCATGATCCTTGAATCTAAAGAGTTAACCATATGTTTACTTTTTTCTCCCTCTTCTTCCCTCTGTATCGTCTTTCTCTGTATATATTTTATCCTCTTACTCCTTTTTCCTCATGCTCTTATTTCACGGTTCTGTTTTCTTCTGGGAATGACCAACCACCACCTGCCCACAGCAGCAGCAACTGCAGGCTCAGCATCTCTCTCATGGCCATGGACCTCCAGTGCCTCTAACACCTCACCCATCCGGACTCCAGCCTCCTGGGATTCCACCCCTTGGAAGCAGCGCTGGCCTCCTGGCCCTCTCTAGTGCATTGAGTGGGCAGTCTCACTTGGCAATAAAAGATGACAAGAAACACCATGATACAGAGCACCACAGAGGTGAGAGGCATGGCAAGCCTGATTAGGACCTGATTCTTTGTCAAATGAATATTCATACAATGCTGCAAAGTTGTGTCCATCTCCTAAAGAAATCCCAAGTTTATATAAAATGAGAGAAAAGAAACTGTCAAACCTTTTTACCACTGAAAAACTGAAGTTTTCAGTGTTTGAAATGATGGGGATTTGTAGGCTTTCTCCCACTCTATAGATTGTGGGGCTTTTTTTTTTTTTTTTTTTTTTTTGACATGTTGGCAACTGCTTAATGTAATGTCAGTGGCCTGCACCATATTATGGAAAACTGTTAACTGCTTAATTGGGTGATTTTCAAAGAAAGTAATGTTGTGAAATGGGGTGAAATGAAAGTTAAATTTTAAAGTGAATGTGTTCAAATGAAAGGTTAGATAATTGCATCTGTTACTACTTAGTTTCATAGGCTTTAATTCTAGTATGCATTAAATATTGGGCAAAATTGCACTTGACTAATTTTTGAAGAAAAGTAATTTATTCTGTCATGAAATTAAAAAAATAGGCTTTGTGTATGGTTAAACTGTAAATCTTATGTTTACAAAATACTGTAATTTTCAGGAAATCACTGTATTAGGAATGTGCAATGACTTATATAAATAAAAGCCATTTTTAAAACTGTTCGGGGCTTGTGTTCTAATTTTTCCCCCCTTTTTTTTATTTCTGTTCTTGCCTCTGTGTCTGAACGGGCATGTCTGTGCGTTTCTTGGTAACCACGGGATCAGACAGAGAACCGGGCACAGTAAGTACTAAAACTCCTAACATAAAAATATTCCATTTTTCCAACACTTGCCCAGACTTTACTTCTCTTTCTCCTTTCCAATGTGCGCGCGCACACATATAGACACACACACACAGACACACAGAGCTTTGTAATGTTTGTTTTAGTTTTTTGGGTTTTTCTTTTTTCTTTTTGTTGTTATTGTGGGTGTTTTTTGTTTTTTGTTTTTTTTTAGTGACAGTTTTGTTTCTTTTCTGAGGTCTTCAGTTTTTTGTGTTAGGCCAGAAGACAAGATTATTTTGTTTAAAAGCTTTGTCAGTAGTGGGGAAGTACAGGCAATTGCTTGCTGTAGCTGTTGAATGTGTTTCAGTGTATATTTTTCTCAGACCCATATCAATGATAAACTTATAGCTGTGCGTGAGGTTCAGGTTGACTTGAAGAGGTTGTGCAGACTCCTTTTAAGGGAAACCTTCAGGTGAGAAATCAGAATTCATAGTGAGCAAATGTTACCTCTTACTGAGTGATTGATTACACCCTTATGAATGTGTCTTAGCCACTTGGTTCACCCATGCACCAAAATTTCCCTTGAGTGTTTGCCTTTAGGGCATGAACTTCAATTTAAATAAAATTACGTCAACATCAGTATCTGAGTTAAATCCTAAGAAAGCAAGGCAGTTTAGGTGAAGATGCTATGTGCATATGGGTTTCATTTAACCTTGGTCCATTTTGCATTCTCCACAGCTCCTCCCTATCTCCTCCTTTCTGGTTTCCACTATTTGATGAGAAGTAGGCCTTAGAGACTAGAACGGTAAAAACAGACTGAGAGCAGGAGCTAGCATCGCCTGCTATTGTGATCTCTCTTTTGGCCCCTTTCCCGTTCAACCCCATCCCCACCCCACCCTCACTTTTGAGGCTTAAGAAGATTGAAGAGTTGTGAGCATCTTGTATGTGATAATTATTGTATAGAATAAAATAAGATGCTTTGCATAACTTTTTTTGCTATTTTCATATCAAAGATCTTCGAAGCTTTAGAAAAGAGAATACCTAAATACTTAGAAAAATGAAAATCCTAATTCCTTTTTTCCCCCTCCCCACATAAGACTGGAGGTTAACAATAGTTACTCTTGAAAATCTTTGTGAAAAATTTTTTTTTGTTGAATCGTTGCCAGGGAGACTGATTTTGGTGAGCCCTCTGTTAAGAGTTTTTTAAACTGTCAGATACCCTCTCTAGAATATGCAAAGAAACATCACAGTTAGGGAACAATATGCATGGTGTCAAATGATGAAGGGAAGTGGAACTTTTAGTATTTACTGTCAGGATTTGTACATTTTATCGTCCCTGAATGTTTCCATAAATTGTTAGCATTTTCCTTATTCCTACTTTTTCTCTAGAACAGGAGTTCTTAAGCTTTTTTTGTGTCAAAGAACCTTTGGGCAGGTCTGTGAAATCTGCAGATCTCCTCTGAGAATAATGTTCTTAAATGCAGTAAAATGTACTGGATACAAAGGGAGCCAATTATAGTGAAATGCAGTTATCAAAGTGTTTTTAAAAAGTGTTCACATGGACTCCAAATTAAGAATGTCTTCTCTGGAATGTCAAAAGGAGATTCCGCACCATTAGACTAGATAATTTTAACAGCATATACGGAGTTGTCTGACTAAGGGCTTGTCCCTGACTATAAAGAAACACGTAAGTGTATATATATGTATTTGTATGTATGTTCATATGTGTATATATGTGTGCATGATAATAGCTAATGTAACATATAACACTTGAAATGTATGCCAGGCACTGTGCTAAGTACTTTATAATTAATATCTCATTTGATCCTCACAACAACCCTGAGAAGGTTAGTGGTATTATTTTCCCATTTTTACAGATGAGGAAACTGAGGCAGGTAGAGGTTAAGTAGCTACTAAGTGTCTGAGGCCATATTTGAACTCAGATCTTCTAACTCCAGGCCAGGTGCTCTATCTACTGTGCGTTTATATACAGTATGTATACTTTTTTTTAAAGTCCAGTAATTATATAACACTTAAATAAGAAGGCCCATATCACATCGGTTAGACCCCTGTGGTGAGCTAATGAATGAAAATGAACAAGTGTTGCATGGTGTGGGAAGGCATGAATGGGTTACAATTTGAATCATATATCAATGAGGTCAAACTCCAGGGGAAAATTGAGATAGTGAGATATCCAAAAGGCAGTAGCATCTTATATCTCCTATCTAGAAAGTATATGTAATTGGTTGATATGTCCTACATATATGTGGTTTGGGACATATCAATGGGAACAATTACCTGTGATTTTTAAAAAACGAGGTTTTTTTTTCCATGTCAGTGGCATAACTAAGAAATTATCTACACATTTCTAATAGTGGTATGGGATTCTCCTAGGTTTCCCAGATTGGCATGTATCTTATTTTGCTACTTACCTCTGGTTTATATATTGAGAATTTGAGAAATTTTGGCAGGATATGATTTTAGAGGCTGAGGAGGGAGGAGTACTACCCTTAAAGAAGTTTAAAATTGTTCTTTACTTTTTTTTTTTAAGCCAAGCTCTGCTATTAGTTTTTAGAAATCATTGAATGAACTTCCTGGTATTGCAAAATGAAAATGCAGAGATGTTGCATAAACCAATCAATAAACTAATACAAAAAAATCAAATAAATCATTGCTTATTGGCCTTTCCATTGTATTTTTAAAAATTTTTCTGTATCTCGGGCAGAATCTATAACATTTGTTGTCTTAGTGTTTTCAGATTAAGAATATAACAAGTTTATCTAGTGCCTGTTGATAATACTATGAGCCTATAATATAAAGTGGGCAGGTGTTAACAGTTTTGTAACCTGACCTTTTCATAGACCTGTCTTAATGCTGCTTCATAGTAAGTAGGTGAATGCTGCTACCTTTTCATCGGTATAATTTGGCTATTTTTTTTTCTTTTTAAAGGAACACATTTATGATTCTTGCTGAGTATATAATCTGATACAGAGTTTAATATAAGACTTAAGAGGATATGTATGGATGCATGTAGGAAAATATGCATCAGTACCTTTTTTTTTTAAAAAAGTAAATGTTATAATTTGAAATACCAAGCCTAGAACTTGGCAGACATGCAATATAATGATAATGCCCACTGGCTATTTGCAGCCCCTGCAAATAGGTGTAGGGTTTAAAGAGAGTTATCTATTTTGTTGTTCATTAGCTTTTTCTTGCCCTTCCTATATTAAACAGCCCATTATTTATATAAAGTGTAAAAGTTGAACCCTTAGACTAGGACCAAGTTGTATACGTTGGGAGAATGAGCGGGGGATGTCTCAGACCTATTTGTTCATCTTCATTTTCAGTATTTAAACATTTTTTTTTTCCAGGAGAATTGGGCAGATTTATATTTATGTTGGAAAATTGAGATCAAACTTGATAACTTTTATGACCAGATTCACTCAATGTAAACAGAAGTTGCCAATAAGTGAGACTTCAGGTAGAATGGAAATACTTTCCTGTTTATTATATCAGGTTTCAAGGGCATGGTCGGTCTTTAGATCACACAATTCATCTATGCTAAATCTGATCGTTTTTAAATTGAGTCTCGACAGAAATTGTAAGAAATTGCAATTCCAAGGAGCTTTTGTCACACAAATTCCCAAGAACCTGAAAAACTTTTTAAGGTGTTTGTAAGGTTGAAAAGTTACTGGAATTACGACTATTCAACAAGGAAATCCAGGGCTTACTGCAACAGCATTTAGCAGTCATCATAAAGCCATAACTTAGTATTTGGAATTGATTTGAAAATGAATTAGACTTGGTCTTTTTTTCCAGGTTCTAATGGTACAAACAGTTCATATAGAAAGATTTAGAATTAGTGGCCATTTTCTTTGTTCTGCTTTTGAAGAAAGAAACTTGAGTTGGTCATTGGTGCTTAAGCTAAAGGGCTTAACAGATGTTTGCTTACGTGAGCATCTAAACGTAAAATTCTCATTATGTAGTTGATAAGTGTAGTCTGGAACATGTGAAAAGTAGAAATACATAAAATAATTGAATTTTGAGATAGGAAGGGACCTTGGCAGTCATTATAACATCTAACTCCTTCAATTTACACTTTAGGAAATAGATTTAGAGAGGATAGGTTACTTGCCGGTGGTTGGCCAGCCAGCTAGCTAGTTAGTGGTATTACCTGGCACTAGAAATTGGGTCTCCTGATAAACTTGGCTAGAATTCTTTCCGCTATACCATGCTTTTTTTTTTTTTTTTTTTTTTTTAAGTTTAGCTTTTTTATGTTTATACTTTGAGTGAGATGATCCTTCTCGGAGCTTTTTAGAAGATACACCCATCATGAATTTATTACCCACTGAGGAAAACGTGATTTCATTTTACTTTTCTTGCACATGTATAGTAAACACTTAAAGTGTCTCTTGGATTTATTACATTTTTATTTTTTAATTTTATTTTTATTTTGAATTTATTATGGATTTTTTTTAACTATTTCCCTCTTTTATGGGGAGAAAGGGAAATCATTCTTTATATCATAGCAGAATTTGTGCTCCTCGAATAAAAGAAAATTTAATATTGTATTAAGTAAAACCTGAAATTTCCCCATGGTGTAGGATAGTTTATATTAAACTTGAAGTACTTATAACATGTTTAATTCATATTTCAGAGTTAGTGTTCTGTAGCTTCTAAATTAATACTGTAAAGAGCTATCTTGTCAAAGATGATAATCTAGTTTTTCATATTGTTTGTGTAATCTAATTTTTCAATATCCATGCCTAGCCTAGAGAAAAGCCATATTTTGGGGGCTTAAGATTCTTTTAGTTTTTGTTTTAAATCCACAGTGGTCACTTATGGGTATTTTTAAGGTCTGCCATCAGTATAGGTGTCTTATGCTGCATTCAACAAAACTCTTAGTCTTTTTCTGTAGCCTATTTTTTAGAGGTATAAACTGTTTGAGGAAACTATACCCCTGAAATGCATGAGTGTGTTGTGTATGTGATGGGTTTACACATGTGGCTTTTGCTTTCATATAGCCCTACCTCTGTAATATGCCACTGATCTCTCCTTTCCTACAGTAACTTAACTTTGATACTCACATTTGTCAGAGGGAGCAAAAGCAGGAAGAGATTTTTAGCACTATGTATAATTCTCAGTCTTACCTATACCAAGGAATCAACAGAAAAGAAGACATGAAGGCATGATATTTCATTGTTGTTTTATTTTTTTCTTAATCATGATGGAAAACACTTTAAACTAATTCCTAAAGAGGAAGAGAACCAAGTATTCATTAGTTGAGCCTAGTATGTGCCATGCACTGTGCTAAGGGCTTTACAAATACTATCTTAACATTGTCCTCACAACACCCTTGTGAAAGGTAGGTGCTATTATTAGCCCCATGTTCCTAATGGAGAAGGCTAACATTCAAGTAGAATTAAAAGCCTCTTTGTTTACGTACGTGTGTGTGTGTGTGTGTGTGTGTGTGTGTGTGTGTGTGTGTGTGTGTATCCATCCCAAAAGTCTTAGTGCAGTCAGACTTTTGGGACCCCTTGTATATGTATGCATGTGCACACTCAGAGGCAGAAGGTAGTATTTTATGGAAACTTTAGTACTAGTTAAGGACAACATATTCTGTATATTAGGTTGTTATTTATTATACTTGAAGAAGTAGTTAGTTTAATTACTAACTAGTGTCCCAAAAGAATTAAAATTTGTAGATGAATGATAAATTTCAGGGAACTTGATCCCAGGTCCTCCTAACTTTAGATCAGTTCTCTACGTACTATGCTGTCCTGCCTCCCCCCAATCCCCACCCCCACCCCATGACTTTCTAGGAATGGGGAAGCTGAGGCCAGGAGAGGTTAAAGTGGCTAGACAGGGTCCTGCTGGTCCAGGATTTGAACTCAGGTCTGTAACCTCAAACCCAGTGCCCTTTTCTACTGGATCAGTCAATTAATTATTAAGTGCTTATTATTGAGTCTACCCAGATTTCACAGCTTCTGCTCCATGATCATAGCAGTGGTATTTTTTTCCATCTTCAGGTGAGGAAAATAAGGGATTGGGAGATTCAGTGAATTGTTCATGAAAACAGGAGGGCTCACTCTAGTTCTTAGACCATTATTTCCTATGTTGGAAATAGTCTCATTTTGGTCTGCTGAAATTATGCTTGGGATTAGAGTGCTGGGCCTAGAATTAGGAAAACCTTCAAATCCAGCTTCAGATACTTAGCTTTGTGACCCTGGGCAAGTCACTTAACCTTTTTTGCCTCAGTTTCTTCATCTGTAAAATGAACTGGAGAAGGAAATGGCAAACCACTCCAGTATCATTGCCAAGAAAACACCAAGTAGAGTCACGAAGAGTTGGACACAACTAGAACTGCTGAACAGCAATGATCTCATGTTTTGCTGGATGACCAGGAGACTGATGGTATTGGTTTTTGGCAAAATACTACAAACAAATGAGGTTTTAAAATCATATGATGCTTACTGTTAAATAAGGCCCCGCATTGTGAGTCATTTTGGGGAGGCAAAGAGATAGCTAGGGGACAGGAGATAAAGGCACAGAAAGTTAACCTAAGATTCCTTGTAACCAATTAAAATTTTGTCTTTGTTTTCTCATTTCATAGATGTATAAATTTCTGTGTATCACCCTAGTTAAGAGAACCATATGAATCAGGAATATGCTTTTGTAGTGTTGTATACTATGTAAGAGCACACTGATACTTGCCCATATTTTGAGCCTTTTAAATAGATGTACGTCTTTTAGGCCCGTCCATTGGGTAGCCAAGGCTCCGAGGTGGTACGGAGCTGCTAAATGAACAGATTTGCTCTTTTGCCCTATCTGCTGATAAGTGAGGATTCAGCCTTAATGGATTAGAAAGTCAATCATGTAGTCTTTAAATGTACAGCAAAATCTGTGAATGACCAACTGCACTGAAAAAAAAAGTGTAGCTTGTGGCAGTTATTTAATTGGTGCCAGGTGTAGATGAAGAAGGCACACAGATGTGATGAGGTGCACTGTCACCTAATTGTTATAATGTTCAGTGTAAAGTTAATTGTTGACGTGTAGAGTGTGCTAGCAAATTAAGTTCCCACTGCTTTATATTAAGGATAAATGAGGTATCATGAGCTCCCAGTCTGTACCTCTGACACAGATACTTTTCTTGTGGTTGGAGAAAGTCCCCAAGGGTAATCAGAATGGTAGTAAAAAAAAAAAAATCCATTTGAGTGATGTGCTTTATCTTCACATTAAGGAAACCTACCCAGCTCTCAGTGTACCCATGAATGAGTTTTTCTTTTATGTTTGCCACTGATGGTTTCATGGTTTGGATTTGGTTGGCAGAAAAGTTGCTTTGAAGTCCCAGGATATTTGAAGGGTATAGAACAAACATTCTGGTAAGTGACAGAATGTAATGGTTCATTGAGTTTGCTTCTTTTTTTCTTTTTCTGGAGTTGCTTACAAAAGCATATTAGACCATATGGACAAGTATTAATGTTGAGTGGGAGAAGAGTAAAATATAAGGAATAAGATGGCCACTTAATAGCTGTGTGACCCTGGGCAAGTAACTTAACCCCAATTGCCTTGCCAAAAAAAAAATAAAGTAAAAGAGAGAGAGAATAAGATGCAAGGATCAACTTTATAACTATTTTGATGTATCATCTAGGGTGGGTGGTTTCCAACTATTTTGAATATAAGGACCCCTTTTAACATCAAAACATTTTTGTGGTAGTTTTATTCACTTAGTATTAATTAATAAAATACAGTTTTCAAAAACTGAATCAAAAGAAGCTTTTTGTCATTGGTTATTTTCCTCAATCAGTTCTGTTTATCAATTGAAAAATGGAAATGCATCTATTTTCAGGGAAAATTATTCAGTCCACAGAACCCGTGTGTAATTGTTTATGATGCTGCTTGATACACATGGATTCCTGGACAGACAGACCCCTTACAGTCATTCTGAGCTGGCTGGCCAGGGTCTGACTTACGTGTTGTAACCCACTGATTAAGATATTTTCACCCTTTTTATTTTAGTCAGGCGAGTAGCATCCCCAGGATGTCTGTGAGACTGTAAGGATAACCAGCTTTATTGTTCCTTTAACTTAAGGCTCACTCCGACTCAGCCAGGTGTGCTCCTGGACATTTGTTAGGTTACTCAATTAAAGCTATGTGACTTAAGTAGAATGATTATTTCCTATTACCTTTGGACATTTATTTCCGGGATATAACCCGAGAACCTATTGAACCGTTCAACCCAGAACATTAAAACCTTCTCCTAATTGGTGAGCCGGGTAGTGCAGCACATTCAGGGAAGGGAGGAAGAGGATCCCGTACATGTCTCCATAAAATTATGTTGCACAAATGGCTTTGAGAGTGCTCTGTAATGTATGGTACATTAGCCCATTTAAGATATTTTAAACATGCACTTATTCACACGGTGCCATTTTCTAACTGGCATGTTCCCCATCAGATCCATCACATCACTGCTATTAGCATTAGCAAGGGGGTTGCTTTACTCTCAAGCCCCCCACATCTGTTCATGTTCTGTCACAAGTTGTCCACTTTCACAGGTCCCATAGCGTCCTTGGTTTTTGACTTCTCTATGACTGAAATGCTTCATGAGCTGGAGGCGCACAAATGAGAAAACTCCTTGCTGTAGGAGCTCAGGCAATTTCATGTTTACTTAACAGCTCTTCTCATCAATGAAACAAGCCCATATTTACACCATTGTTCTTGTTAACATTTAGCATGTGGTATGGGTGTGCATGAATACAAATAAGGCATGCCATTCTGGGGCACACTTAATATTTATTCAGCCCAATAATTTATTTCCAGCTGTGGTACCAAATAACATTTTGTGACAGAAGTATGTTTTGGGTTTAATTCCCTCATATCTTTTTAATTTAATTTTTCTTTCAATTAACAAGCACTTTCTCTTCATTCTACATTCTTTTTTCCCCTCTGGCAAAAAAGGAGGAGCAGGGAGAAGAAACCCTTGAGAAATATGGATAATCAACAGAAACAAATTCCCACGTTGGCCTTGTCCAAAAATACATGCCTCATTTGGTACATCACCTCTCAGGAAGTGGGCTGTCTTTTCTTCATCCTAGCTTCTCTCAGTTTTGGTTGGTTATCACAATTGGTCACAGTTCTTAAATATTTCGGAATTTTTCCACTTTCATAATATTGATGCTCTGATTTTGCTCACTACATTTCGTCAGTTCATACAAGTCTTCCTAGGTTTCTCTGAAAACATCTCTATCATTTCTTACAGAACAGTAATATTCCATGACATTCATATACTGTAGTGTGTTCAGTCATTCCCCTAATTGATTGGGCGCACCCCCTTGGTTTCCAGTTCTTTGCCATGATAAAAAGACCTACTCTATATATGGATCTTTTCCCCCTTACTTTGATCTTTTTCAGGTGTGTTATCTCTGGGTCCAAAGATCTGTGTAGCTCAGCATGTGCTATTATAAGTTGCAGGTTTGTAGGAACCAAAAATAGATTGCTCAAGGGGCAGGGACACATAATAGTTTTATTTGAAGGCAAAATTGATTTATTTTGCAAAATAAAATAACAGAGGAAATGTAATACAGTACAAAGAGCACTGGATCTGAACTCTGAGAACATGGGTTCAAATCCTAGTCCTGCTGCTTACTACTTGTGTGACTTTCAACAAGTCAGTTCACTTCTCTTGGCCCTCAGTTTCCCCCATCTGTTAAATGAGGGAATAGGGCACTTATGTGCCAGAGTGCATACAATACTGGTCTTTGGGTCTGGAAAGCCTAACTCTGAATCTTGTCTCACACATTTACTACCTTTCTAACATTCAGAGCAAGCCACTGATGATAATAACCATTTCACAGGGTTGTTAGAAGGCTCAAATGAGGTAATAGAGGTAAAGTGCTTTGCAAACCTTAAATATATAAATGCTAGTAATTATTATTTTTTAGATTTTAAAGGACCCTTTTTAGCTCTAAATTCATGTTTCTGTAAAAAAGTTGGTATTTGTAGCTCTTCCCAAAACATCTTTTGCATCTAATCTTAGTAATTGCCTACAGTTCATGGGTTCAACTAAGATTTAATTTTAAAAACATCAACATATAGTGTGGCCTTTGGAAGGCAGAGCACCAAATGGAGCTAGAATGTTTTGTAAGATGAGTCCTTTATCATATGGGGTTCTCAAATATTAATTTCTGTGTCTTTATATTTGGGTATGTTGAGATGAATGAATGATCAAAGCAAACTCTTACAAATCTGAAGGGACTGTGATGTACAACTTAAGAAGATGACTAACTGGTCTATGTATAGTATTCAACAATATGCCTAAAATGACCATGGATGTCTATAATAAGTTTAACGTGTATATAAAAGACCCATGTAGAATCTGTGACAGTGTTATTATCTAAGTATAAAGACATTAGAATATGAAGTTTAAAGAGAGACACTATTTAATTTTATATATTGATCTCTTCTAATAACTTCACATCTAAAGACAATTTCTTCATCTTTTCCTTTCTCTTTTACACTTCTGTGGTTTCAAGTTGAGGGTGCCTGGGAATAGAGAATGCTGGACTTAGGAATTAAATCATTCACCAGACATTTACCCTTGGTGTGGCCCTAGTCAAGTCACTTAACCTCTGTCTGCCTCAGTTTTCTTCCTTGGAAAATGAAAATAATAGTACCACCTATGTTCCAGGACTATGAGGATAAAATGAAATAACATTTATAAAAAGTGCTTTGCAAACCTTAAGACACAATATTAATGCAAACTTATTTTTATTCCATGTCTAGAGTATTTCAGGGGAAATTTTTTTTTTAAAAGTGTATTCATTTAATATTCAGTTTTAGGTTCTTTCAAAATTATGTGTAAAAAGTCTCAAAATGACAGAATGACTATTCAGATGAAGCCAAACCATGGAAAAGGGGAGAAGGCACATTAATACGTGTACAAGGAATCTAGTGTTCATTTTTTGATATTTTTGATATTTTTTGAGTCATAGCATAATAGGTCATAGCATAATAGGTCAAGAGCTAGTAGGAACTCAGAGCCTGTTTAGCCCAACCAACTTATTTTGCAGGTGAGGAAAATAAGACCCAGGGAGATTAAATGTGATTTGCTTTAGGGGTAGCACAGGTAATGCAATAATCACCCAAGGCTGAATTTGAATCCAGGTCCTCTGACTCCAGAGTCTATGATTTCTCCCCCCACTTACCCCTTTAAATAAATAATAAACGTACATATTTTATAAACTAAATTGTCTATTTACTTGCTTTTGATTTCTAAGGGCAGTAGTGACTGAGTGGAAGTGCTTTCATCATCCCTAGTTAAATTGCTTATATCAGAAATAATGAAATCAGAGACAAAACAAAATTAAGGAAATTCAGAGGAATGAAAGACAAAATGAACTGTTTCCTCTCAGTTACTTTTAGATGGGACATTGATAGGAATATGGGCTATTCTTGATATGATTCTACTGGCAGAACTTGTTAGACATTATTGTGCTATGAATTTGAGTACTCCTGACCAGGAATCCTTAGCCAAGGATTTTCAAGCCTATATCAGACTCTAAATCAAGTCTACAAGTATTTATTAAGTACTTACTATTTGTTAGGCACAGTGTTAAGATCCTGAGGCCTATTAACTATAAATTCATTTGACTTACCGTGAGATTTTGTGATTGTGATCTTTTAAAGCCTGAAAGTGGCCAATTTGCAGATGGTTAGGCAGGTTAATTAGACCAGCTGTAATTTAAAAAAAAAAACTGTTTTAGGCCATTCAGAAAGGAGCATTAAGTTTATGTATTTGGAGGGGCTCAACAAAGACCTGTTGTAGTGGGAACCTAGTATTTGGGCTTTTTTTTTTTTCCTCTGCCGCCTTATTGCTCAGAACCAAGTTCCTATATTTTGAATCTCTCACAAGTACTTTCTGGTGGGTTCCCGTGTTGTACTCATTGTTCCTGTTGGAGAGGCATAATGTTGCTTGTATAAAGTAATGATTTCCCACAGATGTACCTCTTCACCTAGTGGAGAGGAGCATTGACATATTGACTAAGCAACCTGTTGGAAGCCAGCTTTGCATACTGAGCTCACATTTGATTATTTCCACCTTTTCTCCTTCCACACCCCCCCCCCCAAGCTCTCAGGGTGGGGATCTGGCCACAGACCAGTTATTTTCCAGCACACATTTTTTCAAGGTAATTAGTTCATTGATCCAACAAGGCCACCTTTCAGCCACAAAATACTGTGGTGAAGACATTACTTTGAGTTTCTTTAGACTAAATTGCACTGGGCCCCTGTCCCCTATGCTTTTATGTAAGCCTCCTTGGCATTTGTTTAGCTTGAGCGGTCATGAATAAAAGGGCTTGGAGCTAGCTTTCAGATACAGCCCCTTGAAGCAGGCCAAAGAGGATTCTGATTGCCTGCACTTCCCTCTTTTCTACTTCTTCCTCCTCCTCCTCCTCCTCCTGTTCCTGTTGCTTCTTGTGGTTGAGTGTTAATATTTAAGAGGACTAGAAAGCTCCCATGGTGGCATCTTTGGTTTTTCAGGGGGGAGTCATTCAGAGCCCAACGAACTGGATGTTGTGTGCCCCTACCCCACCTTCTCTGCTTTGCCTTCTGTTCTGGTAAGCAGCTAGATGGTGCAGTGGATAGAGTGGCCTGGAGTCAAAAAGATTCATCTTCCTGAGTTTAAATCTGGCCTCAGATGCTTACCAGCTGTTTGCCTCAGTTTCCTCATCTGTAAAATGAACTGGAGAGGGAAATGGCAAATCACTTCATTATCTCTGCCAAGAAAACTGCTCATGGGGTCTTGAAGAGGCAGACTGGACTGAATCATCACAACAAAAGGAATGAATATTCACAGCTTTTTAAATGCACTATAAAATATTTGCCCTCTGGAAACCAAAGCCTTATAATCTGAAGTTTGTTTTTAAAGAGGAAAACCTTTAAAAAAAGGAAAGGTATGCAAATGTGGATTGCCTCTTAACTTCCCTACTCTTAATTCTCTGGCCCTCTTTTAGAAGGGGGTGGGGGGTAGCTTTGTGAAAGAACGGCATTACTCTCACTCCCCCCCACCCCCCACCCCTTCTGCTTTCTTAATGGTCTGAACACAGCACTGAACAAATTGCGCTCTTGCATATGCTAATCCTGCACTTTAAAAGAACTCATTGTAACATGTTGTAATGCTTTAGCCTGAGGGGAGGTAGGGATTGAGGGCATATGGAATCAGGGCATGTGACCCCAAAATATCTAAAATGCCTGTTTTCTTTGAGTCAACAGTTTGTACTTAGCATATCTGAATGAAAGGAGGCTGTGTAGTTTGTGGAAAAGATTAGTCTTTGCTCTTGTCTTTTGTGCTGGGGAGGCTGGTCTCCTTATTTAAGATTCACTGTGACAGAATCACTTTTTTTGTTGTTGTTTGGTTTTGTTCTTGAATTCCAGAGCTGTCGGTGAGTTGAATATTAATGGTGGAAACGCCAAATCTTATTTCCAGCAGTAAATTGGGAGGAATTGGATTGGGCTTCTTCGTTATTGTGGTGGAAAATGTAATTTGTCTTTTAGGAAGCTAAATTGTTAGCCACACCCATCTCCTTTTGAAGAGTTTTCAGTGTCATTCTGGCAACACTTTGTGTTCATCAAAATGCCTAGGAAGGTTGTGTCTTCCAAGTTTTAGTTCATTTGCCTTTTTTTTTTTCCTTTTTTTGCTCCCAACCAGGAAATCACTACAAATATAGCCCCAAAATGTATTTTTATGAATAAATTTGTGAGCTTTTTCTGTCTAACAATGAATTGAGTTGAATGGGAAGCTGAATGGTAAGGTGCAAAGTCAACCAGCTAAAATGATTGATTTGGGCAAAGCCAAGCCCCTTCTCTAAAATGTGTGAACTTCTTTAAATGTTTGCTTTGAAAATCTTTTGATGACGACTTGAATTAAATGGAATAAAAGGCTGTGTTAGGTATCACATTCCCAAAGCATCTGTCATGTCCCATTTTGAAGTTCACAAAGAACAAAGAAATCTTGAAGAAATTTTTGATAGGCTTTTTTTTTTTTTTTTGTGTCTTGGCAGAGTAATTCCCTCTTGGTACCTGATAGCCTAAGAGGAACAGATAAGCGTAGAAATGGACCAGAATATTCCAGTGACATCAAAAAAAGAAAGGTGGATGATAAAGACTCCAGTCACTATGTAAGTAAATCACCCATGACCGGGTGCCCTGTTTATTTGGGTGGTTTGGTGCCCACTGAAGGAAACGTGTAGCAGAGAGCTTCTGAGGGATAATCAAACCCCCTGTTTACCTAGTGCTCTGGAGGGGAAATTGATCATTGTACCTTGGAATATTTACTCTTAAAACCTACACACCACCTGTCTCAATTAGCTAATGCTGTACTTTATCAACCCTCAGGTTTAGAGGTAGATGAGGACTAACACTAAAATATAATATCAGGAAAAAACAGCATTTTCATTTGATATTTAAAAAAAAATAATGTTAGTATTAAATTGGTCCATAAGACCGTGTTAGAATTGTAATGGAGTTGGGTAAAGGACTAAACCTCCTGACAGTTATTATAGACAATTTGAATTTGTGAATTAGAATTAGAATTAGAATTAGAATTAGAAGATCTTTGAATTAGAAGATCTTTGAGATTATCCAGCCCACTAGAGTCAAATTCAAATTGAGATATATCCCCGTGGGTGGCATATTGACTTACAAAACTGTAAATTAACATTATCTTTGTTGTATTTTTATTTATCTTGTTAAACATTTCCCAGTTACATTTTAATTGAGTTTGGCCACACTCCAGATGTTTGCAGGAGCTAGAGAGTTTGACACCTCTGATTTTACCTAATTCTGACCCTGGAAAGGGCTTTAGGCCTGGAGTCAAGAAGACCTGAGTTCAAATTCAGTCCCAGACACTTAGTAGCTGTGTGACCCTAGGCAAATCATTTAACTTCTGTTTGCCTGTTTCCTCAACTGTAAAATGGGGAGAATAGTGCCAACCTTACAAGGTTCTTGTGAGGATTATATGAGATATTTTTTAAAAAGTACTTAGCATAGCCTCTGGCACACAGTAGGTGCTATATAAATGCCTATTTCTTACATCCCTAGCTTTGCCACTTACTACCTATATCACTTACTGAACTACAGTTCTTCATCTCTTAAAATACAGAAGTTAGAGTAGATGACCTTGAGGTCCCTTGTAGCCTTAGATATGGGGTTCTTTATTGAATAGATGAGGTGTTGGAGGTTCTGAGGTTTTAGAGACATTGCCTGAGGCCTGAGAATGAGTAAGTACTGTTATTTCCACTAAACCATATCTATATTAGGAAGTGGAGTTCTTGCCAAACTTTATTTACTACCGATGTGACCTTAGGCAAGTCTCTTAACCTCCTTTACCTCATTAATTCATTGTAACATGGGGAAGTTGAATTAGATCATCTGTGAGGGCCTTTCCAGTTCTACACATGTGATCCTTTAATTACCTTGGTCATTTGTGGCTTATACAATGAGAAACTTGGGCATATTCCCTAATGCGGTGAATCTTATTGCTCCATAGAGAGATTATTTCCCTATTGTCAAGGATATAATGCAAAATTTAGAGCCATCTAGCTCCTACCTGCTTTTCCAGTCTTATTTCTTCTTATTCCCCTGCCCAAGAGTTCCTGAAATTGCCCCCACAGTGGTTTATTAGTTGTCTCCTATTTCTAGCCTCAGCACAGATGATCTGGAACACCCTCCTCACCACTGCTTCTTAGAATCTAGTTCCTTTAAAGTACAGCTCAGGTGTGCCACCCTTCCCCCCTCCCCCCCAGCTTTTTCTTCTTTCGAAATTACTTTCTATATACACTGGATTGACTTATGTGTGAATGAGTTGTGTGTCTTTCTAGTAGAATGTAAACTCCTTGAGAACAGGGACTTTTTCTTCTTAGTTTTATCCAGTGTTCTTTTTTCTTAGTAGGTGCTGAATAAATGTGTGTTGAATCGCTGATAAAATGATTGCTACTTTTTGTCCACGTTGCAGAAGGACTCACTCCCCTCTTAAAAGTCTAGTGAATTGGAGACAGTTTTTCTTTTTTTTTTTTTTAAGCAACGTAGAATGACTTTAAGGGAAACCTAGACATTAGTCTTCTGCCTTATCTTGGCTTATAAAGACCATCCTAATCAGTAACTAGTCTTGTGGTTACTTTTTTGCTTAAGTAGGGAATGAACCAAAGTATGGTAATTTTGCCCCTTAATGGAGAATTGATTTACAAATGGCTGTCCTGTTTCCCATTGGATAACATACTAACTCCTTATCCTGGTATTTAAAGGCCCTCCTTAGTTAGTCAGCAAGTTTTTATTGAACTTACTATATGCCAGTCATTAAGGGGTAGGGATATGAAAAAAAAAAAGGCAAAAAATAGCCCTTGCTCTCAAGGATTGTTCTAATGGAGGAAACACTATGTAGATAATTGGTTACACACAAAGTATATTCAGATTAATAGAAGGCAGTCTGAAGGAGGGGGAAGGCACTAGCTCCCCGGGGCCAGTTGGACCTGGAAAGGCCTACAAAAGGTGAGATTTCAGCTAACTCTTGAAGGAAATTAGGCAGAGATATCAAATAGAAAGTTATTAGGGTAACCTGGCAAAAGGTGAGAGCTTGAACTAGATAGATTTGTGGTAATGTTATTGGAGAGAAGGAAAAGTAAACTAGAGATGTCAGAAATAATAGTAGAATTGACAAGATCTGACAACAGACTGGTTGTGTGGACACGGTAAGGATGCTACCAACATTACAGGCTTGCTTGACTGTAACTGGTGGTTCTCTTGATAGGGAAATTAGGAAGGGGGAATGATTTGGAAGGAAAGACAGTGAATTCTATTATTAATCTGACTCCACTCTGCCTTTCCAGCCTCATTCACACCTCTCTTTCCTGTATTCTTTGTTCAAGCCAAATTATACTCTTAACTGTTCCTCTCTGACCTTGTTTTGCACTACTCTTTTCTTCATGTAGTCTCCTACTTACAAGTCTAGAACCTACTCTCTCTTCCATGTCTTTTGTTACTCTTTCTCTTCCTTCAAATAATGATTCAAGTAGCCTATCCTCCCCGAAACCTCTGAAAGGGATTTCTCTCTCCTTCAGCTATCCCAGAACACTTCTTTGACCCATCAAGTTCTACTTGAGTTATACTCAATTTTTTGTGTATGTCGTATTTTTCTTTTCTTCTCCCACACCCCTATTTTGGTTCTAAGCTCTTTGAGGAGATGAACTGTCTTTTTATCTTTTATATCTCCAGTACCTAGTGCAGTAATAGTAGAAGCTTCATAAATGCTGACTAAATGTAACTACTGTTGTTTTAGGACTAGCATGATATCCAGTAAAGCCTTTGATGTCCTTTTTAAAATTAAGAGAGAGAGAGAGAAAAGGACAATGCCCTGATTTATATCAGAATATATATGTATTTTAGCTTATAAAAATAAGATTGTTACTTCAGTAATATACCTCTGGTAATGCAGATTAAAGTATAGAATTTGAATACCTTTGACACTCTATTAACTAGGACTATTTTAAAATAATTTTTTAGGACAGTGATGGTGATAAAAGCGATGACAACTTAGTTGTGGATGTGTCCAATGAGGTAATTATTCTGTCGATCTGTGTCATCAAAAATGTCTTGAGATCTGAGTAAAAGTGTTTGATAAGTCCCCAAAATAAATTAAACAAAGGTGCTTTCTGTCATTGTTACTCAGTAAGAAAAAAGATCATTGCTAGGTCATGGATAAGGCAATAACAACCTGACCCAAACTTTATGGGATTGATAGTTTTCAATTAAAAACAAAACAAAACGTAATTCAGTTCCTTTGACTTACAAAGTCTGGTGTGTAGTATTATTTTCCTTTTCTAGCCCTTAACCTGTGTTTAGCCTTGCTATCACCACCGCTAACTTCTAGACACACACAAAGGGTACTCATATGTATAAGAGGGGCAGGTAAAACTCCTGGCTTTCTGTCTGCCTAGTAATAGCTGGGAGCTTGGTTTTAATCACTTGCTGTTTTTAGTTATAATATATACATATACTTTTGTTTACCTTTTGTAAAAATACGTATTCCCTAATTGAGAAAATTTACCATTTGTCAAATCTGGTCACTTTTCCCCCTTAGGTCTAGGGAATTAATTTGCTTATAGGTAGGATTGGTTGAAAATGTCATGGATCAGCTAAATCTTTGAAAATTTTGGTTATTTTTATGGAGGATCCCTCATCCCCACGGGCAAGCCCTGCCCATTCACCACGGGAAAATGGTATTGACAAAAACCGCCTGCTGAAGAAAGATGCCTCAAGCAGTCCAGCATCCACAGCATCCTCAGGAAGTTCTACTTCCTTGAAATCCAAAGAAATGAGTTTGGTAAGTTTTGCAGACTACCTTAGGCCTCCTTGGAGGGTATTTGGTCTGTTTTTTTCCATAAGATCTCTTATCAAAAACATTGATTGGCAGAGAATTTTTTAGAATAGGTTCTAAATGTTGGAACTTGAACCTTAGTTATCTTCTGCTTACCAACCAGACTTGGTGTGTAGAACTGTATTGTTAGACCCCTCCCCATACCAATCCCTGAAGAGAACACCTTTACCTTACAGTAACTTATTATGTGCACTTAACTTTTTTTCTATATATCAAGCTTATTTTTTTTATTTTTTTGTACTACGTTTTTATATTTGATGCTCTGCTATTGTATGGTATAATATTTCGGAGACAGAGTATACAAGGTTTAAAATTTCCTCTCTCTAAGCCTAAGATCTGGGGTATATAATAGTCTATTTCCTCTAGGAATAGGTAACTAGAAAATCTGCTTAAGTCTGGGTCTGGGCCCTCAGCTGGAATCCATTTGTGAACAGCTAGATGCCCTGTGGGTTCCAATATAGGGCTACATCTGAGTTGTATGTCTTTACACATTAAAAACAGAACAAAACATAATTTCCAAGTATGTTGCTATCTTGCTGAGGGGATTTGTGCTGACTGCAAAGGGCCCAGAAATTTTAAAGGGGAAATTTTGGTAAGAAAACCACAAACTTCCAGAGTTCTTCCTCACTTTGGGGCAGGGGGAGTTCCCATTTCTTTCAATACTGTAGTTAACTGTGTGGTATTTTTTAACCCAAGTCCATGTTGTCTGACTAAGGAACTGAGGAAGGCATACTAAAAGTTGCACAATCAGTACTAGCACCAGTATTAGTGAAAATTTAGTCTCACACATATGTACATATACATACACACGTGTGTATATATGCATAGATATATGTGTATATACATCATGTGTACATGTATACACATGTATATGCTTTTACATATGTATGGTTTACATATAACATATGGTTTATGTATAAACTCAGAACTGAGAACTGTAAAATGTTGAGGGTAGGAGAGTAGTACCTTTTAGAGTAGTTACATCCAATGTGCCAGCTTTGGCTAATTTTTTGTAGGAAGAGTTGGAAAATGTACAAGCTCCCACTACTAGTGCTGGTAGATACTATGTCACTACTCTCAGTCAAGAGTTTTTCATCTTTTCCATGTCCTGGACCCCTTTGGAAGTTTGGTGAGGCCTCTGGACCCCTTCTCACAATAATATTTCTAAATGTACAAAACAAAATACATCCATCACATTACAAAGAAAATTGGTTATATTGAAATACAGTTATCAAAACCTTAAAAAAAAAAAGTTCATGGCCTCTAGGTCAAGAGCCCCTGCCCTCGGTAATTTTAGGCTACTGTGTCTCAGTGATCCATTTATTTCTTCCATAATCTCTCCCACCTAAAATTCACAGGAGACTGCCATATCCTTCATTCAGGATGCGTGGGATCATAGATCTAGAGTTGGGAGGGACCTAAGATGGAGAGACTAATGTTGACCACCTGTGTAACCTTGGGCAAGTCACTTAATTTCCCCAGTGGTGGGGGTAGGAGGGGGTTGGATTCTTTGTCCTCTTCGATCCTTTGCAGTTCTATATTTATGATTCTGTGAACTTCCTTATCCTAACAGACAAGGAAATTAAAGTACCAGGGATTTAACTGACTTGCCCAAGGTCACAAAGGTAGAAGTAGTAAGGAGCAGAGGCAGGATTCAAATTTGGGCCTGTTTGCCAAGTTCCCACTGTATCACTATGATCTGTGTTGTAAGTCACATGCATTTGCAGTGGTACTTCTGTGGCTTTCTTGAAATTGATGGCCCCATAGCTTTCTACCCATTGGTCTTACCCTTGCTGTTACTGATAAGTGAGAAGAAGGGGTGTCTCGCCTCTTAAACGGGAGCTGGTGCTTAGTTTTGGAGGGGAGGAGTGTGAAGTTCTCCCTTCATGGCCCCTGGTCCTTATTTTAACTTGTTGTTAATTGAGATGTCAGTGATTCAGGGAACATAGACTTGAAGAAAAATACTGATAAAAAAATCTGCGGAGGAAGAAGTGTGATCGTGTTCTGCTTTTCTAGCTTGAATTTTTTAATTCTGGCAGGAAGAGGAAAGGTCAACATTTCTCGCTCACAAGTTAATGCTGTCAACATTGTGTGGATTTATGAAAATTGGCCGAGGGAGTAGCTAGTAGGTGCCCAGTGTCCCAGCTGCTGTTGTGATAAATTGTGTAATATGGCTTGGATTAAAAATAATACTCATTTAATTTGTTTAATGATACCAGCATGAAAAAGCCAGCACGCCCGTTCTGAAATCCAGCACACCAACTCCTCGAAGCGATGTGCCAACCCCGGGCACCAGCGCAACTCCAGGACTTCGTCCAGGCCTCGGCAAACCTCCAACAATGGACCCCCTTGTTAACCAAGCTGGTAGAACACATTGCCTCTGTTTTTTTTTTTTCTTTTTTCTTTTCTGTGCTTGATGAGTCTCCTTTTAATCTTACTGTAATGTTATTTCTCCATGAATATTAAATGTGCTTATTGCTACTCTCCTTCATATCACTGAGAAGCCATGATAAGAAACAGCTGTTCTCTCTTGGTTTTCGGCAGCTGTACCCTTTTCTGCCTCAGACTGTTTACATTCAGCTCTTATTTTATTTCCAAATAATCCAAGTGGTAGAAGCTTCAATAAAGTTTCTGATAATTATTCTGAATGTAAGCTCCTTACCAATCTATTATTGTGTGTCTGAGTTAGTTAGTATTTGTTGAGGCGGCTTGGCGTGTTTGGCTTGAGTGTGCCTGCCGCCTCTTTTAGTTGGTTAGTTTTCTGGAGCTGTGTCCCTCAGGAGATGGTGTTCTCTCCTTCAGAGGAAGTGAGGGATATTTGAACTTCAAAGCTGGCCTATGAATAAACTTATAACTCTCAACTTTATCATCCTCATTGGGAAAAGAAACAGCTTGGGCACAGAAGAAAATAAATACCAGGATAATCACTTCTAAAACCGTTCTTTAGTTTACACAGAACTATGGTTGACATTTCATTTGTATGGAAAGTTGGAACAGGGGAAAAGGTTAGATTTTACCAAGAAAATATTCCTCAGCAGTGAGGTCAAGTAAATACTTTTATTCCTGTAACACAAACTCCCTATCTGCAAAATGGGCTTATAATTAATACTTGATCATTCTTAGTCAGCAGGTATTTTGTCTAGACCAAGAGTTCTTAATCTGGGGCCTGGGAGCATTTTGTTTTGTTTTTAATATTTTGATAACTGTATATCAATATAATTGGTTTTCTTTGTAATCTTATGTACTTTATTCTATACATTTAAAAACATTGTAAGAAGGGGAGGGGAGTCTGTGATGAGGGTTAAGAGCCCTTGGTCTAGACAAATGAGAAGAAGGTAGTGGTTAAAGTGACAGAGGTCAGTCCTTGGAACCAGTAAGAACTGGGTTCAGTTTCTGCCTCTAATAGTTACTGTGTGATTATGAGGAAGTTAATCTCTTTGTGCCCCAGGCAACTATTTAAGACTATAAATTACAAACAAATTGATCAGTGGAGGGACTTTCCATACTTTTCATTTCTCTCCTGCACCGCACTGTAATAGACAAAGAATGAAAAAATGTTCATGAAAGTGCTTTATATGGTGCCTTTCCTTTCATGCTACTTAATTTTGAGCTGTAAGGAAAAAAGGACTCTATGTACTTTCCAAGATGGCATTCTTTGTCTTCCTTCTCATATCTGTCACGTATATGGGAGAAGCGATAATGGTATTAGAGGTCACATTCCATTTGGAACATTGAGTTACCACAGTGTTTGTTCCTTTCCAGCAGCTGGTTTGAGGACACCTCTGGCAGTACCTGGCCCATACCCTGCTCCATTTGGAATGGTCCCCCATGCTGGCATGAATGGCGAGTTGACCAGCCCTGGAGCAGCTTACGCAAGTTTACACAACATGTCTCCCCAGATGAGTGCCGCCGCAGCTGCAGCTGCCGTGGTGGCCTATGGACGCTCCCCAATGGTAGGCCACACACTGCTTCCATCTCAGTGGGATGGGTTTTGGTTCAGTGAGAAAAGCTGCATGCTTCATTTAGCCCTGTCAAACTCCTGGGTTGGAGGAGCACCAAGGGCTGACTGCTTCCTTGTGTGTCTCACTTTGCTACATGGTCAAGAATAGCAAAACCCCACACCTCAAAAACAAAGAATCTCAGTGTATTTACATACATTTTCCTTTCTGTCGGCCTTCATCAGTGATACGGTTCGTTAATAGATGCCAAACTGTTTTTGTTTTACTTATTTTGTGGATGAAAAAAGGTAGTATTAGGAAGCTACGAGGGACTGAACTGGTTGGAGACATCTGGTTTTCCTCTACCACAGAGTTGTGTGTGTGTATTTTAAGACTACTTAAATGAAAGTTCACATAAGGCTTTTAATTTTTTTTCAAGTTTTTTTTCCTTAAGTTGAAAAATAAAACAAAAATAGTTATAACTCTTGATAAACATTCTGTATATGGAGTTAGAATTCCCTGTCTTCAAACCTTGACTTTGCTACTTAACCAATATGTCCTTAGGAAAGTCATTTATTTCCCTGGCCTTCAGTTCCTTATCTTTAAAATGAGGGGATGGATCAGATGACCTCTAAGGTACCTGCCAGTCTAGCCTATGCCCATTTAAAAAAAATCATCCTTTAAGCTAAATTGTGTAGTATGTGTATGTAAGGTGTCCTGAGTCCTCTGTGATTAAAAAAACCACTTAAAGAGATGAATTCCTGAGAATATCTTTAGTCTTTCTAAGGGAGAAGGGGAAATCTCTATACTGCACCTTCATACCTAGGCTCTCTTCTCTGCCCTGCTCTCCTTTCTGTTTCCCTCTCCCTCTTTAAAGTCAGGAAGATTGGTAAGCAGGTTTGATCACATTAGTGAAAGGGAAAGGAGTTTATATATGTAGTACTGACTCATCTCTCCCTGGTCCCCTGCAGATGAAATACTTGATTGTAATTTGATAGTATTATTAAAGTAAATTTGTATTATATGGGTACAGTCTGGTAATGGTTGGGAATGTTGATCCAGGGAGCATGTTTGACAAAGGGAGGAATGGAGCCAGGGATTAAAAATTGACCATAAATAATGCACAAAGTAGATGTTCTATCAGATGTTAACTGCACTTGAGTTGGACATTTCGTGGGCTCTGTTAGTAGGGTCTAGGGCCATCTACTTGTTCGTATAATTTGTGGGCAAGAAGGTGGATAAATGGAGCATTGTAAAGTCTCAAAGAGTGGCATGGGGAATTGACTCTCATCTTAAGCATGGTTTTTTTGTTTATGTTTTTGTTTTTTCTTCAAAATAACTGTGTTGCCTGTGGTGTTTGGAGAATTATATTGCCTCTGTGGGCGGACTTGTAAAAAACAATTAAGAACTGCCAGTATTCTCTGGCATATTTTCTGAGTGGGTTAGGGGTAAAAAAAAAATCTTGGGCAAGAATCATCAAATGTTGTCCTGCTTTCTACTCTTCATGTAGTGGGCTCAGGAATCAGACAGACCTGAGTTCAAATCCGTCCTCAAACACTTGCTATTGAAGTGATCCTGGGCAAAGCACTTAACTCTGTCTGCCTCAGTTATGGGGATAATAACTGCACCTATCTCCTCTTGTGAGGATCAAATTAGATAATATTTGCAAAGTGCTTAGTGCAGTGCCTGGCACATAGTAGTTGCTTAATAAATGTGTTTCCTTCATTCTTTCCTTTAAAAAAAATACGAAAGTTGTCAAAATGAGTATTTTGTCCCCTGCTGTATCCAGTTCTTTCCCAAGTCTGAGATATTCTTTCTTTTTCTTGTTTTGTTTTACCCTTTGTTCAGGTCGGTTTTGATCCCCCTCCTCACATGAGAGTACCTACAATCCCTCCAAATCTAGCAGGAATCCCAGGGGGCAAACCGTAAGTACCTTTAACTCTTTAGTAGCTTTCTAAACAGGGGAGGAGACTTAGTTATTGGTGTCAGCAAACAAAACTCCCAAAGGGATTACTGGCTTGGGTGTTTCCAAGGAGATTTCTTATGTTTTAGCTCAGTAACTGCTAGCATTTTCTATTAATACATAGCTAGTAGGTGTCACATATACTGTATATTGTTGGTAACCTCATGAATTTAACTGTTTCTGGAGAGAATCTGTTTATAGAGAGGGCAGCGTCAATCTTCAGGAAGATATAATGTACTTAGGCAACCATTTTCCCAGAAGGTTCATTCAGAGGGCAGAGGTTAGATTTTTCAGTAATAAGCTTTCATCAGCTCTTAACATTGAAAACAATTGAGGTTATCTTTTTTATTCATTGCTAATAGTGGTGCCAAGCTACCACCTTATTTTTGACAGAAGTGAAATTTTGATGGATGATGGGGCTACCAGATACTCAATAACTGAAATTTAGATAGTGCTCACAGGTTTTATGTGAATACTTTGGCAAGTTCAAAAGAGCAGAGATAAAGTAGTGAAATAGAGCTTTTGGGGGGAAGGAAAGATGATTGTTAAAATATAAATGCCCTGTGTTTAAAAAAAAAAATCTAACTATAAGAAAGCAAAGAGTTACTTTATCTTTGAAAAAGAAGAGAAACAATTTTAAAGGAATCCTTAAATGTCAAATTCCTGAATGAGGTAAAAATTAACTGTTAATGTTTTATTTAAGAACCTTCTCCTTAATGTGCATATGCCTTCTGCTGCCCTGAAAGCTAAAATGTAGTTTTGTGTAGATTTTATGAAAACCTTCTTAATAGGTTTTAGACTTGAATGTTTAAGTAGCATATAACATAGCAACAGTATGATAAATATTACTGCTAAATATTCCTGACCCTCCAGCCTTTTCATATGTTTCAATCGATTAGTCATATTGCATTATGCTGAGTGGTCCTTTTAAAATATACCCATTCACAAACAGTGTGGTTGCAAATGGAACCATGTTTCAAATGGACCACCTCAACGTGTAAGGGGAAAATTGAATCTCTGACCCATCTTAGAAATCGAATTCCCATTACTCTACTTTTATGTGTATTAATGTCTATTACAGTGAAATTTGATTCCTTAAAATGGTGCTGTTGTTTATACTAGGTAGAAAGAAGTGTTAAAATTTGAAGGTGGGAGCTTAGTATAGAGAAGAGAGTTAAGTGAAAAGAACTAAATAAACAGTAATGCTCAGATTTTGAATATATGGAGGCAGTTGCTGTTTGTCTGCATGAAAATAAACCGAGGTGGGGATTAATTTTGGAGCCCAGTGCTTGCTCCAGCTTGTTCCATCCCCAGTGTGATTTTAGTACTGGAAAGAACTTTAGGCATCATTCAGTTCATCCCTTATGGTTTTGTTTTTTGGTGTCATTTTTTTGAACCAGGCCTGTTATTTCATTAGTACAGTCAACTCTTTCTGCCAGTACAGGTGGGTATCTAGATAGTTGTATTGAGGCACTGAAAAGTTAAGTGACTTGGCCAGTGTCTGTGTCAGAGGTGGGACTTGTGGCCTGATCTTCCTGACTCCGAGGCCAGGGTTCTGCTTACTATACCATACTGCCCTCTGGTTACACATGAAGAAGTTGAGACTCAGTGAGGCAAATGTTTTGGTCAAGGTGCCTGCAGCATCAAAAATAAAGTCTTCCTTTTGGCATTTGAAGCTTTTCATAACCTGACCCTTTCCTACCTTTCCAGTCCTACATATAAATGTGTGTGTGTGTTTCAAACTCCTTTACATATACTTAGAGAACCAGTAACATTGGACTACTTGGAGTTCGTCAACCATAACTTTACCTTGGCTGTCTACGTCGGTAGAATGTTTTCCTTCCATATCTGCCTTCAGCATTCTTCTCTTTTCTTCAAGACTCAGCCCAAATACCACCTTCAGCATGTGGCCTTTCCTGGTCTCCCCAACCCTCCCCAGAATGTGAAGTGCTGGAAGGGCCCTTAGCAATCCATGTAGTCATCTTTAAAATTGAGGGCATGGAGGCACAAAGCCGAGCACATAGCTAATTAGGAGAACTGCTACTCCAACCCATGTTTTTGGACTCCCGGTCTTTTTGCTGTACCATATTGCCTCTGAATTTAAATAGCTTTGGTTTGTAAGTTAATATTCAAGGCTAACTCAGCTATGGGAATTAACTTCCCAGAGAGCAAGGAAGCTGGTTTTACTAGAGAGCAAGTCTTCCTTTAGATGTGCTTCAAAAAAAAAGAGTCTATCATTGTGGTTTAGACAGTTCAGACCTGTGTGTCCTTTGGTTTTTGGATGTGTTAGACTGCTGTCTCTTTCCCTTAGCTGACCTCTTTATTAAAACTACCATTTGGATTTATGCCAGATTCATTTAAGGTCTGTATGTGTGGAATAAGTATTATAATACTTTTGCTTTTTAAAGAAATAATTTATTCATATCTTTTGTTTTTACATCACTTGCATTTCCCTTCGTTGTCATTCCTCTGTCCCTTCTCAGAGTAGCCATCTCTTATGATAAAGAATAAAAAAGTGAAAGGTCAGAAAAACTAAACAACATATTTCAAAAATGCTGTAGGTGCAGTGTTCCATACCTCTGTCCTCCCTCTCCCCACCCAGAAGCAGGTGGAGGTGACTTTGCTTATCTCCTGTTTGGATCCAAACTTGGCCATTGTAGTTTTGTGGTATTGTTTAGATTGTTTTGTTGTTCTTTCCATGTACATTGTTGTAGCCAATGTGTGTACATTATTTTCCTGGTCCTACCGACTTCACTTTGTCATTAGTTCATATGAGTCTTTCTTATCTTTCTTTTTGCTTTTCATCTTTTTGGAAGTATTGTGTTCATTTCTGAGGGGGGCACATTTTGAGGAGGTTGACAGATGTATGTGTTCCTAGAGAGGGTAATAAATGTTCACCTTATGCGGCAGCTAGGTGGCACAGTGGATAGAGCACTGGCCCCAGATTCAGGAGGACCTGAGTTCAAATCAGGCCTCAGACACATAACACTCACTAGCTGTGTGACCCTGGGCAAGTCACTTAACCCCAATTGCCTCATAAAAAAAAAAATAAAAAAAATGTTCACCTTATTAGACAGTAAACTCCCCAGGAATAGGGAGGGAATTGTTATATTTAAGCATAGCATTGCACACATATCTGCATATATAGTGTGTTTAATAAGTGTTTGTTATATTTTATTTTGGCATATTAGTGTTTGGAAGAGTCTAGAAATGCATTGCCTCACCAAAACAAAACAAAACAAAAAAACAACTAAAAAGTACCTTTTTGGGCTTGGAGTTATGGGGGAAAACATTTAACTTCATTTGAGATAAGATTTCCTCTTAGCAAAATATGTTTCATAAAAGAAAGAATTCAGTGCTAGGCTTCTAGCAATAAAGACAGCTCATTGAAGAGGTGCTCTTTTGCCACTTGTCTTTTGTTAACTGATTTTGCTGCCTTTTCTTTCACTTACCATGCTCGACTTCTACCTTCTTTGGTGGATTTGAAAATTAGGGTGATGCCATTTTTGCTGACTGTGGAGCAGGGTTTTTTGTTTTTTTGTTTTTTTTTGTTTTTTCCTGTCCATTATCTTCTACAAATCTATGTCTTAGTGGTGAGGAGTTAACAGTGATATGGTATGGGTTTTAATTGAGCTAGTTTTTCTGCCCTCTGGCAAACTGGAAATCTGTAGGTAATTTCTCTGGGATATAGGGTAGGTCCTGGCCTTGCTCCAAGAGCTGATGCATTTGAGCTGTTGGATAGTTGTGATTTGCTCTCCTGTTCTCCACAACCCACTCCCACCACTCCCTCCCCTCCCGGTGTGTCTTGGCAAATTCAGAGTATACAAATGCACTGCCGGAGAATAACAGTAGGAAAGGACAGCTCACTCCAGTCTGCACTTGCAACATACATGCCACCAATTCCAGAGGGTGATAAGTACCTGGATAAACATAAAGCTTCCACTTCCACTACTGGAAATAATTCAAATCACTTACCCCTGTGGGCAGTAGGACACTAGTAGTCTGACTCAATTCAGTTCAGCAAACATTCTGCTACTGACACAGTGGCTGGAGGGCTAGACACAAAGTCAAGAAGATCTGAATTAAAATCTAGGCTCAGACACTTAGTTGTGTGACCCTGGGCAAGTCACTCAACTTCTGTTCATAAAATGGGAATAAGAATGACATATACCTCGAAGGGTTGTTGTGAGGATCAAATGGATTAATAATTGTAAAGTGCTTAGCACAGTACTTGGCACATAGTAAGCAATATATAAATGTCAACAATCATTGTTGTTATTATTATTAAATGAGGTAATTTGTGTAAAGCACTTTGCAAACCTTAAATGTTATGTATATGTGTGTATATATATGTACGTGTGTGTGTGTGTGTGTGTAAATGTTAAACATCTGTTTGCAAGGGACTGTGCTACTTGCAGGAGATACAAAGATGAAATACACTACTATCTTTACTCTCTAAGAGCTTATTATCAGATAGAGGTAATCTGGCATATAAACAAAAACTGATTATTCTTAATGAAATGTGATTAGGGCAAAGAAAAGATCACTTTTAACTGGTGGAAATAGAGGAAGTCTTCATGGAGAAGATGGTGCCAGGGGTGAGCCTGGAACGAAAAGAAGAAATCCATGGGGTTTTTGCTTTTTATGAAAGAATTATAGTCTAGGCCTGGGAAGTGTTCTTTGCAAATGAACAGCTTGTACGCCAGGTTCAGGGAACCTAGTTGGGTTAGTTGGGAAAGTTTGCCTGGGACATAGCATGGTCAAAGGGAGCAGAGTGGAAAGGACAGCGAGGTGACCCGGTGCCGGAATGTTCTACTGTGAGGATACGCCTTCCTCTTTACCTTCCTTCTCACCCTCCCCTAGGCTCCAGAGCACACAGGGCACCCAGTCATTTTGGGCTATTCATACTGCTTGGGTGAGTTGGGAGTCCACAACTCTAGTCCTTGTGTTGAGGTGGAGAACCCCTTGCTGCTGCGTCCTCTGAGCCTTGCATTGTGCTCTGCCTTCTGAACCTGGCATGCTGATGTTCTCTAAAGACCCTTGGGTCTTACCATTTACTTTCTCACTGCCCCTATAGGACTTTTAGGCCTTTTTCTGTAGCTGAACTCTCTTTTATGTATTGTCTTTCTCAACGGGAGTATGACCTTCTTGAGAGGAAAGGATGTCTCATTTTTTCTATTTTTATTCTACTGCTTAGCACATTAAAAATTCGATAAATGTTTTTTCATTATTCATACTATTAGAAATCAAACTTGTGAACTGATTGGATGTGGGAATGAGGGAGAGTAAAGAACCCAAGAACAACCTTTCAACCCTGGGGAAATGATGGTGTTCTCAGGAAGAATAGGGAAATTGGAAGAAGTTGAAGGGTGATTGGGGTAAGTAGGAGAGATGAGTTTATTTGGGGATTTGGTGAAGGTGAGATGCCAGTAGAACATCCAGGTGGTGACCTCTAGCAAACAGTTGGAAATGAGTGATCAAGACTTAGATGCCTGGACTTGGAAGTCATCTGCATAGGGGTAATAATTGAAGACTTGGAAATAGATGGGATCACCAAGGGAGAATGTGTGCTTATTTCTCAAATGTAGGCTTTGACTGAATAGTTTAAATGACTTACTCATCTTTGAGACCTGGGAGAAGTTAGGCATTTTTACGAGCTGGGCGATGTTTTCAATCTATTTCTTTGTATCAAGATATTTTCCTCATCTGGTGATTAATTTAGCTGCTTTGTCTGCTTTTGTATTTTTTTTTTTTTTTTTTTTAGAAAATGACAACAGAATTATTGTGTGTGATGAAATTAAGCTAAAATATTCCTTCCATTTACCCTTCTCTCAGATGTTACACTTGAAAGACATTAAACTTCTTAACAATACAGAAATGTTAACCATTGGGAAACCTCCAAATGAGCTTTAAATATCATAATCAGCCTGTTTTTTTAAGACTGGGATGAACCAGTAAATATGAACACACTTTGGAAGAGTAAAAAGCTTAATACTAACGAATGGTTTTCTGTAGAAAATGAAGAACATCAAAGTAGAGCCCATTTACTTGGCAGCCAGAATGATTTTTGCCTTCTGCTAATTGGACATGTTGCAGAACTGTGGATCTGTTTTGTTTTGGTGACAAGTTAAAATAATAACAATAGCCTGATGTTTTTTCTCTCTTCAGTTCTTCAAAGTTTTATATTAAGCATACCCTCCATAGCCATTTTTTGAGAGCATTAAATTGGTTGGGCCCTTCTCTTAGGAGAGGGACTAAATAATCCCAGCATTTCTCTTGAAATAAGCTTCCTGTCACCTTTTCCTGATTGGAAAGTCAGGCTGAATGACAACAAAAAAGGAGCTTATTACACTATTTGGTGGTTGGCTTGGCAGTGGATTTTTGGTTTTGGTTCAGAGTTGGTATAGAGTAGTGGGTGGAGATCTGGGTTCAAGTGTTACCTGTGCTAGATACTGACTGTATGACCCTGGATCACAGTCTCCTAAGATTCTCGGTAACTCTGGAACGCTATTAACTTGCAGGGAAAATGCTAATTCATATTAGTGTCAAGGGTTTACTCAGGAATTTCCTATACTAGTAAAATCCCAGGTCTAGGCCCTATCTTATCTCTGTGCCTTTTTGGAGGAGGAGGGATAAGGGAATGTTCAGGAGCCATGACCTCATTGATTTGGGGAGTTATCACCAGGAGAACTTCTACCAATGGAAATCAACAACTATTTTGCATCTGATAATGTCAGAGAGTTGCCTGGGGGCAACCACTAACAAACTGCCACATAAAGAGGAGGCACACCAGTGTACTTGAAACAGCAAGGCATTCCAGAAGGAGAAACAGGAGAAGGTAGCATGTGTCAGGCAAGGCAAGTCAAATGATCACCACGAGCTGCACGTTGGCCGCCATCTTCCCTCACACTCTAATGGAGCCAACCCAGGACCCTGAACCCAAGAGTCTTAGGAATAGTGATACTTCCAGGCCAGTGCCCTCAGGCATTGTTCTGGGAAACAATTGTAGAGAGCAGCCTGGCAACTGCTCCTGAAGATGCTGCAGCCACCATCTATTGAAGACCCAAAAAAAGAAAGTTCTTATCAAAGTCCCCAGCACTGTCAGATGGTTCAACAGCAGAAACTGATAGGATTTTATGAGTAGACATGACATTAAATAAGATTTGATACCATCTGCTTTGTCACTATACCCTAAGGACTATAGGACTTTTCCGTCTTACATGGAGTTAAAACCTTCCTTGTGTATTGTCTCTCCCTTTAGAAGGGTAAGCTCCTTGAGAGCAGGGACAGTCTAGAAAGGACTAGAAATAGAGATGGAAAATTTGTTTTCCTGTTCCTTAGCACAGTGCTTTGCACATATAGCTTAATTAATACTTCATTCATTCAGTGAGAGGTCATGTCATTTGCCCAGAATCCCTTGGCCAGAGTGGGTCACAGGCAGGATTTGAGCCTAGAACCCTGATCATCCTGAATCTAAGACCAACCCATTCTGTTGAACCATGTTGTCTGTCTTATTTGTTACATGCCAGGGAAAATGCCTCATTCCTTGTTATTGTGTCAGACTCTAGAAGGTAAAGGTCCTTGTTTGGCATGGAATGGGAATCATGTAAAATTCTGAGAGGCTATTTTAAAACTTACTTGGTACTTAATCCTTTAACGGACTGAAAACATGAGTATTTTTACTGGGAGACTTTTAACGTCTAGCTATGAAGGATTCTGTAGTGAGTCACTAAATTTTTTTTTCCCTTGGCCTATGAATTTAATTTCATGCTTATGACTGAAATTAGGTCAGTCACTAACCTTTGCATTTCTCTCTAGTTTATTTGCTATAGCCCTTTTCTGAGACAGTAACTGGGCCTGGCATGACCCTTGTCTCTCAGTGTTAGAATCAACCTAATTCTTCATTCCGTATGAGAAGCAAAAAGGGCCATTTTTGAATTCTGGAAACCAAAATACTGGAACCAGAGAATTCAAGAACTGTGAAGTGACGACATTTTCCAGATGAAGAAACTGATCCTCTCATAGGTTAAGTAAGAATAGCTAAACTAGAAATAAGTGTCCTTTGTCTTCTCTTTGTCACTCACTGTGATTTTGACTGTGTTACTGCATGTATCTGGGTTTTATTTTCATCACTGGCAAAAGGAGAGGATTGGATTAGATGTTACCTAAGGTCCCTCCAACTCAAAGATTCTGTCCAAAGTCACATAGTGAAAGAACTATGGTTTAAAACATAGATCTCTTGTTTTCTAGTATTGTTATCACCACACATTTTTAAATTAGGACCTTTGTACGGTAAGATGGCATTGATAAAACACATTGTGGTAGTTAGTCTGTCTAGATGTTTTAAGTACCAACTAAATAATAATATTAACAGCATTTATACAGCACTTTAACGTTTACAGAACACTTTACAAATATTATCTCATTTTATCCTCAAAACAATACTGGGAGGTAGGTGCTATTATTATCCTGTTATTATTCTATGCCTAACAGCCAACCATATAAGGCCACTAGAACAATGTTGATGCTAAAAAGATTCTCTCTTTGTTTCATGGAAAAGTTTTAAAGAACTTGGCTGTTTCCCAAAGGCAATCTAGCCCACTCTTTTCCCGCTATTCAATTTTAGACTCATCTCATGGTCCATTTTCAATATCTGTCATTACGAAGATGGATAAGTTCTCTAGGTTGTCTACCCAAGCACGTGGCATAGTTGGGATAATAGATATTCTTTATCCACTTGGTTTTGCTTCTTTGGATAGGTAGGCCAAACTTTGAGTAATTATGAATATCTTTTAAAATGTTCTACAATAGAAGTTCTTAATTTCCTGGGGTCCATGGACTCTGGACAGATTATGGGTGGTCTGGAAAATTGAGTGAGAAAAAAATGCATCTTTATTTTCACTGTCTAATTAAAATTTAGTATTACCTTTAGTTATGAATTTGTATACATGTATATATACATATATAGATATTCTGAGAAATTTAGCATTGCCTTTAGTTATGAATTTTTTAAAAATATTCTGAGAAAGAGACCATAGCCTTCACCAGGCTTTCCAAAGGAATCCATGACACACAAAAATATTAAAGACTTTTATAAAGTGGTTCTGGGTCTGAATGCACAAGAACATCTAGAGGACCTCACTATCTATAAATAGTCAGTCTTCAGTTTGGATTCTGTACTGGGTCACATCCATGATAATAGCAAACATTTTTGGTGATGTTATGTCTCCCTATTTTGTGACTTCCTTGATAATGACAAAGGACTTGTCAGACAAGCTTTATGGCTGTTGAATCTTCATGTATTTTTGCCTTATGCATGAGAACCACATTGTTGGATGCGACCCTTTAAGGTGATGTTTTTTTGAATTGCGTGCTTTTATTTTTTCTGTTGACAAACATTAAGCACAGTGTGCTCTTGCTTACCATCCATCTTTCTGACAGTTGCATGATGGTAAAAACATGGCCTGCTCTGAAATATCATTTGCAAAAACTCAGCTCTTCCAGTCTAATGCTCTTAATGTGTATGTAGATTATTCTAAGTAAAAACATGGATGGAAAAGTGGGCATTTAAGTTAGTAATTAATTATTGGTGGTTTTTCACTTTCCCTTCTTCCTTTTTTCCCCCTCTTCCTTCCTACCTTCCTTCAGTGCCTTCTTTCCTTCAGATACTTCAGTAGTCTCTAAATTGTGTCTCTATGCACATCTGCAATTGTGAAATGTAGTGGCTAGTAAACTAGCCATTACAGATTGAACAGGCAACCTCGGTAGCACTGTGCCCATGCCTCCTGAACCTCACTGGCTGCTTTAGTGAGTCCTGTTATTCATTACTTTCAATTAATATCCATCACTAAATCTTGGTATAGAGTAATACTCAGTTTCAGTTAATAGCAGTAGTTACAAGTAGTTCTGTCTGTTTTGATCTTGATCAGCTCTAGCTTCTGGAATCTTCTCTTTCTTAACATAATATTTCTTAATTTCATTTGAGATGGCTGCTTGAAATTTTTGTTAAAGCAAAAATACTGTTTATAGGACCCATATATATATATAATTTGTGTTTTCCAGGAACCATATTGGGTAGAAGTTGCAAAGAGACAAGTTTAGGTTTGATATCAGGAAAAACTTTCTAACAATTATATGTAACTGTCCAGAAGTGGAATAGGATGTCTTGAGAGGTGATGGGCTCCTCCTTCTTAGAAGTCTTCAGATAGAGGGTGGATAATCATTTGTTGGGTATGTTATAGTGAGGGCATGTCATCTAGGGAATGCATCAACTAGATAGCTGATTTAAGTTCCTTCCAACTCAAATTCTGTGATTCTCTGTTCTTTCCTGGTTTAGAGATACATGATTAGTGCTTTTTTTTTTTCTTTTTTTAACCTATATTCTCTTAGAAATCCTTGTTTTCTCTTTTGGTGGAGAAAAAAAGTCTGATTTATAGACATTTGAGATAGTCAGTGATTTGCAGCATCCCTCTTCACACAGAAAGAAATTTAAGGTTGAAAAATACTCAAGCCCATTGCCTGTCTATTTGTTGTTGGCTATGACTGTGACCTCCACCATATATAGTTAATTCTCCATTACGGGTAGGTCTTTCTATGACTGAAGTTCATGTGTTTCAAGTAGACCTACGACTTAGTAAATACCTGTTTTTTCTTTGTACACAGAGCACAGTTCACTCTTATTAATAGTAGCTGTTTCTACTAAGGGAAAGAAATAAACTGCTTCTTAGGAACGCATTCTTGTTTTCCAGTTCACTGCTGTTGCCAGAATTCCCATTGGGGGAAGATCTGCTCTCTGTTACTTCACCTTCTGCTATGTACCTAATAAATGAAAGGTCCCTTGCTTCTAACCAGTTTTATTTCATTTCTGTTTTTAAATCTAAGAAGCCTGGTAGAGTTCATTCTTTTCAGAATCTAATCCAGTTTCTAGCAATACAAGTGACCCTGGCCCACTGCCACTTGACCCTGAAAGCTACAGGGAGTGTCATTTCTCTGAGGCTTCATTGTCACCAATTAGTTGGTCTTGGCATTACCCACATTCTAGGAGCAGTGCAGTAAATTTTTCTATCTCTTGGTAGTTTGCCACATTCTTGTTCAAATGTCTCTCAATAACCCCCTTCTTCTGATTTTCTTTTTTGGCCTTCTATGTGTCCCCAAGTGCCTCCTTTCTCCCATCTGGCTGCCATTTTGAATATTTCTCTGTTCCCGTCCACCTGCTCTTTCAGACTCTGTTGTGTTTCTGAACCTGGTCTTTTGTTTACCCCTCTTAGTCCTTCCCTGTGTCCATATGTGTGTATATATACACATAACTGGTTGAGGGTATGCTAAGCACATTAAGTTTCCAACTTTTAGTGAAGCATTCTCATTTTTTTCTTTTTTCTTTTAGCTATTATTTTTATCTAATACTCAAACCTACAAAATGCTTTATCCTCGGTTTTGCTTAATTTCTTTAAGACAGATAGGGAAATGCATTTTATATGCTACCATACAGTCATTTCGTTTTTCCTCTGGTGTTCTTCCTGTTAGATCTAATTAATTGAACAAGTAAGTACTTATGATCTGCATCCAACCAGTAATACCTTTTCTCAATGCTGTCGGTATTATTTCCAGTGCTAAGTCACCAGTGTCAGGTTTTCTGGCTCTCTGGCTTCCTTTTTCCTTCTTCTGGCCTCCTTCTGCCCCCCAATTGATCTTCCAATTCCTGGCCCATCATTTAGACAACACCAATCAGTTATATTGTCTAGCTTAGTCCTCATTTGATTAGGCCTTCCAGCACGGCAGGCGGTTTTCAAGCTTCCTCTGAGACCCCCTGTGACTAATGTATTAACATTCATGTGGGTTTCCCTTGGGACAGAGGAGTGCTTGCTTCTCCTGGCAGTCACTCATTGTACTGTGAATCCATTTTAAATAGTTGCAGTATTATGATCATAGACCTCCTATATAGTTTAAAGCATGAGACACCTGAAAGATGAGTGGGAGTTATCCAGAGATGTGCATAAAAAAATCTTTCTCCCGTTTGTGCCTCACAGGCCTCTTTTATTCTGGAATATCTGACTCACAAAAGAATCAGGGTCCAAATTCAAACAAAATCAATTTCACTCCCCTTTAAAGTTTGAACTGTTTGAAGATGAACTGTCCAAAGAACCACTGAAACTTTTATGCGATTACCCAAATCTGGTGGTGCCCACTATGCTTTAGGGAGGACAGAGAGAGAAATGAAGGCGTGCAGATGCTTCTCAAGGATAAAGCACAGAACATTCCTCTCCATCGTTAACAACTTAACAATTTTTCTTAGCAAATGAATTTAAATTTACCTAATTTTGTGAAAATGACTTGATGGGTGTCCCTTTCCTCCTGAATTTTGTACGATCCTGTTACTAGAACGTGACACCTGTTTCCCATAACCTATTGCTGTAAGAAAAACTCAGTATGATCTTTCACAAACCAAAGCTTATGTTTCATATAGCCTAGACCTCCAAACGGAGGAGAAGAGTAATCACTTGCTTTTTACTGCATAATTAGAGGTGTGTTCCAGTTTAGGGAGCTGTAATGTGCTTATGTTGGAACATCTTGTGAAAATGGGGTGTTACTGAGGAAACTTAAGGGTACCTTCAGGACAAGGCCTTAGGCTCTCTGGCATAATATGGTAGAATTTGTGCTGCATTTGTTTCTCAGGCCATCAGTGTAATTCTAATTACACATAAATTATTTAGATAAAAAGTAACAATAAGGATTCAAGCCAGATTGCCCATTTATTGTCAGTTATTGGATTCAGTTTGCCAAGAGATAACTTACATCTGTAATAGGTTTCCTTTGGCTTTTCACTTACTTTAAAAGGTACATTGGATTTTTCTTAGAAAATGATGGTATGTATTTGTCTTTAAGCTAAAGAAAGCATATGTTTAGTGCTGGTTAGCATATATTCTGCTGATTCTCAGTCAGTTGTATCTTCTTTCCATGCCTTCTGCCATTTCTCTGATCCAGGCCCACATTACCTCTCAAAAGACTATTGCAGTGCATTAATATGTTGTTGATGGAGTTGTGAATAATTGGTCCATCCATTATGGACAGCAATTTAGAATTATACACAAAAAGTTGCTGAACAGTCCATGCTCTTTGAACCATCTATAATACTACTAAGCCTGTATTCTGAAAAGATCAAATGAGGAGGAAACGGCTTTCTATATACAAAAGTATATTTATAGAAGCTCTTTTTGTGGTAGCAAAAAACTGGAAGCTAAAAGGATGCCCATCACTTAAGGAATGGTTGAACAAACTGTAATATGAATGTAGTGGAATACTATTGTGCTCTAAGAAATGAGAAAATAGATGACTTCAGAGAGACTTGGAAAGACTTGTACAAACTGATAAAGAATGAGATGAGTAGAACCAGAAAAACAATTTGTACAACACTATTAAGGTAAATAACTTTTAACAGTCTTAAGAGTTCTGATCAGTGCAATGACCACTCTTGATTCCAGAAGATCAGTGGTGAAGTATGCTACCCACCTCCTGACAGAGAGGGGATTCAAGGTACAGAGTGAGACACTTTTTTTATGACCTCCCAACTTGTCTCCCTACTTTGAATTCATCCTTCATGTAAGCTACCAGATTTATCTTCCTAATGTAAGTTGCCTGATCATGACTTTGCACTACTTTAAAACTATCGACCGTTTGACCATACTGGCTGCTGAATGAGGTCTGAACTTCTGTTTTTGATTTTTAAGGCTCTCCACAGTATAGTTGTTCCCTTATTCTCTACTGTGACTTCAAATAGACTAGTTACTTTTTTCACAAACATGAACATTTCATGTCTCATGATCTTTGTACACTTGAAATACTCTTTCCCTTATCACCAACATTGCAGTCCCATCCCATTCATAAGAACCTTGCACAAATGCTGATTACATAGAATTGCAGCATCAAGTTGGAAGCATCTTCAGAGACCTTAAACAGCCCATAGGAATCCTACTTCAGTAGGCTACAGTAACTGATCTTTTCTTGAAATCTTAATGAGGGAGAATCCATACTTTAGGCTAGTTGGAATTGGTTTGTTTTTAATTAATAAAAGGAGGAAGTTCCCAACAACTAGGCTTATCCAAAAATTAGAATGTCTTTCCTTAGGAAATAATAGGTTCCTTATCAGTAGAAATCTTCAAATCTCAAGATAGGTGAGTCAATTATTGGTATTTTGTCTCTGCCTTTTAATTTATTCTGTCACTTCCCTCTACCTGCCATGTCTTCGAATTCTTTGAATTTGTTGTTCTTTATGGCAGAGTTCAGTCATGCTCCAACCACTGGGTACTTAGATTGTTTCCAACTTTTTATTTCACAAAGTGTTGCTAAAAAAATTGGTTTTTTATAGATCTTTTAACTTCCTTGAGTATTATTATTATTATTATTATTTTGGTGAGACATTCGGGGTTAAGTAATTTGCCCGGGGTCATGCAGCTAGTAGGTGTCCAGTGTCAGAGGCTGGATTTGAACTTGGATCCTCCTGACCCCAGGGCTGGTGCTCTATCCGCTGCATTACCTAGCTGCCCTAGCTTCCTTGAATTTAAACCTGATAGTGTGATCTAAGGATTAAAAAGTATGAACGATTTTAAAATAATTTTCTAAAATGATTGACCAGTTCATAGTTCCACCAACAGTGAATTAGTATACCTGTTTTCCTTCAGCCCTTCCAACAGTGAATTTTTCCATCTTTGCCATTTTGACAGGGATAGGTAATACCTGAGTTGTTTCCATTTGCTTTCACTGATTTACCAATTTTGAACAACATTTAGATGATTGATAGTTTTTGTTTGTTTTTAAAAACTACTTGTTTGTATGTCTTTAATCTTGGAGATTTGTGTTGTAGCCTTTTTGCTGTTTTATCAAAGTTCACTTCATCTCTCATAATATCTATAATACAGCTGGATGAGTTTTCTTCCTCTTTTCACAGTTTTGAAAGTGAAAACCTTCCATTCTTAAGCTTTTTTCCCCCCCAGACCAAATGACTTTGTATTTGGAGTGAATATTTAATTGATTATATCTAGGTAGTTTATCCATTTGGAATTCGTTTCAGTATATAGTAGAAAACAATGTCCTAACCCTAGTTTTCCCAGACATTTTTGTTGAATAAAGAGCGTCTTCCTCAATAGGTTGTGTTCTTGGGTTTCTCAAGTATTAGATTGCTGATAATGTTTGCTTCTAAATCTTGTGTATCTGATTTGTTCCTTATATCTTTCTATTTTATCTGGTACTAGATGGTTTTTATAATTATCATTTTATATTTTGAAATATGGTCATGCCATATTCCCTTTCAAAAAAAATGTTTTCCCCTGAGATTCTTGAAATTTTGACTTTTCCATGTAAATTATTACTATTATCTCTCATTTCATAAATTTATTTCCTAAGAGTACTGACTGCTATGGCTTTTCTTTTTCTTTCTTTCTTTTTTTAAAGCTGGTACTTATTAGTATTGACATCTTTATTAGCATGACCCATACTCAAACTTTTAAAATTTAGTTATATAGGTATTTTCCCATAATTCCATAGTTCCATACTTGTATTTGTTAACTCCCAGATATGGAATGAATGAATGAAAAGGCTTTTTTTATGCACTTATTCTGTATCAGACACTATGCTATAAGAGCTAAGGATACAAATAGCAAGACACTCCCTGCCCTCCAGGTACTTATGCCTACGTAGGTGTAGACAGTACAGATAGGGGGACAGGGGTGGAAAAACGTGTGCACAATGAAGGGTTTGCACGTTCATGGTGCCATGGCTTGGATATGACCAGGAAATGGCATGGTAAGGCTTGGAACTAGGAAAGATAAGGCTAAGTCTCATCGATCAGAGTACAGAGTCCCAGGAGCATTTTGTTGCTACTGGAAATGGTATTTTTCTTTCTGCCAATTATTCCTGGCTCTTTTTAGTGAAATAGAAGTTAATGATTATAGCTTTATTTTGTATGTTTCTACTTTGCTGCTTTTTTTTATCCTTTTTTTTTCTTTTTTTGCGGATTGTCTAAGATTTCTTAGGAAAACTATCATGTCAGTCTTTGACAGTACTCTTCCCTGAATTTCTTTTTCTTGACTTATTGCTATAACTATTATTTCTAGTACTGTATCAAATAATAATGATGACCTTGTGCTCTGGCCCTAGAGACAGGAAGGCGTGAGCTCAAATCCAGTCTCAGACACTTAAAGACCGTATGACCCCAAGCAAGTCAGTTAACGTTCCGAGTGCCTTGTTTTCATCAACTGTAAAATAGGGATAATAACAGCACCCAGAGTTTCTGTGATGATCAAATGAGATAATATTTGTAAAGTCCTTAGCACTGTGCCTGACACATAGTAGGCATTATATCAATGCTTGTTTCCTCTCTTCCTCCCTCCCCTCCATGCTTCACTTCTGATTTTATTGGGAAAATTTCCAGTGTTTCCTCATTACAAATAATCTAACTCTTAGTTTTTGATTAGTGCTTTCCAGCATATTAAGCATAGTCACTTTCATTACCATGTTTTTTAGTGTGTTTTTATCTATTGATACAGTCATGTGGTTGTTTTGCTTTTTTGTTCTTAATATGATTTGTTATGCTAATTGTTTTACTAAATATATTCCTAATTTAAATCCACTTGGCCATAACGAATATTTTTGGATACATTGCTATGATCTCTTTGCCAATAATTTTATTTAACTTTTTTTAAAAATTGTATCAATATTTATTTACTATTGATATTAGTCTTCAGTTCTGTTTTTACTCTGTCCTAATGGACAGTGGGAGGTAAAGGAATCTTTTCTGTCATAAATTCTGAGGTGCAGTAGTTACCTCTCTGCAAAGTTCCCATTATTTCTGTTTTAGCAACTTAATTCCTTCTTGTTTGAATCAGGTCTAAAATAGGAGTTCCTTCTTCATTTCCTGTCTTTCAAAAAAAAAATTCATTTGTATCAAAGAAAATCAAGAATTTACTAGGTCCTTTTAGTAGGGAGAATTCCAAAAAATTCCTAGACAATTAAAATCCCCCATTCATTAATATATCATGTTCCTGCTAAGTTTGGGATTTATTTTCCAGACTCCTCATCTATTTCATTCTTCTGTCCAAGTGGTCTAAAGCAGGTGTATTTCAGTACTTTCTTGGTGCGCGTGTAGTTCAGGATCATTTCTGTGCAGATGTTTATCATACCTACTTATAACAACTGCGTATCTCTGGTATTTGTCATCTTTCCCTCCATGCCACAGGCATCACAAACTCAGCATATCTAAAACTAAACCTATTATTTTTCTCCCTAAACCAACCCCTTCTCTTAAATTTGCTATTTCTGTCATTGTTACCCAGGTTCACAACCCTGTCATTCCCAAATCTTCATTCTCACTGACCAACCCCCCTCCTTCAATCCTCTACATCCCTTCCAGGTTTTATCAGTTCTACCTTCTCAGCATTTCTCCTATTTGTCCTTTTCTCTGATCTTATAGTAATGCCATCCTTCTACAGGTCCTTACCATTTCTTGGCCTGGACTATTGCAGGTTAAATATTGGTCTCCCTGCATCTACTTTCTCCCCTCTCATCCACATTCCATACAATTGCCAAATGGATATTCCTGAAGTGTGCAGGTCTGACCATATCTTTCCATTCTTGTTCAGGTCATTACCATGGCTCCCCATTGCCTTTAGGGTAAATAATAAATTTGTTTTGGCATTTAAAACCCTTCAGTGTCTGGCTCCGGCATATCTTCCTAGGCTAATTTGTGTGCACACACACACATAGATACACACACATACACACATACTTCTATTCTACAGACAATCTGGTCTACCTCCTGTTCCCTATACACTATGTAGTATAAAGCACTCTTAATCACATTTGTAAGACAAGTATATTTTAACCAGCCTTGTTCAGTTCACTCCATCTCTTTCCAAGAACTATGTTTCAAGCGGTGGTTCAGAAATAGGAACCCTGTCCTCATCTACCATCTTCTTAATTACCTTTTCCCTTTCAAAAATCTGCTTTTCTCTTCAAAAGCACTTGCTTTTCACTCAATAACAGTGATAAAAACACCACCTGTGATCCTAAGAGGCATAGTTTTTTAGCCAGACCATCATAATCCCCAGCAACCTGAGTACTAGCTTTCATGTTTGAAAAGGCTTAGGAGGCTCTTTGTCATATTCTGGATACGTACTCTAGGAAGAAAGAAGACCTTTTTTTATTGTCAAGACAACAAATGCCTACCTTAGTACCCTTCAGCATGGAGTCACCCACCAATACTCTCTGTCTTTTCTTCTTTTGAGCCGTATTAGATGACCTCTCATCTTATGGCTTTTGTGTATCTGCCATCCTTCCCTTGTAGTGTAAGATGGTTCGTCCTGAGAAAGGTATAGTGCATCTTGGTAAAGAAAGAACTTGATACCTATTATTTAAAGTGTTTGTTGGTCCTTCTTCCTTTTCTTCCCATTGTTTCAGTCTTCTACCATCTGACCTCTCAGGAATCACTTCTCATTCTTCAGATTTTGTGTTCCCTTTGTATTCACTTTGAAAAAAAAACTGTTTTATTTTTGCAAAGAGCATTTCATTTTCCCTGGTAACTTGAAACATGGAAAGGGATCCCTCTAAAGATGTAGAATGCAATTGCTGACCATGTCAGAGAGACAAACACTATAGAATTGATATAGGCTACTGCACAATTCCCCTTGCTTTCCATACTTACTAGATATAAGATCTTTAATCCTCTGACCTCTGTAACATGTAGATCTGCCCAGATGATGTTTATTTTATTTGTTACTAATAAATAAAAATTGATAGTAGTTTTTTGTCATATATTTTCTCTACCAGCAGACACTAATAGTACAACTGTGGTTATGTGAATTTTTTTTCCTTAAAAGGATATTCAGAGTTCTGTGTGAGACAGCTTTCTGTTTTCTATGATAGTTATTTGTATATGTACCTGAGCACCTCTACAAGATTATAAGCTCCTTGTGGGAGCAGACATTGGCTTAGTTATCTTCATATTATCCTCAGCACCTAACAGTACAATTTGTACAGATAATGTCCAGTTGACATTAAAATTTTTTTGAATGAATAGCTGAATTTTGTATATATATATATATATATATATATATACAGTTTTAAAGTACATGTCCTTGTTTAAATTCATATCAGAAATTTGAGTTTTGCCCTTTAAAAAAGGCAGCTGTTGCATGCGTGGTATGTGGTAAGTGCAAAAGATTTCAAAAAAGAGCATAAGCTTAGTTCAGAACAAGGGAGAAGAAAAAGTTCTCATTTTTCATTTGTTATAGTATGGGCACTAAGAATAATTTAAAGAGGTTAGACCTTATAACTCGAAATGATATCATGTATTCTTACATTTGGAGTAGAAAGATAAATTTGAAGAGTTAAAATTGTATCTGTTTTTGGCTGGATAATGAAGCATGGTAGCTCTTTCCAAGGAAAGTCTGTAGCTCTTGAAAGAAAATGGAAGAATTGGTAGTAATGGAAAATCTAGCTCCTACTAAAATCTCAATGACTGGCTAATTACCAGAGAAGCAGTGTGGTATAGGGAAAGAACCCTGGCTTTAGCAAAGGTCTGGATTTGTATCCAGCCTCTGTTACTTCCTAGCTCTGCAAGGTACCTCACTTAACTGATGAAATCAATTTCCTCATCTGTTTAATGGGGATAATGATAATCTCTACTACCTCCCTTCACAAGGTTGTTGTGAAGATCAGATGAGATCATATCTGTAATGTTCTTTGTAAACTTTAAAGTACTATATAAATGTCAGTTATTATTACTGCTTTTTCAAATGAGATAATATACTTAAAGTACTTTGTAAACATTAAGCCACTATATAAATGTCTTCTTTTATTATTATTAATATGGAGAACAAGGCTTCTAGATAGTTTAATATTTAACTTCTTTCTGGGTTGAAAAAGATAAGAGACTGGACAGGGAATAAAAGAATACTTGGGTAATAATAATTAGTATGGAATCACACAATAATTAATATGGAATAATTAGTATGGAATGCCAGAAACAGAAGGAATCTTAGAGGAGTCATTACATCTAGCCCCCTGATTTTAAGGATGAGGAAATTGGGGCCCTTGAGAAGTTGTGGCTTGGCCCAAGGTCACACAGCTTGGTAAAGCAGCAAACCCATGTCTTCTGACTTAAAACAAACCAATACTCTTTCCTCTAAAGAATGATTGGACAAACGGTGTCACTCTTATTTAAAGTGTGTGTGTGTGTGGGGGGGGTGCCACTCAATATTTAAGGTGCCCAGGGCATAGTTTCTAGTGAATAATTTTGACACATGATAAATTTAGGGTTTTCCTTTGTCATGGGGGAAAGGGTTGTTGGGGTGGAGGGAAAAGTTTATTGAAACGAGTGGGGAAAATTGTCCTATAAATGGAAGAAAAACAATCATAGTGTAGTCTTGAGTAGAAAAAAAATCTTGTTCCACAGAGCTGAGTACTTTGCCTATTAAAAAGGAAAGACCCCATTGGCAGGCAAATACTGCTGGACGAATGGAAGAAAGTGGAAGAAAGAACGTGCTCTCCTTGGCACAGGAAGCCATATGACAGAGTGACCTTATGGGGATGTAGCTTAGTGTTAAATGTAGAGCCAAATAACCCCAGGCGAACATGGAAAAGAGTGTGTTGAGAAGCTTTGTTTTTTGTTTTTTTAACATAGCAATATAATGTATCATTAGAGTAATTTAAGGAAGTTCAAAGGGTTTTTTTTTTTTCATTAATGCATAGGAACTAGCCATTTCAACTTGTGGTAGGAAATTATAGCTAACACTAAAGTGGAATGGTTTTTATGTTCCTTTGAAAGCTCTTTCAATATTTTATCATGGAAATAGGAAAAAAAAGAACCTTTTATGGAGTTGTATGGGTACTCCCAGCTTTTTACTTAGAAATATATTCAAGAAGGAAAAACATTTTATAGGATAGTCAGAAGGGTGGTTATTCAGTTTTGCAAGAGGAAAAAAAGTAATATAAAAGAATTTTCTACAAGACTATAAAATTCAGGATTTGAAGAAGACCCTTTTTAAATTGCTTTATATTTCTAAAAGCATATACATTAAGACAGTGCTTGGCGACTAGTAGGTGCTTAATGTTTATTAACTAGCTCACCAATTTGTACAATAGAAGGAATATTGCATTTGGAACCTGGGTCAGTGTGCCATTTACTAGCTTTGTGATCATGGGAAAACCATTTAACATCTCTGGCCTCAGTTTCCTCTCCAGTAAAATGAAGGGGTTAGACTAGATAACCTGTCAGGTCCCTTCTAGTTATAAATCTATGACCCTTGTGATAGATAGGTAGCATAGTAGAGTTTTGTCTGCACTTGGAGTCAAGAGAGGAATTCAAATCCTGCCTCAGACACTTACTAGATGTTTGATTCTGGCAAATCACTTAACCTCTATCTGCCTCGGTTTCTTCTGTAAAATGCAAAAGATGATAGTACCTACAATTCAGGGTTGTTAGTAAGGATCAAATGAGATTTTGTGTGTGTGTGTGTGTGTATGCAAATACGTGCATACACACATATGTATATAAACACATTACATGTGTTGTATGTATATAAAAAAATCACTTTTGAAACCTTAAAGTTCTGTTAGCTTTCATCATCATCATCTGATCCTCCCACAACCTGGAAATCCATTTTACGTATCAGAAGGCTACCATCTTTGTTTTTTGGTGGAGAGATGGATGGATAAATGACTTGTCACGGTAGAAAATTAGTGGCAGACTGGAATTAGAACCCAGTTCTCTTTGTCTTTTATTTTAGCCCAGTGTTCTTAGCACAGCACCATAGTGCCTCCTACAGCTACAAAATCATTGGCTCCTCTTACGTTTAAACATGAAAACTTTAGCTTTGGGAGTACTAAGTTTCCTTGGCCAATTAAGGTATAAAGAACAAGTGTTATTGGGTCTTTTGAGATTTGAGTTTAGAACTACAGGAAGTGTGGCAGGCTAAGCTTTGGAGTTTTGTTTTGTTTTGTTTTTGGTTTTTGATTGAGGGTCCAGGCAGGTAAAGAAAATAGAAGAAAACATTGATCCAGTTTTATATTGCCGGTAATAACCACTTCTGTGCCTGCCTAGTAACTTCTTTGATTCGGGCCTCATTACTCTTCTTTTTCTTCACACTGGTGTCTAGAGGGCTTAGTGAATGGTTACTAGGTATTCCAACACAGATTTTTAGGAATGGCAGATGTCTTATCTTCTGAACCACAGGAATTCTATTTGTGTCTCTTAGTTTTGAACCAAACATTTAACAGAATGATCTTTGGAATGAACAGACAGTGGGTGTGTTGGCTTTCATAGTTTGTTTGTAATTGTGCCTTAAATATTTGCCAAGGGCAACAGTATTTAGTCAGAGTATATGATTTGAAAGTTTTGTGTTATTTGAAAATAAATATACAAACATGGAAAATAATTGCTTAATCTTATTTCATCAAAGACGTAACACAGTATGATGGCCTTCCTGTAGCTAATAAATTTCTTTTTGCCATCTATATTAGATTTATTCTGTTACTATTTAATTCTTCAACTTGAATTGATTTCAAGTGAGGGTGAAATAAGTATAATCAAGTAGAGGACCTGTTCAGTGGCTTTATGTCTCTCAAGTTAGTTTTTTAAGACTTAGTGACAGATTTCTTTATGATGAATTTTTTTTTCCTCTATTCTCTCTTATATTCCTTTTACCCAATACCTCCTCTTCTCCCTTACCTGCCCCTCCCCAAAAGCGCATACTCCTTTCACGTTACTGCAGATGGTCAGATGCAGCCCGTACCTTTTCCCCCCGATGCCCTCATTGGACCTGGAATCCCTCGACATGCTCGTCAGATCAACACCCTTAATCACGGAGAAGTAGTGTGTGCAGTTACTATCAGCAACCCCACGAGACACGTATACACTGGTGGGAAGGGATGCGTCAAAGTCTGGGACATCAGCCAACCTGGCAATAAGAGTCCAGTCTCTCAGCTAGACTGTCTGGTAAGTGAGCAGGAACTTATGCACAAGGGTAATTTCTCCTTGGAGACTCAATAAGGAAATAGCTGTCCTGGCTTGGATTTTATTCATATTATGAGGAAATAGAGGCCAGTTCTGTTTCCTGTACTTAGTATTTAGCTTGACTTTTTCCCCTCCTTAGATTTAAAGGCTTTATTTATTACTACCATGGTTGATTTAATCAAATCCCACTGCTGCTTTGACCCCTCCCCCCAATAATTCATATTTACTTGGATTCCTGTTGTAAGAGAATTTCCTAGTTTCACTGGACAACAAAATAACATAAAAACTATTCTGAAAAATTGACAGCCTCTAGAGAAACTTTGGCAGTACGTGAATAGTTATCACTGTCTTCTGATAAGGAAAGATTAATAGGTACTAATTATAAAGACTCTTAAGTGTCTCAGTTAAAGAATAATAGATACTATTATAAAGACTCTTTACATGTCTCATTTAAGAAAGCAGGGCAAAATATTAATTCCAGAGAATAGATGATGAAATGAACTTCCTGCCTTCTAGTAGAAATTGGTAGGAAATATTACATGTGCTTCTTATCGCGATTATGTGTTAATTGGTTTTTCTTGACTTATTTTCTTTGTTACAAAGGAGGCTTTATAGGATAGGAGTTTATAATGGAAAATGGCTGTCCAAAAAAGGCATTTAAAAAACTTTAAAATTGTGATTTTTTTTTTAACGGTAAAGAAGTCAGCAAGCTTATCTCTAAGAATAGGACTGTTATTTTGTAAATATCATATGAAGGGAAAAGATAGAATATGTTCTGTACTGTAGCTGTAACTCTTAGATTTATAGACAGCATACCATTTGCCTTAGACAAAGTGCAAGGGGCCTGTGCTATCTAGATGATGCCTGCATTCGCTCTCTAATCACAGAGAGGCCCCTGTGAGTTAGACACTGCCTTCTAGGGAAAATGTGTTCAAGAAGTTGCTGGGAATCCAAGCAACAGGTTTTTTGGTTTGTTTGTTTTTTGGGGACATTGGCTATCTTACCATTTAAGCCACAGGAATTCTTGTCATTTTTCAGCCAGATCATTTCATAAAATTCTTCAGTTTTCCTGGACAGAATTCAGACCCCAAACCAAAAACCCACACTGTGTGTGGTATTTTTGGGCTATGTAAGGTAGATTTAATTTAAATGTTGACAAAGTCACTTAGCTAAAGTTTCCATGGTTCTTTGAATGGTTGACAACAACTGTTCTTAATCACTGAAAAAATCCAGAAAAAATCTGTAGTGTTGCTTCAGAAAACACACGAATTTGTTGTAGATTTAATGGATGGATGGAAGAGTTTGAAGTACAGAGAAAGCCCTTTCCTCCTCTTGTTGGTGTGACTCACCTATTTTTGTTTTATTTTGTTTTTCAATATATGTGATAATATCTCACTGATTTTGGGAGTAGAAAAGATGAGAATTTTCCCATCATCTTACTTTTGCCTTTCAGGGTGGGAGTTCTAGTACTTAATGGATATGTCCTCTTATAGGGACAGACCTATGTGAAATTTTTTTAAGTAACAACTTACCTGAGTAATGAAGACACAACACACATCTTAGGAAACAGGTTGAGGAGCTGTGAGTAGCAAAAAATGTGTATCATTTCTTCATTATTCCAGTGGTAATTCACATTCACAGGGTATAATGAGGCAAAGGATTTATAAGCCAGTTTTGAAAAGGTTGCCAAGGGGGAAAGAGTTATTTCTTAGAGAAATAAGCTTGCAACTTTATGTTTAGTTGTGGGAAAGTGAGTCTATATGGCCCTGTCTACTGCGTAAAAAAAATGGACACAGCAGGGAAGCAAAAGCTATTACATCTATATCCTAAGGTGAGTTTGTGATGGCATTTGAAGACAGCAAAGAGCAATTGAGATTCGAATGTTCTGTTTCCTACACTGTTTTGGCACCTGAGACATCCCAGATTTGAAGTCTAAAACTAAACTAGTGTTAGAAAGGATAGTATTATTTCTTGTTGGGTAGTGCACTGTAGTAATTGAGCAGTGTTTATTTCACAGAACAGAGATAATTACATCCGTTCCTGTAAATTGCTGCCTGATGGCTGCACCCTTATAGTAGGTGGAGAAGCTAGTACGTTATCTATTTGGGACCTGGCAGCTCCGACCCCACGCATCAAAGCTGAGCTGACATCCTCGGCTCCTGCCTGTTACGCCCTGGCGATCAGCCCTGATTCCAAGGTCTGCTTCTCCTGCTGCAGCGACGGGAACATCGCGGTGTGGGATCTGCACAACCAGACATTGGTCAGGTGGGTGACTGTGGCCCCTGAAGGAGGAATTTCAGAAGAGGCATTGTTTGAGTAGACAATTCAGATGTTCCTGAGCCATAGGCTGCCTTTGGTAGTTGTCAGTCAACCAGCATTTGTGAAGTTCTTACTATATGGCAGGCACCATGCCAAACCCTAGGGATATAAAGAAAAGGCAAAAATAATCCCTGCCCTCAAGGAGCTTACATTCTAATGGGGGAGATGTGGACATAAAGAAGTGTATGCAGTTTTTATATGCAGAATGAAGGAGAGGGAAACGTAGTCTCACTGAAGTCCAGGCCACATCTGAACTGGGGAAGGCATCCTGTAGGAGGTGGCATTGTAGCTGAGTCTTAAAGGAAGCCAGGGAAGAGATAAGCAGTAAGGACAGAGAGCTTTCCAGGAGATATGTGATGGGTAGAGCCAGGGCAAAGGCACTGAGATGACAGGATTTCATGGGTAAAGACCAATACTTTCTAGACCAGGGGTTCTTGATGTTTTGCTTTTCATAACTATTTCAGTATAAATTTGGCTTCCTTTGTATTTCCCTTTATGAATTAAAAAAAAAAAAACTGTGATTATGACATGGGTCCATAGACTTCACTGGACTGCTAAGGGTACCTATGATCCAAAAAAGATTAAGATTGTGTGCCCTAGACCCTTGTAAGGCTGTCACCATGGCTCCTGCCCTGAATTTTTACAGTTTCTCTTTAGTCATCTTTATCCCAATTTTCTAGTATTTGTGTCTTGCCTGAGGAAGGATGAGCATAGGTTATGAGAGGGCTTCATTAGAGCTTTTGCTTTAGCTGGAGTTGTTGATTGCAAACATTAGAAGCTACCTGCTAAGAAATGATGCTATGAACTGTGCAGAATTACTAGAAGAACATATTTCAAGAACATGACCCTGCAGCATGGTTGGTTTTTTTTTTTTTTTAAGTATTGGTGTTTTTCAGGCCCTAAGTAAAACTTACACAATAAGCTTATTATATCTAGCAAAGTCCTTTTGTGTGAGGGCCTTTCTGTATATTATCCTCTCGACCTTTATACTTGTTCCAGTCTTTAGGAAGTGATTTTTTGTTCTTCCTTGTCTGTGGCTTCCCTGCTTTTTATTGGTAACAATAACTGGCACCTAATAAGTTAAAGAAAGCATGGCTTCATTTTAAAATCAATTAAATGTTAAGAACGAGATTGATATATGTAAGAGATGTTTTGGTATCTCTTGTTTTGTATGCTCCTTTGATGCCTACCATCTTTTTGGAGTTTACCGTCTCTTGTGTGTTTAAGTGTATATACCAGAGAGTAGTATAAATTTCAACACCCCATTTTATTTCTAAGCCACGTCGGTAGAAATGGGGTAAACGTCATGGAGGCATACTCTATTCTTACGCATGGTGTTGACATGGCAATAGAATTAATTTTACTGATTTACAGGACAAGCAAATAAGACCTGATAATACTACTCCAGCTTTTATAGCAGACGTAGTTGGATGCATGCATGGTTAGATGGATGGATGAACCATGAGAAATTGACATTGTGGATCTCTGTTTGCTTAAGTTTTACCATTTGTAAAACAAGACTAGAATTGCATGACTTTTACTGATATAGGGATGTTTTCATATAATCACAAAATCATACACTGTAGATATAGCAAAAGCTATAGGGGTGTGTGTATATATGAGCAAAAGCTATAGGGGGTGTGTGTGTGTGTGTGTGTGTGTGTGTGTGTGTGTGTGTGTGTGTGACCTTGATTGAGTATGGACCCTTTCTTCTAAAAAGTTTCTTTCACAGGTGAAAACTCCTAAATAGGCTTAGTTGTAGGACATATAAGCAAAAAAAAACTGCGTTTTGAACAAATACTAAAGCTTTTTACTGGCAAGCATATAATAAAATACATTAAGGCTAAGTCAAAGACTGTGCATGTTTTAGATAGTGTAAAGTAAAGAAGATAGTGTGAAGTAAAACCTACTTTTATCAAGATGGCAAGATTTGAGGATTTGAATAATTGATAATAATAACAAGCATGTATATAACTCTTTAAAGGTTTGCCAGGCACTTTATACGTTTATAAAATCTCATTTGATCTTCAGAATAACCCTGTGAAGCAGGTGCTACTATTTATTCCCAATTTACAGATGAAGAAACTGAGGCAGACTAGTTAAGTGATTTGCCCAGAGTTACATCGCTAGTAAGTGCCTGAAGCTAGATTTGAACTCAGGTCTTCCTGATACCAGGTCCACTGGAATCCAGTGCACTGCTTCAGGTCTCAGAGTATGAGTCTTAAAAAGTTATGGGGCATTAGTGGTGAGAGTAGGGGGTGATCCAGGAAGTGACATGGTCCAGATGGTCCTATTCTTAAAGGCTTTGAAAAGCAGAGAGTTCAAACCTTTCTCCAAATTACATAGGGTAGCAGTCACCTAGGTGGTGCAGTGGATAGAACCCTGGCCCTGGATTCAGGAGGACCTGAGTTCAAATCCGGCCTCAGACCACACACTTGACACTTACTAGCTGTGTGACCCCGGGCAAGTCACTTAACCCCCATTGCCCAACCGAAAAAAAAACAAAACAAATTATACAGGGCATAATAAAATGCCTTCCATCCTCTATCTTTGTTTCCCCTACAAGTTCAATGTCAGGGCCACTTCCATAAAAATCTTCCTTTGATGCTTCATCATCATTATCTGGAGATGACTTTGGGATCATGAAAGCTATGCTAGTAGACCATAAGTTCTAGGCATTAGTCACTGAAAGACTTGTAGTGTGACCCAGCTGACAAACTTTGTCTACTCTCCAAAGACCAGTTTTGCCAGGCTTGAAGAGGCTTATCACCAAGTTGACCCTGGGTGATGAATTGGTCAGCTTGAGCACCGCACAGAGTCCTACTGAAACATGGATGAGTTGGCTGTTTTTATTAAAAGGAGAGAGAATCCACACCCCAATGAAAACCACAGTTTTTTGTATTATTGAAGCCACTAAAATTTTAAAAACAAAAATTAGCTTACTTTCCTTTTGTCTTCATTTCTTTTGAAGTTTGAAAGTTGTAGAACTGTTTAAAAGTGGATTGGGCTTCCTGGAGAGGTGCTTGGTTCTCTCCCTCCCCCTGTTTGGAAATCTTCAAGCAAAGATTGTTGGATATGTTACAGTCAAGATGCATTTCTTGTATGGGTTGGACCAAATGGCCACATAGGTCCCTTCCAGCTCTCAAGCTCTGTGATTCTTTAGCACTTAGAATCAAGAGATTTGGAGGTCCTCTTCTATATTATAATTAGAAGACCTAGTTCATTAGTACTCTGACATCCTCAGCAAATATAATTTAGGCTTCTATTGTGTACAAAGTGAGAGGCAGAGAGGCATACTAGATAGAGAGCTGGTACAGTACAAGCTTTACTAGATTTCAAGTCAGATCTTCATCCGCAACCTGCTTCTGTCACCACCTCCATGACACTAGGTAAACCTCTTAGTAAACGAGATAACTCTCTAAGATTATAAGTTGTTAAACAGTTAGCAGTCTGCATGATTTGAGAGAATTCTTTCACCAGGAGTTGCTTACTAATGAAATAAGTATGATTTTTTTATTTTTTGTTTTTTTAATGTATGAGGTACTGTCCATGGGTATAATGGGTATCCTATTGCTTGTCTTCTTGTGGGTCGGGGAGGAGCAGGAGAGAGGAAGAAAATTTGAAAATGTAAATAAAATTTTTGTAAATATATAAGGTTCAGTCCTAACCACTAAGGATACAGAGATGAAAGAGGTGGATTTATAGCTAATTTCGGTGGGCAGTGGCAAACCTAGCACAGTACTTTACCTATAGTGGGTGCTCAGATGAGAGTGTGTGTGTGATTGCTTTGAGAATATTGCATTTGTGCTCCACTTCAAAATAATATCTTGCTGAGATTCCTGCCATTTTCATCAGCAGTTGGCTTTTGACTCTCTTTTGCCAAGCTTGAGGTCAAGAGGACTGAATAGAACTTGGAATGACCCTTTGTTACTGGGATTTAGGATTTCCTAACGCAAAGCTGTAACGCTGAAAACAGAGTTGAGTAAATATGTGAGCTCATAACCCACTGGCACAAAGGGCATCCTTTTGTTGACTCAGTCATGGTAATGGGAGAGTTTGGTTTTCTGGATTCTGTCCTGGTAATGTCACTAAACCTTCTGTATATTTAATGTGACATTTCACAGATGGCTATGGGGGTGGCAGGAGATGGTGGATCTCATCCATATTATTAAGCAGGCCTTGTTCTGTTACATCGTGTTCACTTGAGGATGAAATTGGGATTTTGCATGTTGCCCTTTAAAAAAATATTACAGGTATGAGGGGAGTTAGAATTTCTGAAAGAATATTTTTTGGGGAAAGCTAATAAGGAACTATTTAACTTCTCTTGTTTAGTTAGCTGAAATAGAGTTCCATTTCCTTACTGCTTGCATCACAAAAACCATTTTGCAGGTGCAATTTCATATCCTACCCAAGGGAAGGGTAGTTTCATCTTACAAATCAGCAGACACAGAAGAGATGACACATGCCTACAGAGTCCAAAACTAACAACACAACAGTGTTTACCTTGAGCTCTGGCAGGAAATCATTATTCAATCGGGTTTGTTTTATCAGGCAATTCCAGGGCCACACAGACGGAGCCAGCTGTATTGACATTTCGAATGATGGCACCAAGCTCTGGACGGGAGGTTTGGACAATACGGTCAGGTCTTGGGACCTGCGAGAAGGGCGGCAGTTACAGCAACATGATTTCACTTCGCAGGTGATGAGTCTTTCCTCCCTTTGAATATACGTGTTGGTTTCTTCCAGATAGTAGAGGCCTAGGCAAAGGAGTGGCTAAGTTGTGATTTCTTTTTTTAAAGAAGTAGAAACACCCCCAGTTTTCAGAGTGCCATGGGCCAAGGCTCATGAAGCATAAGTTGAACCGGTCTGCTCTCTTCTGTTTATGCATAATTTCATTCAAGGAATTTGAGTAGTGAAGAATACACTGTTTTCTTTAAGCAGTATTTGAAAGTCTGTTGTACATATGCTCACTATTTTAATGTAGGTCGAAAGATGATTATTTGATTAATATATAAATAGTGCTAGGAAAATATGCAACAGTGTTCTCATTGGAGATAAAAATAATCACAGCAGCCTAGAAAGTTACTCATTTTGCTTTCATCAGGGAGGATAAGAAATGCAAAGCAATCTTAGGGGATCCCGGTTCTGTTACTTATCCCTTAAAATGTATTTGTCCGTGATTAGATAAGTGGAGTTTTGAAATTAAATGTAAGAAGTGGAAACCTCAGAGCTTTGGGATATTTTGAAAATTACTTAAATAGTGAATATCTCCCATGGTGAGAGTGGTGTGGAGATGTGTCTAAATCTAAAGTAATACTTGGAAAAACTAGGAAGATTTCATCCTCAGGCTAGGGACCAGGCCACTGCTGCTGCTCCTAATGGCTTAGAATTGCAAAACTGGTTGATGGTCCTCTAATTTAGAAAGTATGGCACAATCTCAATCTCTGTTGTCCTGTAACTTTAATACCTAGCAAGACCTTTGGCCCATACCTTAAAACCACATTGGCTAGGGCAAAGGTAGGAGGAGAAGCTTGGTGCCCAGGGATTATTTCATCCAACTTCAGGCAAGCTCCCATTCTCATTAAGGCTCCTAGATTTCCCCCCAAGTCCTAGAGGGACTCAGACAAATTGTCCTTTGGTGAACTTTCAAGTTCTAATTAGAGTTCTGGGAAAGTCCCCCCAGAACGAGCCAACATCATAAGGCCGACCCCCACCCACCCATCCACCCCTTTCCGGGTCTGTAAGTCTTATATGGACCTAACGTAGGCCTTATCACCTGAAACAGTTGCAGAATCCAGTGTGTGTTCTCTTCTGGGCTGTTGCCATACCTTTGGCATTATCAAAATTGATCAGAGATTCATTTGCCGTTGTGGTCTGGGGCTGATTGTCAATCTTACATCCCCCTTACAATTCCCTGAGGGGCTGCTTCATCTTTATCCACCTGTATTTGTCTCCTTTGCCCACGTAGGGTTTGGGTTAGTGCTGCCACATCAGTGAGAACACATGGCATGTGCAGAAAAGCAACAAGTTGAGTTTTGCTAACCTCTGGGATGAACTTTACAATACAGTCGATCCTTGCAAATTGTCATGGATGTATGATTGAGGGTCACAGTGAACAATGAGGCAGGAAGACTTCAGCCATGTTAGAAGTGGGGCCAAGAGCAGAGATTGTGCAAAGCCAGCAAGGGGAGGAAGAGTCTTTCCTGCCCACAACAGATCTCCAAATTGATGAAACAAAAAACAAAACAAAAGAAAACAACACAGAACAGAACAGTGGAATAACAAAAAATGAAGCCATGGGTTGTTACAGTCTTTCAAAGACCCTGAATGATTATCATGGGGTCTTTCAGTTACTAGAAGCAGCTGGTTTTAATGATTTCTCCATGACTTCTCCCCAATAAAAGGAATAGAGGACTAGCTTTATCAAGTCTTTGAGGGGATAATGATGTAATGTTTCCAGAAATTTGAAATTCATTGGGGGCAATATAACCAGGACTTTTAGTTTTCTTTGAAGATGTGATGAAATAGGAAGTAAAATATGCATAAAATTTTTCACACCAGTATTTTTCCTTTTCTTTGAAGGTGGGGGAGGGGGAATGGAAAGTAAATTATTTGTAAAAAAAAAATGTTAGCACCCTTGACTCATCTGGATTTACTTTCTTTTAGTTTAGGAACATACATAAAAATGTACTTTTTCTATATACCTTTCTTTGTTCATATCATTCTCATGTTTGTTGCCTTTAGAAAAGTGAAAGCTTGGAAAAAATGTTTTAAATTTTAAGCTCTTTTTAGGGGAGGACCCCCAGAGTTTTTGAGTGAAACTTAGTTTTCCCAAATCTCTACATTTTTATGAGAGAAGGAAAAGCACAGAGTACTGCTCATTTCATTTCCTTTATTCTTTTTTCTGTCTTACTCTGCTTATAAGGCATTTCTACTGAAAGTCAGGCACTATGATAATTAACACATTTTTATATTTTATACATTGTTAAATGAGTTTTTCCCATCCATATCTAGTAGAGATAGAGAAAGAAATCTAAATGTAGATATATCCTAGTACCATTCATCCTCTTCCCCTTCGTACTTTTTATGCAGAAGAATTAATCGACTTGTTGGCTTTTTATAGATCTTTTCTCTTGGATATTGCCCAACTGGGGAATGGCTAGCAGTGGGCATGGAGAGCAGTAATGTGGAAGTATTACATGTCAATAAACCAGACAAGTACCAGTTGCATCTTCACGAAAGCTGTGTTTTGTCACTAAAGTTTGCTTACTGTGGTAAGTAGAATAGAAAACAAATCCTTAGGAGACGTATTTAAAAAAAAAAAACCAAATCAAACTAACTGAAGATCATATGTCAGAACAAATGCTATTCTTGAGTTAAGCAGCTGGATGTAATAATAATAATTTTTCCATTGTGTTAATAATGCCCACAGAAACTACTAATAAGTGTCTGCTTCAATCCTTCTAACTAATGAGAAATGTTATCCAGACTATGGAATTGTATTCATATAGATTTGGTATTCTTTAAGGAAAAGTTTTACCCTTCCCCATCTCTACTTTTTCTATAAAACATACATTGGGAATGGTAGAAATTTACATTATATTATGACATCTATGTCTGTATATTCAATCCGAATCTTTTTCATGAATTCTAGTCCCACATCTCCAACTGTCTGTCCTATCAGTGGTTCAAATTCAGCATGTCAGAAAACAGAATCCATTTTCCCCATAAACTTGCCCTTCCTTTAACCTTTACTGTTTTGATTGAGACCATCAATATCCACCTAGGTTCATAGGCTCTCATAGTCATCCTTAAATTTTCCTTCTCTCTGACCAGGTAGTTTCCTGGTCAGATATTAACAGCCAGATATTAAAAGGATGTGCATAAGTTTAGGTAAATCTTAAGTAAATCCAGTGTAGCTGTCTTATGATGGGTTTGGGGATTTTTCTCTTTCTTTCTTGTTAAAACTTTCCATGTACCCTTTCTACTTAATAGGTAAATGGTTTGTGAGTACTGGAAAAGATAACCTCCTTAATGCCTGGAGGACCCCCTATGGAGCCAGTATATTCCAGGTAGGAGCTCCTTTCCTAGAAATAATTACGGAAATGTAACTTGTCCATGATATCTGTGACTCTCCCAAATATGTGAAACTAGATGTGAATGTGGTCTGTTTTTTATCTCTTCTCTCAGTAATGTGTCGTTTTTTTGTTTTTCTAGTCCAAAGAGTCCTCATCAGTGCTTAGCTGTGACATCTCTGTGGATGATAAATACATAGTCACTGGCTCTGGAGACAAGAAAGCTACAGTCTATGAAGTAATCTACTGAAAACATGATGTGGTTTTAACTTTTAGAGTTGAACTGGGCCAAAATGTTTTGAATTTGTAGAAGTAGAAAGATTGTAACTTAAGGAACAAAAAGAAGAAATCTGATGTTTCTAAGCCTTTTCATGAAACTACTCCGAGTATACAAAGACAAGGCAACATCCAGCAAACTAAATAAAGGTCACCTGCCTAGACCCAAAGGAAGCATGGAGGCAAAAATGAACGGACAGATAGCCAAGGTCTTAGGATTCAGAGACTGAATCTGTTGAAGAATGTTGGAGCCTTTTACTTTCTGTCTCTGTGACCTCCTAGAGATCGCTCTCATTGCCTGAATATGTGAGATTACCTTTCTGTTCTTTGCAGTTCAACTTGCATTCTGTCCTATGTAGAGCAGTGGTGTCTCCGATGAACTTGTTCCCTGGTTTTGCATCTTGTGATATGTTTTTTGTATTTTTGTTGAAGGTTAAACATTTGTATAAATTGTAAATATATTTGGTTTATTACAGTAAAGGCTTTAGTACCAACAAGTGTTTTTCCCCCTTCTTTATTGAGTTGTTTGTCAGGGTGTTGGGAGTGGGGTGGAGGCATTAATATGGCTTTTATAAGTGAGTCCAAAATGTATGTACAGAAGCTTTAAAATGAGCTTTTTTGTTCTGTTTAATGAATTTGTATTTGAACTCTCATGTTGTACTTGTGTAGCCAACCAGATGTGTCCCTGTTGTAGACTGTGAACTGTGTCAAAGCTATAAATGGCAGTTTGCCAGGGATGGAGGGTGCAGGGTGGGGAGAAGGGGAAGAAGTGGGGGAGAAGCTTTTGAGAAGCAGGAATTATTTCTTCTGAATTAATTCTCCCTACAATATTCTCATGACTAGAACTCACAGGTCAGAACCTTGAAGGCAAGTGTGGTATAATGGAAAGAGCACTAATCTTAAGCGTCAGAAGACCTGAGTTAAAAGCACTTACTGTTATTTAATAACTCTGTGACCTGTGGAAAAATCACTTACTCTTTCTGAACACTCAGTATATGGATGAGTCAGGGAATCCAGAGTTCAAATCTCACCTTTGTTGTTGATTACCTGTGTGAACATGAGAAAGTCACTCAACTTCTCCGAGGTTCAGGTAGCTCTCTAAGGGTATGGTACATAGAGATGGGCTGCAATCTACCCATTCCTGACAAAATTCCAGGTCCTAAATATGTTGTTACAGGATCATCAATTAGCCAACATGTATTAAATGCCTGCTATGTGCTAGGCACTGTGTTAAGCATTGCATATGCAAAAAGAGACAAAAGATAGTCTCGGCCTTCAAGGAGCTCACCATCTAATCAGGGTGACAAAATGCAAACAAATACAGACAAAGGAAGCTATATACAGGATAAATAGGAAATAACAGAGGGAAGGCTCTCGAATGAAGAAAGGTTGGGGAAAGTTTCCTATAAAAGAGGAGATTTTAGTTGGGACCTGAAGGTTCAGAAGTTAGTAGATAGAGTTGGGGAGGGAGATCTTTCCGTGTATGGATATCAGCCAGAGAAAATGCCCGGAGCTGAGAGAGTGTCGTGTTTGTGGGACAGCCAGGAGGCCTGTGCCACTGGGTCAAAGAGTATTATGGGGGGTGGTGTAAAGATATAGGAAGAATGGAAAGGTAGGAGACAGCTAAGTCTTGAAGGACTTTGAATGCCAAAGAGCTTTTTGTAGACAGTAGGGAGCCAGGTGGTGACATGATCGGATTTGCACTTTGGCCAACTTGCTTTAGTGGCTGAATTCAGGGTGAATTGCGACGTGAAGACACTTGAGGCAGGTCGACCTAACAGGCTACTGCAGTAGTCTGGGCATGAGGTGATGAAGGCTCGAATTAGAGAGATAGTAGTGTCGAAGGAGAGAAAGGAGCATTTTCAAGAGATGTTGCAAAGGTGAAATAGACTCGTCTGAGCAACAGATTAGATATCGGGGAGGGAGGTGTTGAGCGTGAGCAGTTGAGGATGACTCCTAAATTATGAGCCAGAGGGATTGGGAAAATGGTGTTACAATAGTAGAGGAGGTAGGAGGGGTATAAGGAGAAAGATGAGTTCTGTTTTTGAACATGTTGAGATTAGGTTGACTGTAGGACATCCAGTTTGAAATGTCTGAACAGCAGTTGGAAATGTGAAATCGCAAGTTGGAAAGTTTGGAGCAGGAAAGGTAGATTTGAGAGTCATCAGCATAGCAGTGGTCATTAAATCCATGGAAGCTGATGAGATAGTATAAATTGAGAGGAAAAAAGGTCCCAGGGCTGAATGCTGAGGGGCACCTACTGGTAGAGGGCTTGATCTGAAGGAGGACCCAGTAAAGGAGACAGAAGGAGTAGTCAGACAGGAAAGATGAGAACCAGGAGAAAATGGTGCCCCAAAGAACCTAGAGAAAAGAGTACGAAGGAGAGAGAGGATGATCAAAGGCTGCAGAGAGGTCAAGGAGAAGAAAGATTGAGAAAAGACCATTGGATTTGGCAGCTAAGAGATCACTGTAAACTTTGGAGAGAACAATTTTGGTGTAATGATAAAGTCAAGCCAGATTGTAAAGGGTTGAGAAGAAAGAGAGACTGGAGGCACCTACTGCCTTTACTTTTCAAGGAATTTAATTACAAAGAGCAGAAGAGACAAAAGACGGTAGTGGGGATGAAAGATCAGTTGGGTTTTTCAGGATTCGGGGAAACATGGGCATGTTTGTAGGCAGTAGGAAAGGAACCAGTAGAGAGACTGAAAGTGATAGAGTGGAGATGACAGAGGGGGAAGTCTATTGGAGAAGACAGATTAGAGTGGGATTATTTGAACAGGTATAGGGGCTAGCCTTCGTAAGGAGTAAAACTACTTTACTGTGTGAGACAACAGTGAAAGAGAGGGGTAGACCACATCTGGCTGATAAGAGATGAGGAAGAGAGAAGAGGGAACTCATGGCAAATAACCTCAACATTTTCTGTAAAATATGAAAAAAGGTTCTCAGCTGAGAATGTGGAGGGAGCCAGGGGAGGTTTGAGAAGGGATTAAAAGGTTTGGAAGGGCAGCAGTGAAGAGTGAGATAGTGAGTTGAAAAGGGAGGTATAGTAGAATTGCCCAATGGCAGTGAGGGCCCAAATAAATTTATAGTGGATTCAGTCAGAATAGTTGCATGATTGTATCCATCTTCATTCAGCAGCACGTATATAGGTGCAAAGGTGGCAAATGGTGGGAGTGATCAAAGGTTAAGACTTAGGTATAATTGGTGAAAGAAAGGGGGTAGGGATTTAAGAGAGGAGAACAGTGTAGAGATGAATTGGTTCATCAAGGGGCCAACATGGGGAAAAGAGAGTGGCGAGTACAAGGGAAATGGGGTGGAAGAGAATTGAGAGATCAAGGAATTGAAGATCCATGTAGACAGTAGGGTTTGGAAAAGGAAGGCCAAAGGAGCAGTGAAAAGTCGATTATGGTCAATTAAGATTTCAGATTTCTTGAACCATGGAGGTGATACATTTATGGGTGATGGCAAGATTCAGGGTGTGACCATCTTTCTGTGATGGGTGGAGTAGCTCATAGGAAATGAGTAAGTTGAGTAGCATCACGAATGCAAACTAATGCAAACCCAGAAATGAGAAGTCAACCGAATCCTGCCTTTCTTTCAATACCACTTGTTTAGTAAATTAATAGTTACTTTATTTCATTACACCCAACCTCACACCTCCCTTCAAAGTCTTTGCCTACAACAGTCAACTGGGGACATTGTCATTAACAGAAAATCTGTGAGATCATTTTAATCATAAACCAGTTTAAACAAACTCACATAGTTAAGCTACAAGCTAACTGTACATAAAAAATAACTTTTATGAACTGATTCAGTGTGTCTAATCCCCAAAGGGCCACAAGGTCCAACTTCCTTAACTTAATTTTCTCTAATGATATTGTTTTTCCTGTTGAGCTTTATAGAAGAATTATGGTAACTTCCAAAGCTGACTTTTCTTACCAGATATCTGTCTATTCATCTCTATCTACCTGCCATCTATCTATATCCATCCTTTTTCCAGATTATCCAGTATGCTGAAAAAAGCTTGAAACTGCATGTATTCATTAGGTTGTCAGCCAGTTACTTTGCTACCTTAAGAATTAAATAAACCAACCCTTCTAATTTTTTCATGGGTTTATATTTTTAAATATTGTGTTTTTAAAAACAATTTTAGGGACTTTGTGGTTCTTTTCAGTTAGTTTAAAAGCCTCAATTAGTTATTCCACTCACTTAATGTAGTCTGATTTCTTGCGTATTTTATTTTTTCCTGCTTTACAGGAACAACTTTCTAATCTAGACTTCATGCTCCCTTTGAAAGATATTAACCTGGTGCCATGGTATTACTTAAAAATTTTTTTTAGCTCAGACATTAACAGTAGTCATTGTTTCTTACACTCCATCCTTCAAGATGATTTCATCAGAATTTTCCCCACAGATTTTTTTTCTTCCACATTCAAGTCAGTCCTTTTTTTTGCATTTTTCTATCTTGAAGATTTCTTGTCTTTTAACATGGATTTGCATTTTTCTCTTTCTATTCTTTTTAGGTATATGGTATCCTAAACTCTTGATTAATCAAAGAGTAATACTTTGTAGTTCTGCGGTTTTTCAACCTGTCTCCTGCCCTTAGTGTGAGTAAATGAAGGTCATTGATCATTCCTCTTAACTGTTTTCAATCAGGTTACTCTGTGCCAGAAAGCACCAGTGGCAGAAAGTCTATTTCCTCACTTTGTTTTCTGAAGCTAGGAGTCTCCTTGATGTTGATACCACATACTGAAAGTCATCTAAACAATCTATCATGAGTGTTATTTTGAAACACAGGCTGACCTTATATCTTAGGAGTTGCTAGCAGTGTTTTCTCCCATCGGCTTACCCAAATTTCTTTATTTCTCTTTTAAGAGTTACAATTCTGCACCAATATTTATCATTCCTAGAGAATGCTTTTTTTTAAAATCCAGTTTCAAATATATTCCCAAGTTTGTTCCATTAGATTTATAATTTCATTTATGCACGTACAATTTTTTATTTTCCATAATACCTTTATTCATAAGTGGTGAACATAAAAGTTTAACATGATCTCATATTGTATGATAGTTTCTGGCCTTCCTATCTCCAAAATAGGTTTCTACTATGTACCTTTTATTATAGAGCTCTGGAGTGTGCCTAGTGAAGCCCTATGAAGACTATTTTCCTACTTCTTTCATTAAAAAAAATTAGTAGTTCTCTTACAGTGCACTCAAAACGTATATATAAGATTTAATTTGACCTTGTTAATGTTCTATGAGGTGTGGGCAGGAATTTTCATTTTACGGAAGAAAAAATTACAGAGGCTTGCTTCAGTTGGCCCAGCAGTTTAGAGGAGAGTAAAGAGACGTGGGCTTTTACTCCTGGGTTTTGTTCTCCTTAAAATGAGTCTTTAATAACTTTGAACCTGATTCTGTTGTCAGAAAAGATAAGACTCCTCAAGTCCTCTTCTCCCAACACCTGGCATGTTAATTGCTTCATATCCAGAAATTCCACCTGTGTTTTAGGATTCAGTTTTTGCTCCAAGTTGCTGAAGTCGTCCTGCATGATAACGCAGCTTGCCAGGAAAGATTACTTCTCCCCTCTGCCTAATTACTGTTTGAAAGAGTTTTTTTAAAACCTCAAAAACCTGTTACTTTCAGAAGTCCATCACCTCTTTAGCCATGTTCTTTGTTTGGACACCTGGCAAACAAGTGATCCTAGGCTCTTTATCTGAGCCACAGATAAAAATCTTTACCAAACTAATATAAGATCCTTTGTTAAAAGAAGTTTGAGTGATGTCCCTTTAGACCTGAATCTGTGATCACCGTCTTAAGTTTCAGAGCCTCCTTCCTCTATGGATTAAGGATCAAATTAGCAACAGAGTGTAGGACACAGCTTCTATCACCTTTGAACTGGAGTTGACATTTCTTGTTTTTATTTCCAGTTAAGAGTCTTGGCCTCTGGATATTGGTAGTTCTGACACTAAGAACTCCAAGTAAAATGAAGATAGAATAGGAATCCTCAGTACAAGTGAATTCCTAGAAAAGTAGTTTATTTTCAAATCCACTTCTTGGAACAGTGTGAATTCTTCAAAGTTTTGAAAACCTAATGTAATGATATTTTAATGACAATAAAAACTGAAGAACCAAAGAGCTAAAAGGGTGCTCATCCAACTCCATTGTATCCTGATCTGATTAACCTAAACCATCACAGAGAGATAGATACTTGTCCTATTAAAGATTAGTGTGGTCTTGTGTTTAGAAAGTTGGGATGACTTTAGAGATAGAAAGCCCTGGATTCAAGTCTTGCCTTCAACACTAACAATAATAATAATAAAAATTAACATTTATATGGTGCTTACTACATTCCAGGCACTGTGCTAAGTGTTTTAATATTATCTCATCTGATCCTCACAACAATCCTGGGAGATAGGTGCTATTATCCCCATTTCACAGATGAGGAAACTGAAGCAAACATAGATTAAGTGACTTTCCCATGGACATACAGCTCCAAGTATTTGAGGTCAAGTCTGAGCTCAGGTCTTGTGACTCCAGGCCCAGTGCTGTATCCATCATGCCACCTAACTCTCCATATTAGGAAAGTGGCTTTGGGCAAGTCATTTAACCTCAGTACCCCAGTGCTCTCCAAGACTATAAATTAAAGAGCAGTTGTGATGTGAATTGGTAGGAGGAATTCACAAATTTAGAAACTATCCACTACTCTCCAAGAAACAAGACCAACAGACTTTATAGTTTGAGATTAGCTGCTGTCTGAACCCTGGATGGAAAGAACAAAAAAAAAATTTTTTTTAATTCATCTCCTAGTATGTGTTAAGTGCTGGGCATGTGGAAAAGTAGAGAGATCCTGCTCGCAAGGAGTTCACATTCTAATAGAGGAAAATAACACACATAGAAAGGTTCTAGAGGTAGACTTTTGATATGGTATAAGAAAAAACTTACAATGAACTTTCCAGAAATGGAATGGGCTGCCTGATACAGGAGGTAATGTCCCATCATTGGGTGGTATTCATAAATAGGCAGATTGGCTACTTGCAAAGGTCAAAGAGGGGATTCATGTTTCAGGTTAGGGTTGAACCTAGATCATCTCAGGTCCCTTCCCACATTGGAATTCAAGAACTCCTTTGGAGTTGCTTCTGGACAATTAGCATACCATGTAATATCTTACTTTTTCATAAGGTTGTATGAAATCATGTTAGCTTTTAAAATGAGGGATCTCTAACTTGCTAGGAAAATAAGAATTGACAACCATTTTAGGCCTCTGACCCCTTGTGGTTGACTGAAAAATATAACTTAAAAAAAATAACCCTACTATTGGCATGTTTGCGCAAAGGAAGTGGTGTTAGGAAAGTTAAAATCAGGGACTTGTACACACAACCCCTTTTCCCTTTAAAAAAATAATAAACTAAAAAAAATTAAAAACTTCCTCATATAAAGATAAATGAGTAATATCCTATTTGTACTCAAAACCCAAGAAGGATAGTATAGAGCTTTATCCCAGGACACACAGTTCATTGTGAGGTTGCCACTTTGAGTTGGACCCACGTTGGCAGTCTACTGAACTACTACCAGATGGTGGTAACTTGCAAAAGAAATAGATGGTCTTGGGCCAGTTTCAAACAGGAGAGTGTCCACACCACTGAAACCACTGCTGTCACTGGCACCCTTGTTGTTGAGTCTGTTCAGTGGTAAGCATGCATTGGGTGGTGCTTATGAAGACTGGTCTTTGTTTCCAATGCCATCTGGCTTGGCACCTTTCCCTTGAAGTAAATAAATTAACTCAAACTTACTTCATCCTTTGAAAACATGACTTTTTTTTTAAAAAAAGTGTGTTACACTTAACAAGCATGCACTGTGTGCTTCTCCATAACAAAGCAGGAAGCAGATTTTTATGCTCTGTCTCAAATTTTCATCAACTAATGTTAATTGTGCCTTATGTCTACTGTGTGTTGGCACCATTTAACTATTTGGACAAAGATTAGAGAGGGCATGAAAACAGTTTTTAACACAGGCTAAGTTGTGATTGCCACAGCCCCTTCCTTTAATAGGTTTATGCTGTTGCACCTGTGAATATGAATGTATTTCTGTTGGAATATTGGTGAAAGTTTTACTCTTAGAAACTTGAAAGCTGGGCATGATGGTGTGGGCCTTTTCATCTCTCTGCTACTGGGGAAGCTCAGGCTGGTGGATCTCTTCACCTTGGGAGTTCTGAGCTGCAATAGGGTACCCTCATTAAGTCTGGCACCAATATGAAGAACTCCTAGGAGAGGGTGTCACTAAGCTGCGTAAGGGATTGCTTGGCAATCTAGTCCAGGTCAGAAATGGAGCAGGTCAAAGCTTTGGTGTCAGTCAATAGTGGAATTGGCCTATGAGTACTTCTTTCCTGGGTGAGACAGGGAAACCCAATCTCATACAAAATGAAGGAAGAAAAGAAAGAAGGAAAGAAAGAAGGGAAAGGGAAGGAGAAGAAAGAAATTTGAAGACTGTTAAAGATTTATTTTCACTCAACGTGAATATGGCCATGAAGAGGGCTGGATTTGGCAATGGGCTCATGAGGCCTGGGTGCAAATTCTATGACTATGGGAAAGTCAGTTAATCTTTATGTACCTAAATTCCCTTATCTATAAAATGGAGATAATACCTATGGTACCTAATCCCCAAGATTGTGAAGATCAAGTAAAATAATACATTTAAAGTCTATTTCAAACTTTAAAACTCTCTATAAATGTCCACTTTTATTATTTGAAGGTCCACTTTATTCAAGTAGCCACTGTCCCAGCTATGAATTGGACCACTTATTCTCTTGCTGTTAAATTTCTTCATCCTAGTTTTGGGTAGAAGAAATAGATGCCCTTGGTCATTCACCTAATCCAGTTACTGTTGAGTGGTTGACACTCAAAGGCTTTGAAAACTATTTCTGAATTAGGAGTTGGCAGCTCAAGTCAATTGTGGGCTGGGGAGAGAGGAGAATTGGAAGGCAAATGAGAGGTTTGAAAGAGGGGCAGAACTTTTCTCTATGTTTCTTCTTTTTCTCCTTTCCAAGTATTTCCCTCTAACTGTGATGTTAGCAGCAGAATTGGGGCGAGATGGATCAACAGAGTATATATTTCCCACCTTCAACTTTCTGTATTGACCCAGTCTCTGCTTTAAGTTGGGCTACATATACCCCTATCTTAAAGTAAAGGAATGCAAAGCCAATTTAATTTCTGCAGGTGGCTGTCCTGGTATATCACGTGCACGAAATGAGACGCATTGTTCCTACCCAGTGCTAGCATCTTAATCAGTGGTTTTCTTCTTTTTCTTCTTTTTTTTTAAACCTTTTCTTAAAAGGGATTCTAGCGGAAGGTTTCATGAGAGTATTTTATATGGGGAAAATAAAGAACAGGAAGAAACTGTTTCCTTTTCTCCAATCTAAACCATCAGTATGAAAGTGAAGTTCATCTATTCAGGTCTTTGCCCTTCTGGTTTTCTTTCTGCTGTTCTATGAAGTGACCCATATCCTGCCCCCTGCAAAAAGACAATTCATAAGAAAGACAAAGCTCTTGTTCTTTGGGTCAGAGATTCATTGGTTGATTGCGTCACATTTTCCACCTGGGAGCAAATTTCTTTTCTGGGTTCCAGTGTCTGAAGAGACATTAGTTTGCTTTTCAATTTACTTGCTCATCCTACTGAATCAATTGCATAGCACTCTGGAATTGTAATAGTGCTAATACATAGCTTCACATTTAGAATGTAAAGTACTATCCATCCTTAATAGTTAATTTAATAGTCATTCTTTTCTTCCCCTATAACTTCCTTAAAAATTTTTTTAATCATGATTTTCAGGGAGTCATATGACTTTTAAAATATTTTAAAATTAAATGAAAATCCACTTTCCCTTTCTCCCATCTTTCCCTTTACCTCCACTAAGAAAGCATGAAGGGGCAGCTAGGTGGTGCAGTTGGTAGAACACCAGCCCTGGAGTCAGGAGAACCTGAGTTCAAATCCTGCCTCAGATGCTTGACACTAACTGTGTGACTCTAGGCAAGCCACTTAACCCCAATTGCCTCCCCCCTCCCCCCAAAAAAGCATGAAAAGCAAACTCCCAGTTACAAACATGTATAGTCAATCTAAATAAATTCCTACATTGGCCATGTCTGAAACATATACATATACGTGTCTGCATGTATATCTCAATCTGTACACTGAATCTCTTACCTCTTTATAAGGAGATGTCTTCTATAACTTAAAAAAATTAAATCAAATAGCCATTTTAATGGCACTATATGCTCCATTTGAAACATAGTGATAATAACAATAGGCTAACATTTATATAGTGCTTTAAAGTTTGAAAAGTTTTAATAAATTTAATAAATTACCACATTGGCAATGTCAAATATATAAATATGCCTCAATCTGTACTCTGAGTTCCTCCTCTCTCTTAGCTGGATGTAGGTAATATGCTTCGTCCTGAATCCTTTGGAGTTGTGGTTAACCATTGAGTTGATCAGAGTTCCTATATCTTTCAAAATTAATTGTTTGTACAATATTATTGTTATTGTATAAACTGGTTTCTTGGTTCTGTCACTTTATTCTGCATCAGTTGATATGTCTTCCTAAATTTCTCTGCAACCATCCCCTTCACCATTGCTTATAGCATAGTAGTATTCCATCACATTCATATACCGTTGTAACTTGTTCACCATTCCTTCACTAATGGATATTCCCTCACTTTCCAATTCTTTGCCTCCACAAAAGAAGATGCTATTAATCTTTTTGTACATGTGGGTCATTTTATCTTCCTTTAATATCTTTGAGGTATAAACCTAATAGCAGTATCACTATAACTACATATCGAAACATACACACAGTTTGATAGCTTTGGGACATAGTTTAAAATTGCTTTCCAGAATGGCCAAACCAGTTCACATTTCCAACCAATAATACATTATTGTACCTGTTTTCCCATAGTCTCTCCAGAATTTGACGTTTTCCTTGTCAATTTGCCAATCTGTTGACTGTGAAGTCTCAGGTCATATTCTAAGACCAAGGGGCAAGTGAGTTGCTGATTGTCACCAGTGGAAGAATACCTTAAGTTCCCATTCCTGACAAAAATCGCAAGTCTAGACCTCTACTGTTGCTTTTTTTTTTAAATTAAATGTATGCTATATAGTGGCAATACTTAAAAAAAACACCTTGGTAATAACATATTGATTTATAGATAAGAATCAACTAACAGACCCTCTTATAAAATGTGAAGAAAAACTGAATATGACTTTATAACAGGAGTTCTTAACCTGGGGTACATATAATCCCTTCCCCCCAACAAGAGGGATCCATGAATTTGGATGGGGAAAAATTACATCTTTATTTTCCACTAACCTTAGTTACCTATTGTAAACATATGTATTTTATTTTATGCATCCAAAAACATTATTCTGAGAAGGGGTCCATAGGTTTCACCAGATTCTGCCAAATGGGTCTATGATACAAAAAAAGTTAAAAATCCTGTTCTACAAGAAAAGACTTGAGTAAGAGCACTAAATCATACTTAGATTATAGGTGCAAGTGGCAGATATGAGATTATTCAATATGGCTAGCATACATTAAGTCCTGTGCCAGCAATCATTTCCTGTATAGCAAGTCCTCTTGAACAATCAGTTGGCTTGATCTTTAAATAAAAACTTCTTTCAAAGTTTCAGGATGCTTAAAATTCCTATTTAATACTGTCCCTTTTCACCTCCTTCTACTGTTATCAGGCGCTTTGGGCCTGGCTGGCTTTCATCTCAACCAGCTGTCTACTAAGATCAGCAAATAAGAGTTCCTGATCCCAGCTAATGGGTGGGGATATCTCTGATTCTGTTGCCAGGGAAACCAGCATCAGATGGGTGCAAAGCAGGTTAAGGGTTTCAAGCATCTTTTTATTTTTTTTTTTAATTTTAAAGGGGAAAAAAAATCCCTCAACTTTTCTTTTTCTTTCTTTCTTTCCCCCCACCAACAATCTAATGCCAATTTCCATGGAAACAGGATCAGAAAGGCCACTGGCAGCCAGAGACTGAGAGTAAACTCACATGTGTCTGTAGGCTGCTGCTTGTCTTTTGATATCTGTAAATGCCAGTTAATACAATCCCACTTCAAATCCTAGGCTTGGCACTACCTTCACTTATTTTAAGAAAGAACTAGATAGGTTAATTAGACAAACGTCCGAGATAGAGCTTGTGTATTAACAATCAACAATCAATGAACATTTATTAAGTTTCTTCCATGGGCCAGGCAAGGCTAATGAGACCCAGTTCATGACCAGTGAAAAAAACATTCTGGGACCCTAGAAACTGTGGAAAAAAGGGGAGAAGAGGAAAGGAGAGAAAAGAGAAGAGGAACTTTGCTGATGGATTAAAAATCTTTACACAGGATTTGTATTGATGTGCAAACAAATTACATATATACCCTGCCTGGTATACCATAAAACATGGAATAGGAAAACAAACAAACAAAAAAGTTATTTTTAAAGAGCATATAAAATTAAAAATCTAAAGAACATATTGAAAAACAAACCAAATTACATATAATTTGTCATTATTATAATTCACATTGCAGTAAATACTAGCAAAATGCAACTTTACAAATTGCAGTTTTTTGCAGATTGCAACATGGCTATAAATGTAACATATATAAAGTTAACAAGTTGCAAAATGCAACTTTTTTTTCACTAGAATGTTAAATTTTAGAATTTTGACATAAGGTGTTGATTATTTGAAAACTGAAGGAGAATATAGTTAGAAGTATTTAAAATAAATTATTTTTGCTAAAATATGTATGTAGGAAAAAATAAAAAAAATAAAATATATATGTAGGAATGTAATCTTTTGTAATGAAAGAATAATTAATAAATAAGTATATGCTATACACATAATAAAGTTATATATTCTAAATTCCCAAACTGAAACTTTATTCATAAAAAACTAAAATTTTAAACAATTGATTTTGAAAAGTTGCAACTGTGCATGAGATGAGACTGCACTGTTATATTGTCAAATTACAGAACAGAGTCAGAAATACTCAGGTATGCTTGGTTTGTAGCACAAGTTCTCAAGCCATTATTTAGAATTGTGTTTTCATTGGAAAAGTATACATATATGATCTAAATATATGTGCATGTATATATAATATAGTCACAAATTCCTTTAAAATATAATCGTATTCCATTCTTAATGTGTAATTAGTAGTTCTTTGGTTGATTAGAGTCTATATTAGTGGACAACTGATAGAATTTTGTGTATTTTCTTTGAAATTCACTATTTTTTTTTACAATGATTGTCAAAAACAATTCATGAATAATAATACTACTAAGAAAGGCAAAATCAATATTCAACATAGTAGAGCTGTAGGCTTCCTTCTAGACTGTTGGCTGGCTTGATAATTTGTACTGGCCCCCCAGCTCTCATTCACCCCCCCCACCCCCTTTATTTAGGCCTAGTGCTAGGAACTGTGCCAGCTGCTCAGAATATCACAATAAATGCAACTGTCTTCCAGGAGTTTACATTCTATATGGACATACTTATATATCAGGTCTATATCAAAAATAAAAACAAGGCCATTTGGAGAGAGAAGCACTAGCAGCTGAATTAGAAAAGGCTTCACAACTGACTACATCAAATAAAAGGAATATAATTCTAGAGGAAAAAGAACCCAAACATTTGTCTTCTTCCATAAGAACTAATTTATCAACGTGAAATAATAAAAGCTGACATTTAAATAGCACTTTACAGTTTATAAAGTGTCCTAATATATATTATCTTATTTGTTTTTGTTTTCTTTGCTAGGCAATGTGGTTAAGTGACTTGCCCAGGATTACACAGCTAGTAAATATCAAGTGTCTGAGACCAGATTTGAACTCAGGTCCTCCTGACTCCAGGGCCAGTGCTCTATCCACTGTGCCACCTAGCTGCCCCTATATTATCTTATTTGAACCTCACCAAAAAAAAAAAATCTTATTTAGGAGATATTCTAGGTATTACTATCCCCATTGTATAGATGAGGAAACTGAAGCTGAAGGAGGTTAAGTGACTTGCCTAGAGTCATACAGGTAGTAAAGTTGTAATAAGGAAAATTCATTTTTCTTATTCAAAGACCAGAACTCTTATCTTTCATACCAAGAATGGGGAACCCATGGCCCTGAGGCCACATGTGGCCCTCTAGGTCCTCAAGTGCAGCCCTTTGACTGAATCCAAACTTCACAGAACAAATCTCCTTAATAAAAGGATTTGTTCTGTAAAACTTGGACTCAGGCAAAAGGCCACACCCAAGGACCTAAAAGGCCACATGTGGCCTCAAGGCTACAGGTTTCCCCTTCCTGATTTACACCATATTGTCTCTCATAAAGATTTAAAGCTCTATTCTGTATGATATTTTTTGTGTCTTTAATTTCCAGATTAATACCTAAAAGAGTGCTCTACCATCTAATTTGCCCTTTTAATTTGGAGTGATATCTCAGGTTTCAGATGTTTTGGCTTCTTACTAAGTTTGTGGTCCCTTGGTATGTAATGTTTAGAAATCTAAATCTTACACAGCTGAATAATTGAAAAGCTGTGTGATGCTAGCAACTTATCACACATCTTGTTTCCTTGCGTTTAATCTTTATGGCAAGCTTATTCATAGGTACATGAGTTACCAAAAAGAGTGGTGTTTTACATCCCAACAGTCCTGGCATTATTCATTAGTAATGGAGTAAAAGCAGTGCATATAGGATGCCATTAACTGTCTTGCCATTTTGTAAGTGATAAACACACTAGGCATGGTTCATTGTTGTTGCTGTTACATGATGTCCAATTCTTCATGAACCCATTTAGGGTTTTCTTGGCAAAGATACTGGAGTGATTTGCCATTTCATTCCAGCTCACTTTAAAACTGAGGAAACTGAGGCAGAGTTAAGTGACTTGCCCAGGGTCATACAGCTATTAAGTGTCTGAGTTCAGATTTGAACTCTGGTCTTCCTGACTCCAGGCCCAGCATTCTATCCACTATGCCACCTAGCTGCCCTGTATGGTTACTTACAAATGATCAAATTTCACCCTGGTCTTTTTTTTTTTTTAAGGTTTACTATGAAATTTGATGGATTTATGGGACCAGCCTACCAATACATGCTCTGTACACAATGACCTTTTTCCCTACTACAAAGTGCTTACATTGGTCAATTAAAGAACAGATATTTTTCCTTCTCCGTTAGAAAGTAATCTTCCTTTTGTGGTTTTTCCACAGTCGACATTTTATATGAATTTTGTCAAACTTTTCTGGAATTTTGAACTACTCTTGTTTGTGACCAGCACATTTCAAGAATTTCAAATCTTGAATTTGGCAATAGTTGGAATCTTCTAAATCATTGTAACGATTACACAGTACAAGTACAGGAAAATCTCTTTCACTCCATAATGAAAGGTAGGGAAATTTGGGTAAATGACAGTGGAAAATTTGGGGAAATGACGGGTCATTCTGGACTAAATTCTAGCTTCAATGCTGATCTCTGTGGAACTTTCATATTAAACTTAGCAAGGTGAACTTAATTAAACTTAATAATAAGGTGAATAATTAGGTAATAAGGTAATAATAAGGTGAACTTAATTAAACTTAATAAGGTTCATGGTGAAAAGTTCATGGTTTGTAAGCAACCATTTCTGACATGTGTATCATTCAAAATTTGTAATTACACAATTAAGGATATAATATAGTCGGAAGCTGGTTTTGAACCCAAATCCTTTGTCCCTAGAGGCAGTGTTATTTCCAATGAACCAAGAGAACATCGTGAAATAGATTTCTGTATAAATTGTTCTTAATGCATAAGCAAACATATGTGTCCTATAATTACAGATAACAGATTGAATTCAACCAACACTAAATGTCTAGTTGGTATAAAGTACTATCCCAGGTGCTGAAGATACAAAAACCAGAAGTAAAACAATTTGTGCCTTCAAGGATTTTACATAAAAAAAAAAAACCAACCCTTTCAAATTGCTTTTGTTTTTATTTTTTATCCTACTGGAAAAACAACTGCTTTCTTTGGTATGTTATCAATATATTTTATAATATTAGAAATTTGGTTTATTAAATTTATCTTGAAGGTCACTGTCTTGCCAGTTTCGTGGTGTTGATTTTAGACTGAAATTAAACATTCATGACACTGGTGTATTTACAACTCACAATCATTTCCATATTTCCTTTTGATCTAAACCAAACTGATTTATCTTTTCTTCATTTTTAAATAAAACTTTATTTTTTTAATTAATAATTTTTTTTTTGCCTCCCACCCCCTACCCATTGGTAGGAAAAGTAAAATGCTTGTAATGAATATTTATAGTCAAGCAAAACAGAAGCTGTGATCATTTGAATAATCACTTTCTGCAAGCAGATATATTCCATAAATCTTATTTTTAAATTTAATTTTTCTTAAGTCTTTCCAAGTAAGTTGTCTTTGTAGTATTGTTGTTATTATATAAATGGTTCTCTTTGTTCTGCTCACTTCACTCTACATCAGTTTATAGAAGACTGTCTAGGTTTCCCTGAAACCATTTCTTTCCTCATTTCTTACAGCTCATTAATATTCTATTACATTCGTATGCCATAATTTGTTCAGCCATTCACCATTTGATGAGGACCCCATTAATTTCCAGTTTTTTGCCACTACAAAAAGAGCTACTATAAATATCTGTGCACTTCTGGGTTTTTTCCTCTTTCTTTGATTTCTTTGTGATATAGGCCTAGTAGCAATATCACTGGATCAAAGGGCATATAACCATTTTGGACATAAATTAAATTACTTTCCAAAATGGTTGGACCAATTCACAGCTCTACTAACAGTGCATTAATGTTCCTGTTTCCCCATAGCCCCTGGAACATTTGTCATTTTCCTTTTTTATTGATGTTACCAATCTGATAGGTATGACTGAAACTTCAGAGTTTCTGTAATTTGCATTTCTCTAATTATTAGTGATTTGAAACATTCTTATATGATTGTTGATAGTTTGGATTTCATTCTTTTTAAACTGCCCGTGTATATCCTTTTACTATTTATTTGTTGGAGAATAGCTTGTATTCTTAAGAAAAATTTGAATCAGTTCCTTCTATATCTTGAAATAAAACTTTCATCAGAGAAACTTACTGCAAAAATCCCCCCATTACCTGTTTTCCTTGCAATTTTAGCTGAATTATTTTCATTAAAAAAACTTTTTAATTTTATGCAATCCAAATTCCCCATTTAATCTTAATCTCTATCCCATGTTTGGTCATAAATTATTCCCCTATCCATTGATCTGAAATCCTTGCTCCTGTAATTTTTCAATAATGTTACTCTTTGTATTTAAGTCACTTGCCTTTGTAACCCTGGACAAATCACAACTTCCCTGGGTTTCCCTGGGACAGCCAAATGGAAATGTCCTACAGGCAAGTGAAAATATAGAACTGGCAGTTGGGAGAGCACTGGGGATAGAAATACAGATTTGGGATTTAACAACCTAATAAATAATACAGTACCTGGTAAACAGTGGGCATTTAATAAATGCTTGTTGGTGGATAACCAGTCTGAGGGCATTAGTATAGAAATGAACCGAAATCTGAAACTTAGAGAACACTCATAGTTAGGGACCAGAAAAAGGAAGAACATCGGGAAATATGGAGACAGAAAACGTCTATTCAGACTATCGTGATTATGATAGAATCATAAGATTGCTTTAAAAGTAGAAGGGAGGGACAGCTAGGTGGTGCAGTGGATAGAGAGCAGGAGGACCTGAATTCAAATCCAGCCTCAAACAAATAACATTTACTAGCTGCGTGACTCTGGGCAATTGCCCTCACTGCCCCCCCCCCAAAAGTAGAAGGGACCTTAGAGGCCATCTAGTCCAGTACCTTCAGTTTTAAAGATCAAGAACTAGGGCATGAACAGGTTAAGTCATTTAACACAAGGTCACACAGGTAATAATTAGGAGGGACAGGATTTAAATTCATGACTTCTGACTCTTAGTCTAGTAACTGTCTGTTGTACCATGCTGACCCTCAATACCTCCATTGATTATTTAACTTTTCAATGATTTTCCTGCCCTTAGTGCTATTTGAGATTTTTTAAAATGGCTAACCACTTTAGTATCTTTGCCAAGAAAACCCCAAATGGGGTCACAAAGAGTTGGACACAACTGAAATGACTAAACAACAACAAACAAAAATAAAAGTGATTTAAAATTAATTGAAGAAATTTTGCAATACTCCTTGAGATAACTCTAAGCTCTCACAAAACAAGGTTAGGATTTACTGATGATCTAAACCATTTAAAAAAAATAATGAAAAAGGATTTATTAAGTGCTTTCTACAGGCCAAACCTGGAAATACAAAGGCAAAGAAGGCAAAGGCAGAGCCTGCCTTTAAGGAGGTTACATTCACTGTAATGGTGAAAACAACATACCTAGGGCCACAGAGGGACTCTTTATTCCAGAAAACTACAGAAATAGCAAATGTGGCCATGAGAGAGTAGATTGATGCACCCAATCCAGTAATAATTACAGAGTTGATTTGATCATGGTTCACGAGAATAGGGAATGTAGTAAAACATAGCGGCTTTTCTGAAATAATGATATGGGAAATAGTCACCAATCAGAATAGCTAGGATCAGGGCCAAAGTTTCTCCAGGCAAGCCAGAGAGTTGGCAAGGAGGAGATAGCCAGAGAGTAGGGAGTTACTAAATGAAACTTCATTTATTTGGAATAAAGGTATATGTGCCAAGGAGGGGGAGAGATTTGGAGGAGAAACAAGTGAAAATAATTGAGAAGATAAAATTGACTATGTAAAAACAACAATATAGTTTTATTATTTTTGTATACTATATAAAATAAACTGTTATTACTTTATTGAGGGCTATTGATAAGTAAAATAAGAAATTAATGAAAAAATTTAAATTCACAAAATTCATAAATTAAATGTTACTTCTTAGATTAATTTTTAATAAATGTGAATTAGAAATATTATATCTGAATTTGTACAAATCTTAAATTAATAGGCTTTAAATTAATATCTGAAATACAACTTTCTCCAGAACCCACCTATTACTCTGTCTTCCATGGTACCATGGACCACTGGAGACCATTTCTATTTCTACCAGAAAAGGTATTATAGTCACTGAAAAAGGCGTTTCAATTAGCACCTGAAGTCCTAGGTACCATTCAAACATGTGGACATTCAGTCTTGAGCCATACATCAATTAGCCTATCAACAAATATTTATCAAATATCTATTATATGAATTGAAGGACTAAGTGCTGTGGAAGATACAAAGATAAACCGTGTAGGCTACTTGGAGTCAGAAGGCCTAGGGTCCAAGTCCCAGATCTGTCATTTACTATTTGGTTGACCTCGAGTAAGTAATTAAAATTTTAAAATAATTTATTATTTTTTTAAATATTCTTTAAAACAAATTTTTGAGTTCCAAATTCTCTTCCCCACTCTCTCTGCTACCCAGTGAGAAAGCAAGTAAAATGATATCAATTATACATGTGAAATCATGCAAACATATTTCCATATTAGCCATGTTGCAAAAGAAAACAGATTAAAAAAAACAAGAAAAATAAAGAAGGTTAAAAAAGGATACTTCAATCTACATTTAGAAGTCATCAGCTCTTTCTTTGGATATAACATTTTTCATCATGGGTCCTTTGGAATTTCTTGGTTAATTGCCTTGATCAGAGCAGTAAGTCTTTCACAGTTGATCATCATTACAATATTGCTGTCACTGTGTACAATGTTCTCCTGGTTCTACTCACTTCCTTTTTCTTCAGTTCGTTTAGGTCTTCCCATTCTTTTCTGAAACTATTCCCCTCATCATTTCTTGTAGCACAGTAGTATTCCATCACAATCATATGTCACAACTTGTTCAGCCATTCCTCAATTGATAAGTGTTTCCTAAAAAAAAAAAAGAGCTGCTATCAATATTTTGTATATAAACATTCTTTTCCTTTTTCTTTGATCTCTTTGGGGTACAAACCTAGTAGTGGTATTCCTGGATCAAAGGATATGCATAGTTTTATAGCCCTTTTGGGCATAGTTCCAAACTATTCTCTAGAATGGTTGGACCAGTTCACAACTCTACCCACAGCTCATTAATATACCTATTTTCCCTCATCCCCTCCAGCATTTGTTGCTTCTAATAGGTGTAAGGTGATATCTGAGAATTGTTTTAATTTTCATTTCTCTAATCATTAGTGATTTAGAGCATTTTTTCATATGACTATAGATAGCTTTGATTTCTTCTTCTAAAAACTATCTGCTCACATCCTTTGACCATATATCACTTGAGGAATGGGGGTAAGTAATGTAATCAAATGATCATTAAACATTTGGTGTGTGCTAGATATCTATTTGGGCAGCTAGGTGGTGTAGTGGATAAAGTGCCAGGCCTGGAATCAGGAAGACTCATCTTCCTCAGTACAAATCTGAGCAGGATAGAAAGGAGTTGGGTGCAAAAGATGTTGAGTTAAAAAAAGAAAAACAAGATTTGGCAACTGATGATATAGTTAGAGTGACAGAGAGTGAACTGTTGGGTCTACTATATACCTAGGAGACTGGAAGAATTGTGTTGTCTAGTAATAGTTTGGAAAAGGGTTAAGGCTATGGGGAAAAGACAAGAAATTCTTTCTTGGACATCCAATTGGAAATGTCCATTGAGCAGTTGGTGATATAGAACTATGGTTCAAGGGAGAAACTGGGCCCAGATATATCTATATCTATATCTGTATCTACATATCTATATCTATGTGTGTATGTGTGTGTGTGTGTGTGTGTGAGGTCTACTTAGAGATTAAAAAATAAATCCATGGGAACTAATGAGGTCACTAAGAGTATATATGGAGAAAAGAAGGGTTCCCAGGACAGAACCTTAAGGAATGTCCAGAGTTAGGGGTCATGATATGAAAGATGAATCAGCAAATGAGACTGAAAAGGAGTGATCAGACGGTTGGGAGAAGAACCAGGAGAGTTATGTCATGAGAACCCAGAAAGGAGAGAGTGTCTAGTAAGAAAAGGCAATCAACAGTATGAAATACAGAAGATAGGAGAAGGATGAGGACTCAGAAAGAGCCTCAGAATTGTCAAATGACATCATTGGTCATTTTGGAGAGAATGGTTTCAACTGAATAATAAAGTTGGAAATCAGATTGCAAAGGGTTGAGGAGTGAAGGAGAGAAGAAGTGGAAACAGTGAACATCACTTTTTTCTAGGAGTTTGGCTGAAAATGGGTGGACAGATAAAATTGGCAGTGTGCTGGCAAATTTTTAACAACTGGCTCTAAAAATACAGGACACACTTTTGAACTTAAGGATTATTAACATAGTCCCCATCAATTTCTTGAGTTTATACAATCAGCAAAATGATAAATCAAACCTTACTTTGTAGTGTTTGCTGCTTTTCAAGATGTAAATGCTCACAATGAAAATGGAACAATCCCCTGAGCCCTAGAGCTGGCTCTAGCACCTCCCCCAATGATAGCTTGTGGGGATGATAGCGTCTAGTGAAGGATGGGAGAGACTTTGGCATAGTTGAAGGGCAACAGGGAAAGAATCAATAGCTAGAGAGAAGTTGAAGATTAGAGAGAAAGGAGATGAGGTGGCAATCTGGTAGACAAGATGGAAGGTGATGGGATCAAGGACAATGGGATCAATGGAGAGGGGTTGGCCTTGCCAACATGGGCTATTTCATTGTCTCCTCATTATAAAAATTGAGATGTGGGATTAGAGGATCTTTAAGATACTGTAAAACCCTAAAATTCTTTGCTTCTGCAAATAGGACAGGGTGCCTGCCTTTAAGAGTTTATGGTTTAATTAGGGACATTAAAGCATTGGCATATGAAATGGTAATGCAATCCAATCCAATATAGCAAACATTTGCTAAGCACCTGCTACGTGCAGGGCAGTTTGCTAGGTGCTAGAGATACAAAGACAAAACAAAATATAGTCTTTTTTCTTACCATATGGTACTTCTCTGTTCTACCCACAGTTTTGGAATTCTAGGACAGTGGCGTCAATCTCAAATAGAAAAAGGGCCACTAAACTATACATAAGGATCCCTATGGGCCTCATACTGATTTTGTTTTAAAATGTAACATTACCTTATTGTATTTTTATTTATTTTGTTAACTATTTCCCCATTACATCGGAATGTGGTTCAGGCCTCATTTGGGTGACTTGTGGGGTGAGTGTTTGACATTTCTGTTCTAGGGCAAGGAAGAATGAAAAATGAGGTTCTGGAGCAGTGTTAAAAGAAATGTAAATACATGAGTACATTTTTTAAGGCTTTGATGATGGTAGCAAGTAATAATACAACGTACAACTGTGTGTTTGAGGATAAAGAAAGGGTGACAAGTAAGATGTATACACGTTCGAAAGAATGGTGTTAAAGAATAGGTCAGCGCATGGCAGGTGGAAATAATTCTAAGGTTTCCAGGCTAGTGTTAGGGTAGGGGGTGGAAAGACATCTAGACAATTGAGTTGTCTGCTGCTCCTGAGACAGTTGGGGAAAAGAGCAGGTGAATGTAATGCAGAGAAAATGGGAAAAGAGGAGACTCTGAGATAGGAATCTGCAGCAGATAAGAATGATGGGTGTACTTTGAGAGGCAAAATTGATGGTATCCTTAATGAATGTAAATGTGGTTGGGTGGTTTGAGAATAGTATAAACCCACTGACATATGTATGCAATTGGTATGGCACTGTTGGGGTGGGATTAAGTTAAGTAAGGAGGCTGGTGAAATAAAACTAGACCGTATGGGTTTATGATGGGCAAAAGTTATGATCCACATTATAGGGGTGAGTGAGGCAGCATGGCATAGTGGCTATTGAACTGGACCTAAAAAGCAAGACCTGGGCTCAAGTACTATTTCTGACACATGCTAATTATATGACTTTGGGCAGGTCATTGGGCAAGTCTCAGTACTCTAGACAATTCTAGAAGATAATAAGTTGCAGAAAAAGTGCTGACTTGAATTAGTAGAAGGAATTTCCTCACCTAGGAGTACCTTAAAAAACTGAAATCCCCAGTCTAGTCCCTATCCCTCTTAGGGGGTTGTACCAGTTGAGAACAATGTTGTGGAAGATAACAATTATAATGATAATTTTTAGAAGTAGTATTTATATCATGTTTTAAGATTTGCAAAGCCCTTTATATATGGCAACTCATTTGATCCTTACAATTCTGTGAGGTAGGTGCTATTACCAAGCTTTTTACAGATGAGTAAAGTTTTAGGTGACTTGCCCAGGGTCACATAGCTAGTAAATGTCTGAAGCAGAATTTGAACTCAAGTCTTCTTAACACCAAGTCCTGCACTCTATCCACTGTACCACTTGGATGCTAGGACAAGCAGGGCTGATAAATTCTTTTTAATAAGCCAGGGAAAGAATTAGAAGTGCTAAGCACACCTGGGGTCAGGTAAGGCATTTATATGTGAGAGAAGAGGATTCTGTGGTCAGTTTCTTTTGGTTGCATTGATTTCCTTGGATGGGCCATTGATTTCTTTCCCTCATTGATTTTTTTTTTGCTGTAGTTAGAGTCTCCCTCACAAGTTCATTGAAGGTCATTTAGATTCATTTTGTCTCCTGCTTGGCACTTCTCTTTTGGTACTTGGCACTTCTCCACTGGTGCTTGGCTTTGCAGTCACTAATCATGCTTGCTGACAAGTGATTACCCATGAAAATCTTTAGAAGTAGAGGGCACAGCTTCTGGGAAAAGGAAAAATGTGAACTTGCACCCACGCTGTATACTTAAAATATTGGTATCAGATGATAAAATTAGGTAATGGAAGTGAACACATTTGAGGGGGGAGGGTTGTTAAGAGCACTATACACATGTCAAGCCATAGCATAATTATTACCTGCATGCATATAAACAAAATACGCTGTTTCCCCTGTGGTAGTATAAGAGAGAGATACTGTGAAATAAATCTCCCTAATTTTCGGTACAAGAGGATTTTAATCCTGACTGTTCCATATATGAGGTCAGCCTTATGCAAAGATGGAATTATAATAACTTTCAAACAGTATAAGTGTTATTGTCCTATTTTACAGATATGAAAAGGAATGGAGAAGTCAGGTGAATTGCCCCAGTGTGCCCAGTTAGTAAATGCTAGAGCTGTAACAAAACTACAAAGGTCTTGTTTCCCTACAGGGAGACAATATATTGTCTAGGTTGCTACTTCTATGTGTAACCTGTTGCCCAGGGCAACTATCCCTTTATCTCTATGCTCAGGGCTTACATGGACCGTGTCTTGTCTTGGGGGCTAACCTAAAAAAAGTAATATTTGCCTTTTGGCTTATTGCCCAGTCCTAGAGTTTATCCTGGGAAAATCTCCAAATAGCTAGCTTGTGTTAAGGTTTCCACAGATGTAAGCTGAAGGGGTCCTCAGTTTCCATTCAAGCATTCAAGGAAACAAATGCATCTTGGGTATAACCCAAATCTTATTTTACCCCACAGAAAACAGAGCCACAAAAGACTCACTGAAGTGCATGAACAGAAACCGAAGATGTTATGATAAATAGTAACCTGTAAACACAAATAGAAAACAGAAAAAGTGGGCCTAGTAGTTCCTTTTCTAAGGAACTGAATTCAGCATTGCTTTTGGGACAATATTTTAACATTCTTGTGAATTCTGAGCTTCCCCACAAGGTCCTACACAGTCCCTCCCAAACTCATAGAAATGTCAGTGGTTTGGATTTCCCCAGAAGGCAAACACATTTTAGATCTGCTATATGGGGAACTCCCCACCTATTGGACCTGCACCATCCTGTGAGAGATACTCTTTCTCTAAGACAGTTGCTTCTGAGGAAAGACTTCTAATGAAAGGCTCATTGACCTAGAAGCCCATCAAGTTGATTGGTACCTATTCCGATCTCCTTTTTCCTGTGTTATGGTGGAAAGGGCCAAGAGAATGGCGTTCTGAACAAAACCAATTCCTTCATGATGCCTAAAAAATCTTTACTTTATATCATCTCAGTATACAAAACCTCACTATTGATATATATATATATAAAATATGTATATATGTACATGTAAATATATATATTTGTAGAGAGACCCACACTTTGTTATTATTAATCTCTTCTCTTATAATAAAATAAACATTCCAGAGTAAATACAATAAGTCAGTCATTTATACTTTAATGTGAATTAGTCCCAGCTTATTGTGAATTAATTCCATCAGATTTCATTCTTCCTAACACTCAGCTGAAATTATCACACTGAATTTGGAGTGTTGAGGGAGGGATGGTGTATCTTTCATTTTGGAACTTGGACTTGGGAGGGGTAAGCCTGGGAGAAGATCCATATTAAGGGGTGGGGAGGAAGAGAACTGTTCTGGGCAGACATAAAACATCATGTGAGAATGATAATCGTGTACACCTCAAACACAAGGTGTGAGAGACAAACTTAAGTGCTTTACTATTTTACTTGGGTTTGGATCTTGGCACAAAGTTTTGTAATCTAGTATCAGTGCAAAAGCATGGTGTAGCTATGTAGAGCAACCTTGGTAAACATTCTCTCTGACACTAACTCTGTGACTCTGGGCAAATTACTTAATCTCTTTGAGCCTCTAGTGACTCCCTAGGGCCTAGCTCCTAAAATATCAGCAGTCACATTTATTGAGCCCTTACTGCATATGTGCCAGGAACCGTGTTAACTTCTGAGAATACAAAAAAGAAGCAAGACAATCCTTGCCCTTAAGGAGCTTACAATCAAATGAATCTTGTGATATGCTTGTACACTGGAAAAATCTGGTGATATGGCAGTACAGTGGAAAGAATATTGATTCTGAAGTCAGAGGACCCAGGTTCAAAATTCCGAAGCTTATTGCCTTACTGTGTGAATTTGGGCAGTCACTTAACCACCTAGACTTGTTGCCTTATTTGTAAAATGAGGTGGTTGGACTAGTCAGGGTGGGGAATCTGAGACCTCAAGGCCACATGTGGCCCTCTAGGCCCTCAAGTGAGGCCCAAACCTCACAGAACAAATCTTGTTTGGATTCAGTGAAAGGGCTGCACTTGAAGGTCTAGAGGGCCACTTGTGGCCTTGAGGTCACAAGTTCCCCATCCCTGGACTTGATGCTCTCTGAAGTCCCTTCCAATTCTCCATCTATGCTCCTATGCTCTGACAAGGAAGCCCCTTGCCCTCCCATTGAGGGAGTTTCTCACCACTCCCTGCTTTTCTCACTGGCAGTCCTCCGTGCCTCTAATGCTTTCCCTCTTCACCTTTGCCTCCTGGCTTCCCTGGCCTCCTTGCCACAAGTCTCTCCCCACTCCAGTCTATTCTCCATTCAGTTGCCAAAGTGATCTTTCTAAAGTCTGACCATGTCACTCCATACCTGGAATTCTCTCCATCCTCATCTCCAATGCTTGGCTTCCTTCAAGTCCCAACTAAAATCCCATCTTCTATAGGAGACCTTCTACTATTCTCCCTTAATTCTGGTACTTTCTCTCTGTTGATTATCTTTACTTTATCTTGTGTTTATCATTTGTATATACTTGTTGCAGGGGTGTGCTGGAGGTAGTTCAAACTGTCTTGACAGAGCTGCTTGTTAAATTTTCAGTATGAGCCCTTTGGAAATTGGCAAACTTTACAAATGGTGTTTGATTTATTGTTTTGTTGGTTGTCTACACTTAAGAAATTATGGATAATATGTTAATAATTATACTTATACTTAAAAGTGTGTTTGTGTACTTTCCCTCCTCTTGGAGAGCCAGTTGTAAAATATTTACCAGCACACTTCTTGCTTGTTTATATGTTGTCTCCCCCATGAGACTGTGATCTCCTTGACCACAGGGAGTACATATTTATGGACCACTTGACTAACCAACCTTCTTCAAGACTGAGCTCAAATCCCTCCTTCTATAAGAGATCTTTCTCAATGTCCCCTTTCCCTCCCCCCTTGTCCTCCTTCCCTGCTTCTCCCAGGTCTCTCAGAGATAACCTTGTATTTAAATTTCATTTATCTAGTATGTACATACTTAGTATTTCCATGTTGTCTTCTCCCATTAGAATGTGGGATCCTGAGAGCAAGGACTTTTTTTTTTCATTTCTTTGTATTTTCAGAGTTTAGTACAATGCCTGGCACATAAGTACTTTAAAAATGCTTGCTGATTGACTTTATCAGACACGGTTATTCCTTTGTGTATTGCTGGGATCAGCCAATATTGAAGACCATAATTCCCTAGTCTTCTTCCCATGCCCAAGGTTACAAAGGTGAACCTTATCCAGAACTGCCTTATCTGTATTTTTGGATTTGGATAAGTATGATTAAGATAACACATAGTTTGGAGATTAAGTAACAGAATGCTATTATTCATATACCTACTAGATTTTAATCTCTTTGAGGTGGGGATTCATATAATACCCCTGTCCCTTCAACTAGCACTGCTTTGCACACAGCTGGCATTTAATAAGTGTCTGTGGAATTGAAACTGAATGCCTTTTGGGCCCCCAGGTCAGTTTACAATTGTCAAAGAGAAAAGCTGCCTTTTCTAAAGGGGTTGTATTAGTGACTGTGGGGAGAGCTGGGGAAGGAAGAAAGAAAGCTTGGGAGAGCAGGGGTCACAAAGGGAAGTTAACCCACAGCATAGAGAACGAAGAAATCACTTGTCACGTCCTTTGTCACGGGTCTAATTTGTTTAAAATCAAATCCATCTGTTCATTTCACACTCTTTGTTCCACTTCCTTGCTACAATCCACAGTGGATTACTCCATTACTTTAAAAACTGGATGCAGTTACAATAAGCTAATAATTTATTTTGTGGTTAACTGCGTCAAGACATTCTGGAATAGCACCAACGTTTCCTTTCCTTTAAAAAAAAAATCTCTTGAAAGATCCCAGTAGTGTTGCATTTTGACCCAAGTAATCCCTTAAATTGGGTTTAAAAAACATATTGTTTACAAGTTCTGAAAGTTTTTCCCTATCACTGGGGAAAAGGTCTGCGGTGATTCAGCCTCTGCCTTCCCACTTGGTGTTTAAATAACCTGCATGTCAAACCTACATTTGCTCCACATGCTCTGAGCCATTACTAATGACTTTTGGCCCAACCAATTCCACTTTCTGATGTTGAAATCTAAAATTAAAATGACTTGTATTCCTTCTCAGGAAAGACTTATCATTTTTCTATGCAATAAACCAGGGCCCCAAGAGGCTTTCACTGGAGTTGTCTCAATCCCCTGAAGGTGTTCCAACCCATTAAAGTATGAGCAGTATTTTGGGTTAGCTAATGAATCAAAGGAACATGTGCTTGTATGCAAGATACAATTTAAAGGAACATGTAATTGGTGACATTCCGTAATCCATTCATGGGAACATTTGCTGATGGGGAAAATATTTGATTTTTTTTGGATGTGAGCCTAATTCTGTATCAGTCCATAAAAGCTTATGGGGGGTCATTATTTTTGATTTGTTGAACATGATTCTGAAGGCAGAGCAGCAATGGAATTTGTGATCTTGCCATGGCAGCTGATTAAGGAATGATTAGCTGGCTTTTTCAACAAGCTTGGATTTGCACTACTTGTGGGTATTACCTCTTTTTTCTCCCTTTTTGTCAAGTACATGTTATTGCTTGCTGCTGTCCTCTACTCCTGTCTTGTTTTGAACAGCTAAACATGTTGGAAAATAGAGTATTTATGAAATTGGATATTAAAATGGCAAGTGGTTTAAAAGTGAGGAATGAGTGTTGAAAGATTCCTGCACATGTTCACAGTAATTTTACATTTTTCATTACTGAGGTAATTAAAAAATTCCTTAGGGCTGAATTATAGTAAAATTTTATGTATCCTTATACTAAGCATAAACTAATTCTCTTTCCCAAGGGATAAGCTTAATTTAAATAAGAAATATTTTTAATTTCACCTAATTTATTCACATTATGAAAAATGGGCATGCCATACTATTTGTATTCAATGCCATTGCTTCCTAAGAATTCTTGCTTGTAGAGACAGTATGATATAATGGAAATAGCACTGCAACAAGGAAGCAGAATCTTAGCATCTTAAGCTTCAAGGGACCTCAGAGATCAGGTTTAACTACCTACCTGATACAGGCGTCCCTCTGCAGCATCCTGAGAAACTGGTCATCCAGTGTCTACTTGAACACCTTTAGGGATGGAGACTCACTACCACTCAAGGAACATCACTCCGTTTTTTGAGTAAGGCTAATTGATGAAATTTTTTCCTTCTCTTGAGCCACCATGTCCCCTTGTAACTTTCACCTTTCCACCTTAGTTTTGTCCTCTCAGAATGACAGGGTAAGGGCCCTGGAAACACTCCTCCCCAACTTTCCTTGAAGTTCCCATATGCGTAAATCTCTGGGTGTTTGCCTGAGGCTATAATCCTCTTAACTGGCCTATCATTGTGGCCTACACCAAAACCTCTGATTCTCTGTTACCTCTAACCTAGCCTAGCCCTTCGTTGTCTGGATGGCCCCAGGTTACTTCTCACCTTTAATTCCTTTTAGACCCCTTCCACGTGGCCCAGGTCCCTGGCATTCGCCTGGCACCCCAGTCTACTGTCCACTCCCATCCAGATCTTCCCACAAATCTTTTTCCTATAAAAAGAGTTAATTTCATCTACCAAGGGGCAGATTCTTAGAGAATCTCACCGGCCTGATCGGTGTTCTAATAAACCTTATCTTTGGCTGAAAAGAGGCTTGGGTGGAATTCATTCGAGGCAGGACCCACATTGCTTGCCCCTGAATTTTGGGGTTACCTGTACCCCCTAGACCTCAACAGGACCAAGCAAAACAATTTCAATACCTCTTCTATATGATAACCCTTCAAATACTGGAAAATAGCAATCATGTTCTCACCAAATCTTCTCTCCTCCAGACAAAGTCCACCTTCTACCATTTATCTTCCTCGTGGTTCTTGTGAGGAAATCACTTTAAAACCAAAATTCTGGAAGAGAGTAAACCATTAAACATAACATGAAAAATATTTGATTTTTATCTGTGAGAAACTCCACTATGAAAATTCTGTCAAATGAGAGTGACAAATGTAAGGAAGATTACAACCAGTCTATGACTTAGATAAATCCTGAGAGTTAGTTGAGGCCCATAGAGGACATCCGGTCACACAGCTATTAAGGATTCAGAGGCATAACCTGGACCCAACTTTTCCTAACTCCAAACTCTGCCTGCTACAAAATGGGAAGTTATTATTTTCAGGTGTGCAGTTCTAGGCACATCACCTAACTTTTCCAATCTGTAAAATCAAACTAGTAATACTAACCCTGCCTCCCTCATTTGAGGATTAAATGAAATAATGTGGGGGAAAATACTTTATAAATTGTTCACATTCAAATTGAAGGTATTATTTATTTAAATGACTGGTACATACAAAATTTTACATATAAGTCATAAATGAGAACTATAATCTTTCCTTACCAAATGTCTCCTTCCCTATTGCTGACAAATATTTAGAGGTTTCCCTTATCCTAAATAAAATAAAAGAAAAAGTCCCTTAATTTGACCTCAAGTTATTATACTGTATCTCTCCTTCGTTTTCTAGCCAAACACCTATAAAGGGTTGTCTATTCCAGTTTTCTCCAGTTCTTCTCTTCCCACTTCTTTCCCAGCTTCTTATAGTCTGGCTTCCAAGCCTACCACTTGCCTTTAACTGCTCTCTCCAAGGTTATCAACAATTTCTTAACTGCTCAATTATAAAATTTTTTCCTGGCCCTCATTCTCCTAGACTGCTCTGTAGTGTTTGATGCTATTGACAAAGTCTTGTTCCTGGATAGTCTCTTTTGTGTTATGCTACTCTGTTGTGGTTCTCCTATCTATATGATCCTTTTCAAGCTGCTTTGTTGGATAATCATCCATCTCTCACCCACCAAAGGTGACTGTCCCCCTAAGGCTCTGTCCTAAGCATTTTTCTCTTTTCTCTATAGTCTCTCTTTTGGTGATACGGTCAGCTCCCGGATGTTCAATTATCCTCTCTATGCAGATAATTCTCAGATCTACATATCAAGCCCCCATCTTTCTCACCTCTAGTTCTACACTGCCAACCGCCTACTGGACATCAATTCAGATATTTTCCCTCTAACCTATGTTCAAAACGGAATTTATGCATTTCCCCTCAAATCCATCCTTCCTCCACACTTAACTCTTAACTGAGCCCTGTAAAGGACTCCAACACTCTCTAGATACTCAGATTGGAGATCTTAGAATCATCCTTCACTGTTCCATCTCCTTCCCTGCTACCCTGGCCCCTTGGCCCCACTGTCGACACAATGTGGTGATTAAAACAATTCCAAGAGACATAGTTGCTGGGTAATTTAATCATTTTATTAATAATGCCAACATGTTATTAATAAAAAAATGGTCATTTCGCCATCTCTCTTAGACCAAAGACCATCATGGCGTCCAGCTCACAATTTATATACCCTTCAAAGCGTAGGTGTTCCAGAGGGGTGGCAATCAACTCTGATTGGATGAGAGTCTTGGGGTGCTTGACCTGTATCACCCAAATCTTGGTAAAAAAGACATCAATCTCCATATCACTTGTTAAGACGAAAGAGAGGATCCACATTTTCCCAGACCTTTCTGAGTAAACACAATGAGCAGGAATACACCTATTAGCCCAAACTTAAAGTATCTTTTACTGTCTTTGTAGATCTTGGCCTGGATGAATCTTTAAGAAAGATTTCCTGCACTGGTTGGTGTCTGGATGAGGAAGTAGAAAAGGAGAAAAACCTTGGTCCTAATATAATAATTAATCATTAAATATAAGAAATGAATATTTATTGATTTCTCACAGCAATCAGTTGCTAAGTGTGGTTGATTTTACCTTTACCACATCTCTTGCATTTGTCCCCTTCTCTCTGCTCCCATATCCTCTACCCTGAAGGGTTTGGGCCCTCATCACCTTCCACCAAGACTATTGCAATAGCCTCCTTATTGTACTTCGTATCTCCCATTTTTCTCTCTCCAGTCCTAACTCCTCATAGCTGTCAAATGAATATCCCTAAGACAAAGATCTGGCTACTGTGGTTTTTTTTTTTAATCTTTCGGGGGTTTGGAGGGGGGGCCCACACTGAGAGGGTGATTGGCAGTACCTAGCTATGTGGAGCAGCCATGGGGCTGTGGTAGCAATGCCTCCTGGGGGAGTAGAGAGGTGAAAGCAAAAGGGGCAAGCATCAGAATGTATTTAATACTATTTTGTTGTGTTCTTTAACTGTAGGTACTTATTCAAGTGGCTCCAATGCTGAAAAAAGTTTTGTGTAGAGAATATGGAGGAAGTGGTAGTCCTTCCTCTCTTCCCCCATCTTACTTCGGGTGGGTGAGATGGGTATTCGTTTTCTAAAGTGTTCTTTTGTTCCTTTAAAGACTGCACCTGACAGATATTATCTTATTCTTCATAAACATCTGTGATTGACCCTGTCATGTGCATTTCCTTCTGTCCCTTTGTTTGTAGCATGTGGGTAAGGAACAGCTCTGGAAGCTATACAGAAGAGGGTGACCTTTCCTAATGCTGATCTGGGATCATAAACCTAGTCTAGCCCATTGTAGGAGAGTTTTGATTCTCTAACTGGGGCATAATTGTGAACAATCCTGTGTTTGAAAGTTACATTCTCAAGGGCAGTTTTATTATGAACTAGACCATGATCCTAAACTGGTGACCCTTAGGGTTATACGATGTTACTACCCTGCTCAAAAATTTCAGGGGATCTCTATTGCTTCTAGGATAAAATATAAACTCCTCAGCCTGGCATTTGAGACCTTCTAGAATCTTGTTCCTACCAACCTTTCCATACTTGTTTCATATTATTGCCCTCAATATGCCTAACATTTCAGTCAAACTGGACTACTGGCTGTTCCCCAAACTCAATATGTCATCTTCTTTCTCTAAGGTGACTTCCATTTATACAAGAATAAGGAAAATCACTGAGAAGGAGAGATTGAAGCAACATGCTTTGAAAAAAATATAGAAAGGGAGTGATCAATTAATCAAGAAGGATTTATTAAGAGTCTGCTTAATAAATAAGTGTCTAATAAGTATCAGGCACCTATGCTAGGTGCTGAGAACACACGGCAGAAATGAAGCAGTCGAACCACTTAACCTCTCTGTGCCTCAACGTCCTCTTCTGTAAAACAGAGATAATAATAGCACCCCGGGTTGTTGTGAGTATTAAATAAGATAATATGTGTAAAGCTTTTTGCAAATCTTAAAGTGCAATGTAAATGCATTATTCATTATTATTATTATTATTGTAGACAACAAGTTTATACAAGACACATATAAATAAATACAAGGTCATTGGGAGGGGATGAGGAAGGTACTAGTGATGAGTATGGGATCTGGACGCCAAAAAGGAAAAACCATGGACTTTACCATATGGCCAAATCTCTGGCATTCGCCTGAGGCTATAATCCTATCAACTGGCCTTTCATTATTGCCCAGATGGCCCCCGGTCACTTCCCACCCTTAATTCTATCTAGACTCCATTCTCCATTGGCCATGTGATCTAGGTCCTTGGTACTCTGTTCACCCCAGCTTACTGGACACTCCCATCCAGATCTTCCTGAGCCCCCTCCTCCAGTCACCCCAAACTACTTGGCCACTCCTAGATCCCCTCCACAGTCTTTCTGTATATAAAGTCCATCTTGTCTCCATTAAAATGCTCAGATTCTTAAAATCTAGCCACTGCTCAGATTCTTAAGATTTGGCCTGCTTGCATTAGCTACACAAATACTTAGATTCCTTAAGAGTCTGGTCAGTATAGCAGATGTTCTAACAAACTTTGTCTTTGGCTGAAAGAAGGCTTGGGTTAAATTCATTCGGGCAAGACCCATGTGTTGTGATTTTAGGATCTCAGCACCCCTAAACCCCTAAACCTCAACACTAGCAGCCATTTGGGGGAACAGTCACTCGAGGGAATAAAAATCTAGGAAGTCTTCACAGAAGAAATTTCATGAGTTAGCAAGAAAGAGATTTGAACATTTTCTTAATTGGCATAGCTTATTTTAAGTTCATCAAAGGTGAGCACCAATTATGAATAGTGGCATTTTTGCTCTCAGTGGCAGAACTGGGAATATTTGTACCCTGGGTGAGTTCTGGGAGCTGCCTCTCCATCTTTCCTGTTGTTGCCATTGCAGGGAAGGGCTAGAGATGACTCAATAGCCTTGCCTCCATGCTGTTTCCTGTTGCAGCACTGTTTACACCTGCCTAGTTATGTTACTTTATGCAATTATGCTAATATTATTATAATAGTGACTTCATAGGTCATGTTGCCCGAAGCATTGTTGTTTACACATTCCAACTGATAGTCTCAAGATGAAAATAACTGAGCAGTATATTTGTTACTATTAGCAGTTGGATCTCTAAAGTGAAAATGACTTCGAAAGGCTAAGGTATTTCTCATAACTTCTGTTGTGTAGTGGAAGGAGACTGTGAATTCAGAAGTCTGAGTACAGTTATCCCTTCCACATCATGACTTTCCTCATTGCATTGTGGGTTAGCATAAGAAATTAAATGGGAATTTTTGGGGAGTTTTGCGGAAGCTGCAGACTACATGTGAAGGCCAGCAGATGACAGAAAAAGGTTAGAAACTCAGAAATGCAGAAAATACATATATATAGTATCATACAATATCTTCTCTTGTATGAAGAGAGGGCCAAAAAATTTTACGGGGGATTTTTCAGATGGGGGGGTGCCATACCCCCAACCACTGTATGTGCAAGGGATGGCTATATTAGCCGCAGCTCTGTCCTGACTTATGTGACTTTGGGGCAAATGAATTTGCCTCCTTGGGACTTTTTCCTCATTTACAAAATGAAGGGATTAGAAAGATACTCTCAAAGGTCCCTGAGAGCTCTCAGATTCTGGTGAGTCTATGAACTTAATGTGGGCAACAAACATTACCCATCAGTTTCACTTTATTTAGTCAATTACTTCTCACCTTTTGCTCAGTAGTTGGTTGATTGTTGTCCCTGCTCAAAGAGGACCACAATGACATCACTATATCTGGGTCAAGGTACAGTGTGTCCCACTGTGGCTGATCAGACTAATATGAGCTTGGAAGGCTTTACCACAGGGTGGGCTCAAATAGTCCATATGAACATTTGGAGTGGAAATGTCTCTAAATTTGCACATCTCACGTTTCTTTTGAGCTACTGCAATTCTCACAGATGCAGGTACACCATACTGGGTGGTCCTGTGCCAGTGTCTCCCATGTCTCACAATAGCCTGTGAAGAGTAGAAAAGGAATATTCTGGGTTGTAATAATAATGATGATGATGATGATAACAACAGAAGACATTTATGGAGTGGCAGGATTCTTGTTATTATTTTATTTCTAATATTTCTTATTCTGCTAACTCAAGATTACAGGATGCTAGCTCTGGAACTAGAAGGAATGTCAGAGGCTCCTTTTTTCAACCCCTTCATTTTACAGTTGAGAACATTAAGGCTTAGGGAGCCCCAAGGTCACACAAATAGTAAATATCAGAGGTAGGATTTGAAGCCAGGTTCTTTCTGCCGTACTACACAAATTCCAGTGAGTGTTTTAATTCTATTTATAGCCTTTGTTATTCCTTCCTCCCCCCTTTTTTTTAAAGGCAATGCAAAAAAAAAATAAAATAATAATGATCTAACTTATTTGGACAGTTAAAAAAATTCATTTTGACGTACAATGCAGCTGTGTAAACCCTATATAGGAATCTTTCCTGTCTTCCGTCCTCAAGGTTCTCTTTATTTTAGCCAAAGGCCTCAATCAGATCTGCTGCCCAGAAGCTTCTTCATCTTTTTAACACCTCTCCTTCCTGTCCAGTGCTTTTTAAATCATTAATTTATCTGTGATGGTACAAATGTCTCCTTTTTGAATATTAATCATTTCTACAAAGCTATTTAAGAGAGCGTTAAGTTGCTAATGTATGTGATCCCTTTTTAACGGCAAATTTCCAAGGAAGTGCTACAATAGGGGAGATGGTGATGATAAATTCAAGAGGAGAGGAATATGGAATTCAGAGAGCAGCTTGAATGATTTGCTGTTAGCATGGGGCCCAATAACACTACAAAGCTATAAACTCTGTCGATCTAGATTGCCCAGTTAGGTGGCAGAGATGCAATTTGTCTTTTCTGAAGTCGCCTGCTGCTTGCTAGCTCCATCTCCTGTCACAGCCTATTAGCTCCCCAAGAAAATTGGTGGGAAATTGCCTGCAGATTGTAGGAAATTGCATCTCCAGGCCCTGGAAAAAATGTGGGATAGCACAACACTGACCCTCCCAGAGCAGCTATTAATACAGCAAAAAGTGACCTTTGACTTGCTGGGGAAACGACTTGGCTATTTGCTGAATAAAGACTGTATTATATGTGGCCAAAGGAGGGTACAAATGATTATCCTAGCTAGGCTTGCTGCCAACCTGCTTTTCAAAGCTTCAACATTAGTTAGGGGGGTTTTGTGTTTGTTTTTGGTGGGGAGTTTTTGAGTGTTGGGACATTGAAAGTGGATGATAGTCTGGTTATGTCATACTTAAAGTGCCTTTTCCCTGGGTCAGAAATTATTGAAAGGAACTACTCAGGAATCTGTAAAGCAACAACAAAAAAAAAAAAAAAAAAAAAGAACAAAAAACTCCCCAAACCTCTGCAGTAAATCTTTAAAGAAAAAAATGAAAAACCCTACAGTAACAGCACTCACATGCATTGTTTTTTTGCACTACTCTAATTTTTGGTGCATATTGGATCTTTTCCCCTCTTAATTTCATTCTCCTGTCCTTCTGTCTCTCCTAATTTCAGAACTATTTTCTTCAAAGACCAGCTTCAGAGTTTGAGAAATAAAGATAATACAGTGTTTCACAGGAATATGTATTGGGCATATTTTAAGCTTCATTAACATTTTCTAACAAAAAATAAAGATCCTGACATGCAATTTATAGTCTTGTTCTCCTTCCTAGAGAGAGCCAAGCTCTCATTTCTTGAGGAATCTTTATGGAGTGATGCAGCTGTTGGGCAGCTGCTTCTGAGAAGGTACAAAAGTGACTTCAGTCCAGCAAGTTCTAGAAACTTTTCTTAGTAGCCTGAAAGGCATTTTACCATCTCTGCTGTGGGCTAACAGGTCCAAAGTCAGAGGGTGGATGTGTTATGCCATAATTTGTAGGAAAATAACGCGATGGGAACCTTCAGATTTGAATATGAAGACAGTGTTGACCATCTATTAAATATTATAAGACAAAAACAAGATCTTAACATCATACATACTCTTCTCATGTCTCATAGGTTTTGAACTGGAAGAGGCCTTAGGCATCTCATAGCTCAAGCTCTTCATTTTATAGATAAGGAATATGAAATTGAGAGAGGGCACAGGACTTGCCCTAGGTCCAACAGACCCAGCAGCAAGGCTAAAATTCAAACCCAGGTCTTCTAATGCCATTTCTTATGCTCTTTCTACTACACAATATTGCCCTACTCCTAAATGAACTATGATATAAAATACCCTTCTTTCTTTAGAAAACCTTAGTAAGTAATAAGAAATAAGAAAGCCTTGCTCCAGGTGGAGAAAGTCTCAGCTTTTCCAGAATCATGAGATTACATAATGCTTTAAGGTTTGGACAGACCCTTCCTTACAGGGAGGGAAGGGAAAAGGAAGGAAGGAAGGAAGGAAGGAAGGAAGGAAGGAAGGAAGGAAGAAAGGAAGGAAGGAAGGAAGGAAGGAAAGAAGGGAAGAAGGAGAGGCATCTCAGTAAATGCAAATGCAAAAATGGAGACGTTCTCAGCACACTTGGAGCTTAAATTCTAATGAGAAGAGACAATACAAATAAAGGAGTGGAGGCTGGAGAGGAGAGTTTTGGTCTGGGAAGTCACAAGGATGATAAGTGGAGTCCTGAGGCAATTGATTAACAATTGATTAACATTTCTTGGAATGGTAGTGTGGATTAGATTTCTGTTCCCTGAGCAAGAAGCTGGAAGTGGGTGGGAGGAGCAGTGAGGGGATACTTGTTTATCTGGAAGGAAGTTGGAGAGAGAGTACATTGTGGTGGATATGGGGATGCCTAAATTTGGTGAACTTTCACTAACAAGAAGTGCAAGTCCCAAGGTAGGAGCAAGAGTGCTGGGTTTGATACAGAATGGAAAGGAGCAGCATGGCAGGAAGATTCTGGAGAACAAATATTGTCCCATTTTGTAGAGGGGAAAACTAAGGCACAGAGAAGTTTAAATGACTAGCTCAAGGTCAAAAGTGGTAGCGATGGGGTTCTGGCCCTGGAAACCCCTCCCCCCCAACTTTCCTTGAACATTCCCTCATAGGGTCAATCTCTGGGCCTTTGCTTGAGGCTATAATCCTCTCAACTGCCCTATCATTGTGGCCAGTTGGCCAAACTTCCAATTCTCTGTTCCCTCTAACCATGCCCAGCTCTTCATTGTCTGGATGGCCCCAGGTCACTTAATTCCTTCTAGATCCCTTCCATTTGGCCCAGGTCCCTGGCCTTTGCCTGGTACACCAGCCCTTTCCCGTACCTCCCAGTCACCCCAGTCTACTGTCCTCTCCCATCCAGATCTTTCCACAGATCTTTTTCATATAAAAAGAGTTAATCTCATCTACCAAGAGGTGGATGCTTAGAATCTTGCCACTTGACCAGTGTTCTAATAAACCTTGTCTTTGGTTGAAAGAAGGCTTGGGTCAAATTAATTCGAATCAGGACCCACCTTGCTTGATCTTGCATTTTGGGGTTCCCAGCATCTCTAGACCTCAGCAGTAGGAGTTAGGATTTGAATCCATGTCTCCTAGTTCTTTCCACCATACCACACTGATGAGGTGATGGGACCTGGACCCCTTAAAGGAAAAGACCATGTCTTTGAAAGCAACTTAGTCCCTGAATTTTCCTATACATTTCAACAGTTCAGCAGCTCAGATCACTGGCACCTCTGCCCAAGGCAACTGGCCCACCCAGATCACCTAAATTAGCTTACTTGACATTTCTTTCACTGTCAGTTTACTTGACATTTCTTTCACTCTTGTCCTACCCCAGACTACTTGCCCCAGATTTCTGACCACTCCTTAATCCCATCAGGATCATTAGCCTATTTGATAGTCCTTTCACTGTTGCACCTGGCTCACCCCAGACTACTTACCATCCTCAATCCCAGCCAGATCCTTTCACTGTCCTTTTTATATATCAGCATCTGTCTCATCCCCATTAAGTTGCAGGTTCACTAGGAACCCTGCCCACTTCTATCAGCATTACAATAAACCTTGTTACTTGACTGGAAGAAGGTTTGAGTATGTGAACTCATTCCAGGCAGACACTGCCCTATACCCTGACATTTTGGGGTTCCCAGCAACCCCAAACTGAATCAATACTGTCCTAAGGATAGTTGGTCTCTTATGTTTGGTTCATGTTTCTAAAGAGATAAGGTGAGAGAATATCTAGGGATACCCTTGGTTTATGTCTGAATGAGGGGGCTAGATTGGAAGAATGGTTGCAAAACACAGGACTCTACCATTTCTATTGCCAGTCTACTCCCTTTTCTTTCTATTGGGGGATTCTCAGGTATCCCAGTGTCCTATTCTCTGGATACACATCACAGAAAATGCCCAGAAACCTAAGGCTGCATCTTAAACTAAACTGCCATCTCCTAACAGTTACTCATACTACAGCTGAAAACAACTAACCAACCAGTATTTTCTAAGAGCCAGTTATGTGTGCAGCCATGTATGTACGTATGCATGTATGTATGTAAGTGAGCATGTGTGAACAAAAGAAAATATAAAGACCAGTTTCTCTAACCTACAGGAGTTCACAAAAAAGTGAAAAACGTTTTATCAGGTGGGAAGATTGATTGCAGGGCTGGCCATGGATTGTGAGGTAGGACCAGGAAAGCGGTTATAAGATATGGTTTCAGAAGGTAGCAGCACCACTTTGATGTACCTGGGTCAAATTCAGTCCAGTAATGGGCAGGTGGTGAGCACAGAAGACAGTCTAATGTGTGTGTGTGTGTGTGTGTGTGTGTGTGTGAAGGTGGTGGTGATCAACAGAGAGAACCCACAGTAGGTGTAGTCACAACAGAAGATAGCCTATACTCCAAATATTCTTATAGAGAGAATGACTCTGGAGGACAGTGCTTAAATCAACAAACATTTCTTAAATGCCTACCCTATGCCAAGCACTATGCTAACCTAAGTAGTCACCAAAAAAGAAGAGGCATGCCTTGCTTGGGAGGTAGCATGCCAGTGGTCTGGGAAAATTCCCAAGCTCAACAGCAAAGAGTTGGGCTATTGGAGAAAGGGATAGATGATGCTTACTCTGTCAGGAGGCTCCCACAAGGGCACCACTACCATCTAATACTATCTAGTCACTTTTCCTAGCTAACCCCACCCCATCCTCTAATTATTGGGACAGATTTTAGGAAATGCCATTCCTGCTACAAAGGTGAGATAATCCTACCTGCTTTCCCATAACGGTTAATGATATTGAAGCAGTATGATATAATAAATAGAGCAATGGTTATGGAGTTAGAAGGCACTGAGTTTGAATTAAGTTACTTTATTTCTCTGGACCTCAGCTACCTTATCTGTAGAATTAAGGGGTTGGACTTAATGACCTATAAGGTCCCTTCCACCAGCAATAAATCTATGAACCTATGCCAAATAAGGGCAAGCTTGGAGCTATTTTAGTTTGGAGAGATTTTGTTCAAACCATTTTCCCTATAAACTGTATTTCTATCAAAATTTAGTTTAAGAGGCTCCTCTAAAATTCAGATTGGGACTTGACTCTAACCTCTAGATAATTTGCAGGAGATGGGGGATGGGCAGGGGAGTGGGTTCTGAGGACACTTAAACATCATTTCTGAAATCAAACTGTATAGCTTGCCTCATTCTACATAGCCTTTACATCACATTGAAGGGCTGGAGAAGGGGTGATGATCAACTCATCATGGTCTAGAATAATGATCAAATAACTTTTTATCTCCTGATTACTCTTTTTCCTCCACGAATCATAAAATTCACCTTGAAGGGTTTCACAGCCATCCAGGACAAGTTTCAAATCCAATTTTATTTGCAGGTGTGTAACATGGTAGCCTCCTGCTTTGTGTCTATGCAAATCCAAAGTGGTAGTGTTCCCCAAGATTTCTGATTTTGTGATGAGTTTCTTCAGGCCATAAGAAAAGATGGGTAGTACTTGAGACAATTCTTTCTTTCTTTTTCTTTCTCACTCTCTTTGTTTCTTTCTCTCTTTTTCTTTCTTTCTGCTCTTTCTTTCTTTCTTTCTTCTTAGCTACTGTTATGAGATTGCATGATTACCTCCAATTTACAGCTGGAAAGACTAAGGTCCAGAGAAGTTTCATCTTACCAAAGGTCCCAACATAATAGATGTCAGAGCTACTGTTGAAATGTGCTGATTCCCCAAACCTAAATGGAACTCATTGGTTGACAGAGCATTCACATAATCCCAGGAGAGAAAGCAGATTGCTTTCTAGCCCCTGAGGATGAGATCATCACTCGCTTTTCATTGGTCAGATAATGAAGTAAATACTAGTTACCAGAAGATCATCCTCCCCTTTCTCAATAAACATTCTCCAATCTCTGTCTGCTGGGAGAAAACAATAGCTGTATTTCCTTTTGTTCTAAATCTTCACTTCCAGTCTAGGGTCTTTCCTTCATCGTTGTGTTTTAAGAAGGGTTAGATGAGAGGGTTAATCCAATTCTCTTATAGCTTTGTAAGACTACATTCCCCAGAAAGATACTGGTTGTCCCATCTATTAGGCTGAGCTATAACCTGGGGAGTATGTTACTTACTTTCTCCTTTCCTTGAATTCATCTTTATTGAAAATTTTTAAGCAACTTGCAGTCAACTGTGTGTGAAGTAATGTTTGGTCTGATATATTAGTTGACATGGTCATTGACATTTCTTGTGTCAAAAACCACAGTGAATCCAGAAATAAGAGGAATATGGTGGGGGTGGGGCGGGAAGTGAAGCACAACTCACCAAATTTACTTTCAATTTGTTGTAAGCACCTTCATAGCAATTAGGCATTTCTAAACAATGAAATATTAAATTGGAAGTCAAGTATACTACTTTCTTGCCATCTGTAAGTTGTTTACTTCTGAGTAGAAGATCACACCTTGAACTCAAGAAGACCTAGTTTTAAGTGCTGCTTTTGACACCTACTAGTGATGTGAATCATGGGTAAGTCATTTAACTCTAGGAAATGCTTTATAACTATAGTTACAAATGAGTTGTTGATCTATATTAGTGGAGAGAATGGGAACTTACCATGTGAATAAAATCATAGATCTAGGCCAGGGGTGGGGAGCCTGTGGCCTTGAGGCCACATGTAGCCCTCTAGGTTCTCAAGTGTGGCCTTTTGACTGAATCCAACAATGTTCTGTGAAGTTTGGATTCAGTCAAAGAGCCACACGCCAGGACCTAGAGGGCCACATGTGGCCTCAAGGCCGTAGGTTCCCCACTCCTGCTCTAGGCAAAAGAACATTATTCTATTTCCAGTTTATCCTGTACATAGCATGTTTGTAAATAGTTGCTTGCATGTTGGCTTCCCTACATTAGACTGGGGCCCATTAGACTCGAGAGCAAGGACTATTTCCTGTTTTTGTTTTTGTTGTTTTGTATCCCTCATGCTTAGCACAGTGCCTAACATATTGTAGGCACTTAATAAATGCTTCTTACTAACTGGCTTTGATGTGAAATCCCATATACTTTCTATTACTACTCTGCTTCCATGCTAACCTGACTTTACCTATCTCATTTCTGATATTTCTTCAGTATGGTAATTGCTATTTCTTTGGTATAATAGTAATATTTTTGACAATAATAATAATAGCTAGCATTTATGTGACACTTTGAGGTCTGCAAAGAAAGCACTTTACAAATATTGTCTCATTTTATTCTCACAATAACCCTGGGATCTAGGTGTTATTATTATTCTCATTTTACAGAGGAGGAAACTGAGGCAAAGAGAAGTTAAGGGATTTGCCTGGGATCATATAGCTAGTACATATTTGAGGCAAAATTTGAACTCATGTCATCCTGACTCCAAGCTCAGCATTCTATCCACTCTATCCACTTTAAGGTTTGAAGCAGACTTCACACACACATCTCATTTAATACCTTACAAGAACCCTGAGAAGCAAGTTTTATAGGTATTTTTTTTAATCATTCTTTTACAGATAAAGAAATTGAGGCTCAGAGAAATGATGTTTTGCGCATTGTCCCATAAGTAGTAATTTACTTTTTTTTAAAACATCATTTTTTTTTGTTGTTGTTTGTTTTTTACTCAATTGGGGTTAAGTGACTTGCCCAGGGTCACACAGCTATTAAGTGTCAAACATTTGGTCTGAGGCCGGATTTGAACTCAGGTCCTCCTGACTTCAGGGCCAGTGCTCTATCCACTACGCCACCCAGCTGCCCTAGTAATTTTCAAAAGCAGGATTTGAACCTCAGTTTCTTTTGAATTCAAGTCCAGTGCTCTGCCTCTCAAAAAGTGACTCTAGAAGTGCCTGAGCACTACAGCACAGGCTTCAGAAAGATCAGACCAATGTTCTTTGAAATGTATATATTTAGCAGAGCATAGACTTGATTTTTCTGGATGCTGGTTTAGTGGTTGCTTAGTTACTTCTTTGAATACCAAGGAAGTAATGACAGGGGCAGAGAATAGCATGGGATTTGGAGTCAGAAGGGCTGGGTTTGAATCCTGACACTGTTTCTAACTAGCTGTGTGTCTTAGCCAAATCACAACTTCTCTAAACCTTAAGCTTCTTCAACTGTAAAATGAGAGGGGCATACTCAAAAACACCCAAGTCCTTCTGGCTCTAAATCCTATGACCCTCTAATACAACATAAACAGAAGCAAAAAGCCCAAGTATTGTTGAAATTCATAAGCTGAATACCAAAAAATTAGTAGCTCAATCCATGCAAAGTGCTGACTTGGTGTCTAATCTCTTTGTCATCTGGCGTTTTATGGCCCATAATTCCATTAACCATAGCTTCCATATATCTATGTTACAAAAGATGTATGTTTTGCTCCTGTCATCTTTCCCATTCATGTTGACATCACCTTAAGCAAAAAGAGATGAGAGCTTGACCTATTAGGCTCCTAAATAAATGGTCTCAAACTTTTTAATCATGTACCCTTATCTAGAAAACATTTTTTAGTATATACCCCTAATATATAACTCTATCTATCTGTCTGTCTGTCTATTCGTTTATCTGTCTATCTATCTATCTATCTATCTATCTATCTATCTATCTATCTATCT
>NW_020954610.1:69072941-69130224 GCF_900497805.2 Vombatus ursinus
TCTATCTATCTATCTATCTATCTATCTATCTATCTATCTATCTATCTATCTATCTATCTATCTATCTATCTATCTGTCTGTTTGTCTGTTTGTCTATTTGTCTGTCTGTCTATCTATCTATCTGTCTGTCTGTCTGTGTTTTTGTCTATCTATCCATCCATCCATCTATCTATCTACACACATACATATAATATACCTGTACTACTATACTAATAATAACATATATTAGAAAATACACAAATATAAATTTTAAAGGATGAGATAAAAATGAAATAATATTTGCTTTTAGAGTCAGTAGGGAACCACAGGAGTTGATTGAGTGGGAAGTGGGGGAAGGAGTGACATTGCCAGACATGCTTTAGTAAAATCATTTTATTTATTTATTTATCATTTATCATTTATTTATTTATTTATCATTTATTTTATTTATTTATTTATCATTTATTTATTTATCATTTATTATTTATATTATCATTTATTTATTAACTATGGGGATAATGAATTGGAGAAGGTAGAGACTTGAGGCAGAGAGAATATGTAGGAAGCTACTGCAGTAGTTCACGTGAGAGGTAGAATGGTGGCTGTGTGAGTGATGAGTAGGAGACAGGACATCAGAGATGTGGAGGCAGAAACTATAAGGTTTGTCAACTGATTGGATATGGGGGATTAGGGAGAAGGAGAAGTATAACATGATGTTTAGATCTCATCAAAGATGATAATCTTGGTGACTAGAAGGATTGAAGGGTGCCCTCAACAGAAATAGGTTCAGAAGAAGGGTGGGTTTGGGGGGTAATAACATAATAAGATCTGTGACAATATTACAACCTATCCATACCTGTTCACTCTATTCCATCAAAAATGAAAAGGATCAAGGTGGGATTCTTACTCAATGGATAGGAACCAGAGTCCACGCTTAGAAAATATGGCAGCCGTGATCTGGGGAGCATGGATAAGAGTGTTGGGGATAAGATGGAGCAGTTTTCTGAAATTGCAGCTATTCAGCTGCTGTCATAGATAGCCAGGTAGGGATTAGGGTTTCACTATTCTCCAAAGTTGTCCTGAGGGTCCAACTCCCATTGGGAAGGCAGTTGGGAATTTTTGTAATAGAAGGAGGAGACAGAATAAAGAAGTGATGGAGGATAAAGATAGATATGATTGTGTTAGAGAAAAGCTCCTCATTGACTATCACAGGCAATGTGAGATGAGACCCATCTTCGTATCTGCAGTTTGGTCCATGTACTCTTTAGAGCCAGAAATACCTCTCTTCCCCTCTCCCATGGTGGGCCCTAGCCCCGACTTGGGAAACCATTGTCCTAAATGATCTCTTGTTCACCAACCTCTCTCCTCTCAAATCCATTATTCATATTTTCCTCAACTCTTTTAATTATATGTACGTTGACAACAGTTTTTTTGTTGAATCTAACTTTGTTATCTCTAGTTTTTGGCAAAATGTCTTGCATAGAGTAGGTGCTTAATGTTTATTTAGTTGAAATTACCTCGTGACTTATGTGCATTATGGTGGTCCTAACACACTGCAAATACAAACTGTGTTCAACATAGTTGTAATGATACATAATGAATTATATTCTAATTGGTAATTCCTGCCAGATCTAGAATTCTACTCACTATATAATAGCTCCAATAACCAGAATAATAATCTTCCACTAAACACCTTTTCCAAAGCTTCATCATATTGAACTGAGTTCTCAAAGGCTATAAGAACTGAATATAAGCTCTCATGGGTCAAGATGAAAATTCATCTCAACTCAAACGAACTCAACAAATGTTTGTTAAGTGTCTGCTACTCAAGGCATTGTGCTAGGTATTGGAAATACAGATTTAAAAAAGATACTGTCTTGGCCCTCAAGGAACTTGCATTCTAATGAGACAAAAAGAGAAAGAGGGCTCAGCATGGGCCCAGCAATTTGCCATGTCTTTACTATGAGGACCATTCTAGCTAACTATGGAAAGGCTGATAATCAGAGGATTCACCATCAGGAGATGTGTGTGTGTGTGTGTGTGTGTGTGTGTGTGTATGTGTTTGTCAACCATAATCAATGGAGATAATAAATGGAGAATAGTACCTTACAGCATGAAAGAATGCCTCAGTCCTTGGCCATGCTTTCGTCACTTCACAGCTGGACTATTGCAATATGCAGGTCTCCCTGCCTCAGTTTCTTCTCATTACAATCCATTTACCACTTAGCTGCCAGAGTGGTTTTCCTAAAGTACAAGTCTGATCATGTCACTCCCTTACACAATAAATTTCAATGATTCTCACTACCTCCATGATCAAATATAAAATCTTCTGTTTGGCATTTGAAGCCCTTCATGACTTGGCCTGTTCTAACCTTTCTAATCTTAAACTCTATTCCTCTCTATGTATTCTACTATCAAGAGACCCTTCGGCCACCTTGCTGTTCCTTGACCGAGATACTCTATCTCCCAAGTGACTATCTCCCATGCCTGGAATGCTCTTCCTTCTTGCCTTGTCCTCTGACTTCCCTTGCTTCCTTGAAGACTCAGCTCAAATTCCTCCTTATATAAGAGGTCATTCCTGAATCACCCTCCTGCATCCCACGCTTCTCTCTAAGATTACCTCCAAATTACCCTGTATTCATCATACTTTGTACATGATTGCTTATATGTTGTCTCTCCTATTAGAATGTGAATTCTTGAGGTGACAGCCTATGTTGTTTGACTTTCTTTATACTCCTAGTGCTTAACACAGTGCCTGGCAAATAGTGGGTACTTAATAAGTGTACAGTGACTTATTTTTGACATGCCATATGACCACATTTGCTCTTGGAAGAGAAAACCTTTCCTTGAATGTTACTGCCATGGTTGCATGAGATTGTGTCACATTTCATGGGGTGTTGTGGGCTTGGCATTGATGTTCAAATACCATATAGCAACCTGGAGTCATTAGAAATGCTACCAAGGGCTTAGGAAGAAGTGATGGATGCTTTAGTGGGAGGAGGAGGAGAGAGAGTGAAGGCGGATGATGTATGGGTTCAGGCACTAAGGGGCTTAGTTGATACAGGTACAGTATTTGCATTCCCAATTTGGCCTTAAGCTGAGCCACTTGCTTCTGAACATTTCCACAAGGCATTGCCATTTTAGTTATTTGTATTGCAATTGATTTTATTTTTCCTTGCTGAACAGACGGATGCACAGCACAAAAACAAAATATGCCCCCTTATTGCTGCCTTTTCAGCTTGGGGGGGTGGTGTGATTTTTTTTTCCCAGTTAAATCCTATAAAGGGAAACTTAGAACCCTCTTCTGCCAAGACTATTCAGTACATGTCAGCTGTGCTATTTTTCTTTTCTTTTTTTAAAGGCGCTTTAAAAAAATAGCAAATGTCTTTCTTTTTTCACGACTTTAAAGTCTAAGGTTTATCCATAGCAATTTCCTTTGCTTTGGTATGAAGCCTGAAAATACGCCACGAGCAAGGCATTTCATCAAAAGTAAAACATTGCCAGTTATTTCCCGTGTTTCCAGCTCCTTAGGAGGTCCAGGCTGTTGCACCACTCTGAAGCTACTCGTGTTATGAGGAGCAAAATGAAAGAAAACAGAAATTAAACAATAAGACTGCTTCAGTGCTGATCAATTGTCTGACTATCCCAAGGACCTCAAGATTCTCTTCAGAAAAATAACTTTAATTTAATTGCAGTTTATATGATTTCTTGCTCCTGGGTTTTCCTTTTGCCTTTTATTTAAGAAATTGATTCCCAATTTCAAATAATTTTTTGGGGGAGAAGAGTCTGTTTATCTTTTTTAATGAAACAAACAAACAACAACAACCAGAAACCAACTTCACAAATGTCCCATTTGCTCCAAAGGCCAAGAAATTTTTTAATCCTATTTCAAGGTTTCAGAGAGGCACTGTGTTACAGTGACTTCTCTCTGTTCTTCACATATGACACTTTGGACCTTTGCACTGGCCATCCCACATGCCCGGAACATAATCCCTCTTTACCTCCACCTAAGTGAGTACATTTCTTCCTCTAAAATTCAGCTCAAGTACTATGTTCTGAGGGAAACCTTTCCTGATCTGCCTCCTCCAAACTCAACTCCTTCACTGCTGATGCCCTCCTTTCCAAGTTATCTTGTATTTAACTACTTTGTACATATTTGATTTATATTTGTGTTGTTTACATTTTTACATGTACTTGTCATCTTCCCCATTAGGATGTAAGACCCTTAGACTGTAATAGCGATTATTATTTCATTCTTTGGACTTGTATCTCTAGCATAGAGATAGTTCCTAGCAAAGGTCCTGGCCCATAGTAGAAATTTTATAAATGCTTGTTGATTGACTGACAACTTCCATTGCCTCAGATCTCTTATCAATAAAATTAGGGAATTGAACTAGATGGTCTCTCAGTTTCCCTGCAGCTCTCAATCTGTCACCCTGTGATCTAGCTTGATTCTTTGGAACTCCATGTCTAGAATCTTCTTTGATGGGAACTTAAAGGTTCCAAGGTAATTGTTGCTGACAGGGCCTGTGACATCAGAGGTAAGAACCCAATAAGATGCAACAGAATAATACCCTTTCCCATTCTATAAAACATACTGTGCCTCTGTTGCATGATATAGCTTTGGTATTTTGAACTGAAAAACTTGAGGTAACTGGGGAGGAGGTTACCTGTCTCCTAGATCATTTATTCCTTTCGTTTTGCTGCTGGGACTAAAGATCAATTACTCCCCCCCACACCTTGATTCTAAGGTATCCTTATCTCTTTTCCCTTCCCTCCCTCTCTAGCCCCTTGAATGTCTTGAGGTTGAGTGCTTTTTCTTGGGTAAGAAAGATAAAAGGTGTCCATAATAAAATACCTTTGGCATTATTGGCTGGTTTGCTTCTTCTGTAAAAATTGCTTAAGTCTCCTCCCCCCTCCCCCCCACAAAAAAGCAATTGAAGCAGATTGGGACAATTGTTGTTGTTTGTCCTTCATTCTGGAAAAGGACCAATGACATCAAGAGCATAATGAGTTGGGCTTGAGTGAGGCAAAGCTGTGCAAAATCATCAATCTCACTCTCCTCCAGCATCATCAAAGTCCAGGGGCAAGACAAAGGTCAAGATGCCTGGTGATCTCCCAGGATGCAGTGGGTGACCTTGGCCTTTCTAAATCAACATCTTTCCCAGGTCTCATTTTGTCTGAGGCTACACCCATTCAATGACTAAGGGCTAGGTAAGAATTGTGGCCCAATTTACCACCCTAAGATATCAATCTGGGAAGGGAAGATCCTCAGAATTTTTGGCCAGAACAGAAAACAATTGCTATTTGTTTTCTAAGCCATCAAAACCTAAGCAGTAAGCCACAAAGGTTTGGGCTAGGCCTATTATTGGTCTTTCAATGAAAGCCAGAATGATTAGACTGGGATAATTACTAAGAGAGAGGATGCCCAAAGAATTTGGGTCAGGTTAATGCCTGCTTGGGGGTTAATATAATTTTAGGGTTAATTTCTGGATTCAAGGTATATTTATACCTAAAAATATCCCATGTCATGACCTTATTATTTTATTTTACAACCTCTTCCTACTACTTCAGTCTGAAGGACTTTGTAAAGTGATGCCATGATAAATGTTGTTGTGAGGGTCAAATGACTTAGCATATGTAAAGCTCTTTGTAAGCCTTAAACTGTTATATAAATGTTAGTTATTATTGATGTTATTTTTATTATTGTTGTTACAGAGATCCTGAATCCAAATATAATGAAGACAAAGGTAACCTGCTTTTCAGCATCTTTTTTTGGGGGGAAAGGTTTTTTTTAACTGTGTCACCTGCTATTCTCTCATAAAAGCAGTTTTACCCTATTTTCTTTCTTTTGGGGAACCAGACCAAGAAATAACCAAATTATCCAGCTATGTTCTATTAGAGAACAAACAAGAATTGCATTAATGGCTCCTTTAGTCAGGTTAGAACTAACTAGATTTCATTAGCTGGCATTTATAATAGGGGAGATATATTAGCTCACTTCTCCACTGCTGAAATGACTGATTTTTCATCTGGTATTTTTTAGACTCACCCTGAAAGACTCTGATGATCCCATCCTCACTACATTTCACCTCTCTACCCAGACTTTTTAAAGCCTGAAGCCTGCACCCTCTTGGCATCACAATACATGACAGATGCTTGGAGGAAAGAATCAGGTCTGCAAATAAAGGAGGGTTAACACACTGGTCACAAAGTTCTGGATTTGCTGCCACTACTGCTAAGAAATCATACCAAGCAACATAACTCTGCTTTCAAAACTCGTCTTGGAAGTGCGTTAGAACCTGGCTAGGATTTATGACCTCTCTTTAAGATAGACTTTTCAGGGGGATATTGGGAGTGGGGATGTCTGAACCCGTGATTGCATCAAAGTAGGGAACTTGGGTAGGGAGACTCTCTCTACTTATTTAGATCAATAACTGATCTGTGACTTGCAGTTATAGAGGGTTGCCTAAGGGGAGGTAAAATCACCTGCTCATAGTCACATAGCTAGTATATATCAAAAGAGGGCCTGAACTCATGTCTTTCTCAATCTAAGGCCAGCCCACCACACTACTTCTCTGTATTAATGACACTATTAATTGGTAGTATACACACCGAAATGTTCACCAAAATAACTTTGTCACACATGATTTTGGAACATGGATTTCTATGACCAAAGAATTTCTCATCTAATCAACAGTCTACTGGTGATCAAAGCCTCCCCATATTTAGTTAGGTTCCTTCTTGGACAGAAGAGTCATAGAGTCATAGATATGGAGCTGGAAAGGACCTGCAAGGCTAGATATAGTCTAATCCCAGATATAACCCCAGATCTCCTCATTTTGCACTTGTGAAAACTGAAGTCTAGGTGTTTAAATGACTTGTTCAAGATTACACAGGAAGTACCTATTAGAAGCTGGAGTTAAACTCAAGTCCTCTGACCCCAAAGTCTGATCTAGTGTTTCAACTGTACCATGCTGTCTCTCTCTAGGACTTACCTGAAGCCTTTTCACCTTGGTAGAACTGATGAGAACTCACTGTATTGGCATCACCTTTGGGAACTTTATGTCATCTCTACTCCATAAGGAGACATCTGAATAGGGCTTTGTGTAGGCCAGTATCATATCTTCACCAACAGAGGGAGTCTAGTCAAGGAATTAATGAATAGGTCATTAGAGTGTGGTAGGTCACTGCAGATTGGTGTCTACTGAAGACCTGTTTATATTGAGGCCCCAGGGTCCATGAGATAGTGACTGAAGAAATCACTTTATCCTATTCATGTGGGAGCGTGGAGAGTTGAAGCAGCCTGAGAGTTGAGAATTTTATAAGTGGGTTGAGGGGAAGATATGAGGAACCCTCAGGGAAGTTTGAGTGCCACTGGATGAAAACGAGCTCCTTCAGTGTGAGGAAGGCAGAGTGTGGATGCCTGGCCCTGCCACAGACTCCATGCTGTAGTGGCATGGCAGCCCCTCATTAAAGCAGCACACTTGTTCCTCCTTATATCTTCCCTTCAGTCCACTCACTTCTTGTCTCTCAGGAGGCTTTGCCTCTCCCCTCTCTCAAAGGAAAGCAGCCATTCCAACAAAGTCTGATGGGACTCAGGGGCACAAAGAGACAATCATTGGGGAATTTCTGTCTCCAGTGACATTGGTCTCCAATAAGAAGCTATAAAAGTATTACAGTCTGACTCTGGAGCACGAATCCCAGCCAAGAACCCATGCTATTTCATTGTTGCTTAAGCTGTCCTGAAAAGAATCTAGATTATTTTAAGCCTGCCTTTAGGATCACTGAGACCTCATACAAGATTTATTATTATTTTTTCTTGCAGCAAGTGAGACAAGTTCTCCAGGTGAAGAGGAGCTAGGTAAATCTACTTCTATACAGTGTGTAAGCTGATCAGGGGGCCTCAACTTCCCAAGAAAGGAGCCCAAGGCCAGTCAGCTCAGGAAGAAACTTCAAACTTAAGAAAGCTGCCTGTGTTTACATTACTAGTGCAGCCTGGTGACCCCAAATAACCCTTTGTATAAAAGTTGACAGAGGCCATTACAAAAAGGATTGTATTGCACTTCAGCATATACACATCCTAATTGGGATGGGGTGAAATAATGACCTAGACATAGGATTATTGCTCTATGCTCCGTTTCCAATTACCACAGTGTGGAGTGGGTATAATCACTTTGTTAACATCAAGTCTATTAGGAGTATACTTTCAGCCCGTATCCTGAGACACATAAATTATTATGGGGGCCAGCTTGTAGAGGTGGAAAACAGGTCGACGGTGCTTTGATCCTGGCTGACGTGGCTCTGTCTTTATACAGGCCTATTTTATGAATACAGCAGTAAGATAAAGCAGACGACATCTCACATATAATCCTGGTTGTAGATCACAGCTGAATAAACCGCTCCTGGAGTTTTAAGGGTCAGCGCAGCATATACAGAGAGCAGCAGAGACCTATGGAGTAGTCTCAAGACATAATAAATACAGCCTTCATGTTTTTTTTCTTTCCTTCCGCTGATTCAGGTATTTTCAAACACTGTGGGGCTTCTCCATGGGTGTCATAATTCAAATCCAGCAGACCATTGTAACAGAGCAAAGTTTCTCACCAGGCTTTTAATTTTGGCCAAACAGCATAGAGCAAATTCTTAAAATGTCCTAGCGTGTCTGGTGCCTCTTTTTTTATATACTTATGTATGTCTCATTTTCTTTCTTTTTCTTTCTCTCTGTCTCTCTCTTAATTAGTGTGTTCCATAAATATTTATTGAATAAATAATAAAAAAGACCTTGAATCTTTAAAAAATAAATAAATCCAAGACAATAGATTTAAGACTGAAACAACTTCTGATTAAGACTGCTAACATTACAAGATACTCCCTAACTTGGTGCTTCAAATATATATATATTTTTTCTTTTAGGACCTGAAAACATGTGACCTGGACAAATAAAAGAAGAATAAAAAAAAAAAACCCAACAACAACCATGGACTTTCCATGAGTTCTCTTATGACTAGGACTTAGCAAATGATTTGAGGAAGTGCATTTCAGACAGTATAAAAATCAAACTAAGCACCAGTTCCTTGACAGCAAAGACTGTCTCACCTTTGTATTTCTTAGTAGAGTGTCTAGTAAGTAGTAGTAATAATATAGTAATAGCAAGTCACTTTGCATGGTATAGGGTACTTTGCATGCCTCTAGAGTCTAGAGGACCTTGGGTTCAAATATTTTGTTTAATGCTTACTGCATATATAACTCAGGCAAGTCATTCAACATGGGGAGGGGAAGGGAACATGCACCAGGCGCTATACTAAGGCACTTTACAAATATTGTCTCACTTAATCCTTTCAACAACCACTATTATTATCCCTGTTTTACATTTGAGGAAACTGATGTAGACAGAGGTTAAGTTAACTTTATTTGCCCAGGGTCACATAGCTAGTGTCTGAGGCTGAATTTGAACTTGGGTTTTCCTGACTCCAGGCCCAGCACTCTCTACACTGAGCCAGTAAGGTGCCTCCACCTCTCTGGACCTCAGTTTCCTCATCTGTAAAAATGAAGTTGGATTCAATGGCCTCTAAGATTATTTCCAGCCCTGGATTTATGATCCTAAGATCTATTAGACTTAATTGTGAACCTCAATATTTAAAAAAATATGTATATCATGCTTACATGATATGCTTTTCTCCCATTCACATTCAGGAGGATACTCACCCTTCTTCTTCCCCGGTGAAAAAAATCTTGCTTCCTTTAAGTTAAGTTTTCTACAATAAGCTATTAACTTAGATGAGATAGCTTTGGACCACCAGGGTAGATCTACTCTAAGCTTTAGAATTTAGACTGGACTTTTCTTTTGGTGGGTAGTGGTGCAGGTACTATTACAGAATAGTTGTGTTTGTTTGTTTTGTTTTTTTTCCCATTCTCCCTAAGGTATAACAACAAGTTGTTTAGCTTTGCTCTTCGTTCACCCAAGTCCCATCAATGCTAGTTAGAATTCTAGCCAAAATAGGCTGGGCCCATATCCATCCAGAATCCATCTCTGTGACATATACACGCAAAGACACATCAAGCAGAGGAATCAGGACCAGGTTCTTCCCATCTAGGTTAAAAAGGCCCATCAAGTTCTGTTATGCTGCAGGCTTGCCTTACATTCTAAAACAGAGCCCTCTGAGAACTGGGCCACTTTACTAGTCAATTTATGATTTGTTAGTAGGTGCACACTTCCTGCTTGGGGGCAGAAAGGGAGGAAAAGGACTGTGAATTAGAGGCTGTTCAACCAATGAATGGGGACTGTAAATTGAGTGAGCCTTTCCAATCTCCATCGCTGAGCTATTCCTGAAGTTTGCTGGCCTAAAGAGAGAAACTTGACAAAGGATCCCCTGTCACCCATCAGGGTCCACAACTGTACCAAATACAGTGTTCCCAGACATATGTAAGAGGTATGGACAGGAGTCCAGAAAACAAAACACAAATCCCTTCCTCATAACCTACTATAACTTAATCCAGATGGTCAAGTTTATGTGTTTTCTTTAAAACGCAAACTGTCTCCAGTGAATTCATTAGAACCACATTGGAGCTTTCCTGCCTAGTAGTTAAAATTTAGGCCTGCCAAGTGCTATCCTTCCAAAAAGAGAAATGATCAGATGTTTAACATTATTTAAAATTCAGTCACTGACATTTGGGTAAAGCAACCAAACAGCATAAAATAAAATCCAGATCGACAGGGTCACAAGTTAGAGCATTACTGGGAATGCCTCATGCTAGGTAGAAAGTTAGCTTTATTGGCAAGACAAGTGGACTTGAGAAATAGACCTATTAACAGGAGAAATTGAAGAGAGGATGGGTGCTGTGCTGAAAGAATGGTTCTAACTCCACGAGTGGCATATAAACATCATTGTTCACGCCTGCTAAGATCTACGGTGAAGTTTAAACCACCTGAAGTAGTGGGCTGTAATGAGCTGATTACTAACCCCTTCTGTTTGGTGACCTGTATGGATGGAGAAGAAAAAGAGATGAATGAGAACATGGAGAAGCCTTTCTGGGAGGCTTGGGTACATCAATTTGGGTTCCAACATGTCTCAGAATGTTTTTGATGCATTTAAACAAACAAACAAACAAACAAACCAAAAAGTGAAGGCTACCTTGCCTGCTTGAAAATCACTTCAAGCCCCCACCCCCAACAGACAGCCATCCCTCAACTCTTTCCCACCACCTACTGCTATTCCTGTGCTCTAGCCTAGCAAACCTATTTATTTGTTCACTCATCCACTGATTCTTCTATTCATTCACTGATTTAGTTTCATCCTTCTTTTGTATGATTCTGTTGTATCTCCTGACTTTGAACCTTATGCCATGACCACCTTCTCTACTTACAACAATCCAATCTATAGCTACCAAAATATCTCCCTCTTTTCCTTTAAGGCCTTGTTCAATCTAACTGCCCACAAAGCGTTTCTCCCCTGAGAGGACTGAACTACCAGACTCCTGGAGAGAATTGTTTATGCTTTCTGCCTTTGCTTCTCCATTGCCCGCTCATTTCTTAAACCCTTACTCCTTACTTTAGACCCCAGCAGTTGACTTGTGGGTAACTAACTCCACAGTTACCAATGATCTTTTTACTCCTGAATCTAATGGCCTTTTCTCAGTTCTCTTTCCTCTTGATTTTGCTGTAGCTTCTTACATTATTGATCACTCCCTCCTCCTATACACTCTTTCCTGTTCTGGATTCCTTCTGTGTCACTCTTCTCACCTTGTTCTCTTACTTGTTTACCTGTTCTTCCTCAGTCTCTTTTACTGGATCATTGGCCATCTCCTAATCCCTTAACTTAAATGTCTCCAAGTGATCGTTATTATTAAAGGAGACTAAGGCTCTGCACCAACGCACCAGCATTTGGTTGGGTCATGACATCCTTGGAGGTGCGTACATGCTGCCTTTCCTTGGGGAATGATGTCCCCGTGCCTCAGATTGGGGTCTTCTAACAGCCTGTACCTCCATCTCCAGGGTCCTGTCACCATGGTACTCCTCTCCCAATACTTAGCTCCCTTGCGCCTTCTCCTGGCCCAACTTCACCCTCAGTCCTTCTTGTCGTCATTTTAACTCTCCAAACCCTCCCCTCCTCTTCTTTAATTTACCCCAGGAATAAGAATTCCCAATTTTGACTGTCTCCACCACTACCACAACCCCTATCTCTCAATGTAGTTATAATCCTTGCTCCTGGTAATCTCACTGCTTTCTGATTCCCAAATTTATATATCCAACTGGGTGGCACAGTGGATGAAGTATTGGATCTGGAGTCAGGAAGACCTGAGTTCAGATCCTGCTTTCTGCTTATTAGCTGTGTGACCCTGGGTAAGTAACAACCTCTCTCAACCTTAACTTCCTCATCTGTAAAATGGGCAATAAATAAATAAACCTGGGGCATTGATCAATAGTAAAGGATCAATAGCAGTGAAGTCCTGTCACCTCACAAGTGCTCAAACACCTTCAATAGTTTCCCATTTTCCCAGGACAAAATACAAACTCCTCAACCTATCATTTAATGCCCTTCACTTGCTGATTCCTACCTACCTTTCTCGTCTTGTTTCATGCAACTCTGCTTCATAAAACTACATTCCAGCCAAACTGGACTAGGAATTTCAGTTCCCATCTCTGCACAATTGTGCAGGCTATCCTCCCACATCTGTGATGCCTTCCATCCTCATCTCTTCTTCTCGGAATCCTTGGGTTCACTTCAAGGTTCAACTGAGGTTCCATTTCCATCATGAAGTCTTTCCTCATCCCCCTAGTTAATGGTCTTTCCCTCCCTAATTTATCTTATATTATCATTATGTGTAAAGATAGTATCCTCCAGTAGAATAATAATCACTGACATTTATTAAGGGCTTTAAGGTTTGCAAAGCACTTTATACAAATTATCTCATTTGAGCCTTACAATAATTCTGTAAGGTAGGTACTATGGGAATTATTATCTCATTTTATAGATAAGGAAACTAGGTCAGAGAGGTTGAGTGATGGCCTGTCACCACATAGCCAGTAAGTAATTAGAAACAGGATTCAAACCCAGGCCAGCCTGACTCCAAGTCCAGTACTCCATCCACCATATATGTTCCTTGAGGAAAGGACTATTGTTTTTTATATCCCCAGAACTTTCCCCAGGGCATTGCACTTAGTAGGTATTCAATAAGCATCTGTTGAATTTAATTCAAGCAGTCCCTATCTGTCTCCATGCTTCAGAAGAGAAAAAAATTTCAGTCTACTAAAGATGTATTTTATTCTTCACATTTCCCTAAGTCTCCTTTAGATAAAAAAACTCTGTAAGGACAATTAACTTTAACAAGCATTTATTAAGTACCTACCAGGTACCAAGCCCTGTGCAAGGCCCTGAGGATACAAAGTCAAAAACTAAACAACTTCAAGGAATGTACATTCTACTGGAATGACAGGGACAACCACTGCTCTCTGTTTATATCAAGTGTTTGCCCCGTTCCTTATAGGCATTCAATAAATGTTAAATCAATTTGCTTCAAGTACATTTAATAGCACACATATTCTAGTGAGTCAAAAGCTCTTTCTCTCTTTTTCAGTTCTCAGTATTTTTGTTGTTGTTGTTGTTTTTTTAAAAATATATACCCAACCAGGTCTGAGTTGTTGGACGCCTTTGAAAATTGTTCTCAGCTTGCTAAACAAGAGTGCCACATGGTTACAGGATTGTATTGTAACCATGCCCCAGGTTTACAAATCAAGGAAATTCCTCTCATGTTGTACAAATGGTTGGTTTCTTTTCAATCCCTCCAGTTTTTTCTTTTCTTTTCTCTCTTTCTCGCCCCCCTCCCCTGACTTTTTTTTTTTTTGAAACAAAGCATTCTTGTGAAGCCCAAACACTTAGAAAAGGATCAATAACAGTGAAGTGTTGTCTTTTTTTCAGCTGAGCAAAGCTGGACAAATGCAACTCCAGAAGACTTGCCTCACACCCTAATTGAGGAAAGTGTCAACAAGGAAGAGTTGAATAAAGGTTATACATGCTCTCTGCCAGGGGATGGCATTGGACACACCAGCATGAACACTGCCTTTCCAGCTTCAGGCTTTCCGTTCTCACTATAGCTTAATGGTTCACAGCCCTTTTATGAGACAGCTGTGTAACAATGAGCCTTTATGACAGGCTGACTCTTTTTTTCCCCCTTTTAAATCTCAAACTGTACTATATAAAACATTCTGTCTCCTATCATTCTATCAACAAGGCCTGAATAGCCAAAGCAAGTGCTCCTAGCGCACTGGTTTATTTCCTAGGATTTTTTTTTTCCACAATAAAAGAATAAGGGAGAAAGACAGTTCAGTGTGTGAAAGATGGCCTTTGTGTGAGGTCCTTGGCCAGATAATCTCATTCCAAAGATCTAGGTGACTGGAATTTCCCTTCCTCCCATCCTCTTCCCCCACCCCCCACTTCTCATACAAATCCTTAAGCATTAACTCAGGCGGAAAATGAGTCTACTCTACATTTATCTTACTGAATGGCAGTCAACTCCCGCCTAATCTTTCAACATATATTTGTTCAATGGATCAACAGATTGTGTAAGCAGCATGACGGTTGGATTTAGAAATGTGTCTGCTCATGTTTGGTTTGTACTGAACCATTGACCATTTTGTTTGTGAACCCATCATAAATTATATCTCTGGGTAACCCAGAATAAGGGAAGGGGACAGGAGATACTTCCTCAAACAGGAGGGAGACACTTTATATTCACTGCCATTTTTTAGCATCTGGTATGCTAACTTTGTGTTTGCCTTCTGGAGTCGTTTGTTTTTCTTTTTTTAAACATGTTTAAACCCCAGCTCCTAATCCATCCTTCATTGAAACTATGTCATATTAATTCTTCTGCCTCCTCTTCTCCCCTGTAAATGCAGAAAGGTTTGCATAAGAAGAAAGTAGGTACTAATTAATGGCAACTCACATTCGTGAGGCACTTTACAAGCTAAATTACATGTATTATCTGATTTGATCCTCACAACAGTCTCTGTGAGGATGGTAACTGGTAGGGGTGTAGATTTGGAGCTGAAAGGGACTTCAGATATAATCTAGTCTAAGCCTCACATTTTACAGATGAAGAAACTGAGGTTCAGAGAAGTTGTTGTTATATTGTTGTGTGGTTTGTCCTTTGTTCTTGAAGAGGACCATGGCATCAGGAAGATGATGCCATCCCTTGTAAGTGAATTGGATTTAAGTGAGGACTGCCAGAGAAGTTAAAAGACATGGGTGAAGTCACACAGAGAGTGGCAGAACAAGGATTTCAATCCAGGTCTTCCTACATTAAATCTATTGTTCCTTTAACCCATCACTGATAGGAATTATCATCATCTTATAGTTGGTGAAACCAAGGCATGGTAGATGATTGTGATGGAACACTACTATGCTATAAGAAATGATGAGCTAGATAATCTTAGAAAAAGCATGTATAGAGTTGCACGAAATAATGAAGAGTGAAGAGAGCAGAACCAAGAGCACATTGTATATAGTAACAGCAATATTGTTCTAAGAACAGCTTTGAGCAACTAAGTCATTTTGATTATTACAAACACCCAAATTAAATACAAAGGACATGTGAAGGAAGATGTTATCTGCATCTAGAGAAAGAACTGATAAATAAAAGTATGTATAGAATGTTTTTTCACGCACATGTTTAATGATAGCCATCTTCAGAGCAGGGAGAGGGGTGGATGAAGGAAGAAAAGAGGAAAAAAAAGAAATTTACATGATAACTTTATTATATATTTAAAAGGAAAAACAAGTTGTACATAATAGATCTGCAGGTTTGTTTTTTTTTTGCAAGGTATTTGGAGTTATGTGACTTGCCCAAGGTCACACAGCTAGTAAGTATCAGGTCTGAGATCAAATTTGAACCCCGGTCCTCCTGACTTCAGGGCCAGTGCTCTATTCACTGCACCACCTAGCTGTCCCTAGATTTACAGTTTCATGTGCAATCTTTTTTTTATTACACTATGTTATGGAAATGCTTGTTTTATTCCATAAATTAAAAATAAAATTAATAAAAATAAAAAAAGACAAGTACCAGGCCTCATGATGATTTCAGTATAGTAGGAGGGATACATGAAATGCACAGATAATGATAATACCAAATAACATATGTGATAAACTCAGAAAGGAAGGACAAGGTAAGCTAGGGTTCCAATCCAGGTCTTTTGACCAGTTTGGTATGGTGGTGAGAGGGCAGGATTTAAAATTAGAAAGGTCTAGGTTCAGGTTACACCTCTGATATATTCAGGCTATGTGGCCCTGAGCAAATCACAACCTCTCTGGGACACTGAACAAGCTTTTAAGATGATCATTTACAGAGCAGTTAAGGCAGAAGCATTTCCCCACTTCCCCATTGGGAGGAATCACAATCCAGCCTTCCAAAAAAAATCACAGCTCTAGTCTTTAAACAAACAAATCAACAAACAAACAAGTATAAGGCACTGCTGAGGAACACAAAGAGCTTGACCCCTAGGTGCTAACAATCTAAGGGGAAGATGAAACAGTTCTCAGACTGTCCAATGGACCTGTGATCTCATTGATCCTCCTGCCTTTCTTTATATCCCCAGCACTTAGTAAAGTGCCTGGCAATGAGTTGGGCCCCCTAATAAAGGGCTATAGACTGACTGACTCAGATTGCAATTCATCTCTGCTTGTCCGTCCCATGGGGCTCTCAACCATTCCCTCCCCTAAATTCACCACAAGAGGTCCACCCCCAGGCTTCTGGAAGCCTTTCTCACTTTCTCCTGACATTGCCAGGGTCTGAGCAACTATTGCTCCACGACTCATTTCTTATTGCCCGGCCCATCCTCTCTCGCTGCCATACAATTCCTCATGATGTCTTTTACTACTGCTCTTCAACACTTCTCATTCGTTAAGTGAGGCAGTCTGCCCTGACCCGTTAAGCACATCCTCGTTGTCCTCTGTGTGATAATTTGATAATAATTTTTTTTTAATCTTCAGAGGCAGCATACTCCTCATCTTCCTATCATATAACAACACTGAGATTAGCAATGCCAGGTTGCATGTGATAAGTGCTAAAAGGAGCCCGAATTAGGATATTTTGCTCTTGGGCCAAATTCTATTGGAGGGAGTGGCAGGGGCAGAACAGAAGCCACTGCAAACTGTAGCATAGTCTCACTGGGAGAAAGGACGACTGCCCCTTAGTGTCCCACCCCTTGTGAGGGTGGGCAACCAAAGGAGGACTCTGGGAGTATGATACCAAGGGAATTCTGGCCCAAGGATAGCTGTGCCTTGGCTCACATTGGAGGTCTGGGAGGCAAGGTAGGAGGATGGTGGCTGCTGCTGTGGACAGGATAGACTTTGCAGAGAAACTGGGTCTTAAAGATAGGTTTCAGAGAGATGGCAAGGAGAGAGGGCTGGGGAGAAGAGAACCTTCAATCAGAGGAAAGAGAGAGGAAAGGCAAGAGCTGGATCTGAATTCAGAGGATTCGTGTCTCAAGGTAATACTGCTGTAATGCCCAGTAGGCAGAGTAATTTAATAATTAATAATAATAATAATATTTTACATAGAGTTTTAAGGTTTGCAAGGCACCCTGTTTTGGTCAGGTTACGTAAAGCTTGAGTCTGGTGAGCAAGCACACCTTCTCCTCAGGTAAGGGCCAATAGCAATGCTTCTCCTCCCATGGGTGAGATGTCACTCACAGATCTGAGGCCAACCAGGCCCAAGACTGATTTTATCCTTAACACAACCCTTTGAGGTAGGGACAATCATTATCTCCATTTTACAGATAAGGAAACTGAGGTTTAGAGAGGTCAAGTGCTAATCCCAATAGTCCTTTATTCCACAGCAGATCACACATTTCTAGATGATCCACGCATTTTGTTTTGTTCTTTATTCTGTTATTTCTCTACTAATTGACCTTTTTCTCGGACAGGGACAGATAAAAGAACTGAAATGTATTAGATCTGATAACAAGGTTGTTGAGAAAGAAGGTTGAGATTATTAGTTATGAAGGCATTAGTGCCTACAATAATTACATTAAAATATGTTTAAATTTGCCTAAATTTTGCATTTCATATTTTCACATTTCACTGTATGACCCAGAAATACCTTGCTATTATTAAGCCAATAGTATATTATTAAAGTTAATAAATTACATCGTATATATTTAATTTTTGCTTTTGTACTTGCACTTTAAACTCCTCTTTCTCATTTTACCCTCATGGCAATGCTGTGAAGTTGTTATGGAAATTATTATCATCTATGGTATTGAATATGTATTATTATAATAATATGCTGGACCTTTTTCAGTTTTCATCTTTCTTAAATTTAGGACAACATTTGATACTGTTGACTGTGTACCAATCCTCCTACCTAGACACTCTTTCTTAGGATCTTGTATAGAAACTTAATAAATGCTTACTGACTGACCGGAATTGCAACCCATTTTCAACCTGTCCATGTTTGGTGCTCTTGACCATGTTCTCCCATGAATTTATCACAAGAGGTCATCCAAGCTGCTTTCCTCTACCTCCCTATTCTCTTAATATTACAAGGGGTATGAGGGTTTTCTCTGGTTCTCCTCTTTGGCTATTCCTCACTGTGGATCATCACATGGAGTCAGGTCTATCACGTGGACCTGAGTTCAAATCCAGCCTTAGAGACTTACTAGCTGCGTGACCTTGGGCATTGCTTAAGCTCTGTTTGCCTTGTTTTCCTCAACTGTAAAATAGATATAATGGCACCTACCTTGCAGGGTTATTGTGAGGATCAAATGAGATAATATGTGTAAAGTACTTATCATAGTGCCTCGCATGAAGATACTATATAAATACTGATTTCCTTTCCTTTCCACTTCCCATGACCTAGGCATAGGGATACCCTAGGGCTCTGCTCTGAGCCCTCTTCCCTTCTTTTATCCACTTGGTGATCATTAGAACTTGTGCATTCAACAATCATCTTATTGAAGATGACTCCCAGATCCATATATCCAGTCCTAGACTTCTGAACTTTCATCTAGCATTACCAGCTGCTCCAACTGGATGTCCTGCAGACATTTCAAACCCTACAAGTCCACGACAGAATTCCTCTCCTTCCCCAGCCCCTGCCAAACTGTCCACTTTTCCTCAATTCCCTATTTCTGTTGAGGGCTCCACCATTCTCCTAGTCCCTCAAGTTTACTACTTTACAGTCATCCTCAACTCTTCCCTCTTCTGTATCCCTCATGTACAATCAGTTGCTAAGTCTTGCTGGTTCTATCTCCATAATATCTTACATATACATCCCCTTCTCTCCGCTCACATGACCACCACCTTAGTTTAGGTTCTCTCTGCTGCTTTATTGCAGTAGTTTCTTAATTAGTCCCCCTAACTCCAGTCTCTCTCTTCTCCAATCCATCCTTTATACAGAAGACAAATCAACATTACTAAAAGCACAAAGTTGACCATGTTCCTCCCCAACTCAAGAGGAACCAATGATCCTCTTATTTCATAACTCTATCATAAAGCACATATTTATTAGGTACTTAAAACCTTTTTATAATCTTGCTCCAGCCTACTCTTGAATATGAGCTGATTCCTACCTCTTCCTGGCTATTGGCTTTCCTCCATCCATATTTATTTTGTATTTGCTTTTCTGCGTGCATGTTATTCAGACTCTTCCTCCCCTTCTCCCCTAGAATGTAAGCTTTCCAAGGGTAGGGACCATTTTGTTTATGTCTTTTTTTATCTTCAGCACTTGACATGGTGCCTAGCACATAGTAGGTGCTTGATAAATGCTTATTGAATGGATGAATATATCTTCATTTTAGTGCCAAGGAAACTGAGTCACAGAGAAAGATTTTTGCCTGTCACATGATTTGTTACCGATTAATTTGGGACTAGAGTTCATTTCCCCTGTTCCCCACCTGCCCACCCCCACCTGAATTCTGGCCTCCAGTTTTTCCCACTAGATAACATACCTAGTAAAATTAATAACATCCACTGAAATGTTGGGTGGAACGAGTGGAGGGAAGTAAGGGATGGAGATAATCTGTCCATTGGAACGTTAATCACTAAATAATTGAGGGTTTTTGTACAATTAAAATCAAAACAACTGCCCAGGAAGATGGCCTTCTGTTTGTTTGTTTGGGGTACAGGGGCTGGTTTTGAGATATAGCAAAGAATCAGGTTCCAGGTGAAAGCATGAGGGAAAAATAAAACCAGGTTATTTTAAATCCCAGTCTACGGTCATCTAATCTGGGTTTTGCCTCAGAGTTCCTGACCCTCACAGATGAGTGTTTGTCTTGTCTTGCAGGCCATTTCCTGGCCATTTTGAAAACATGAAACAGCCGTACTCTTGCTTTTCTAGATCTTTTTCATGTGTGATAGTTGTCCTTCATTAGAATTAGCTCTTTGAGGGTAACTATCTTGCTTGTTTGTATTTGTATCCGCAGACCTTAACACAGTTCCTGGCACATAACATGTACTTTATGAATGCTTTCTTATTCATTCATTCACTCATTTATTCATTCATTCATTCGATAAGTATTTGTCAAGCCTGGTTATGCTGTGCTAGGCCTGGGGATACAAGGACAGAAATAATAATCCCTGCCCTGAAGGAGCTTACCTTCTACTGGGGTGGGGGAAGAACAACATATATGCATGTAAATAAACACAAAGTAATTTGGGAGTGTTGGTGGTGAAAGGAAAAGCTCTAGCACCTGTTAGGAATCAGGTATGATCTTATATAGGCCTTAACACTTAAATTAGGCTCAGTCGAGAGGCTAGATTCACAGAATTCTCAGAAAGAACCTGTAGAAGGAACCTTGTCTGCAGGCAGAGCAGTTTAGACTGTTTGAAATATTTTATTAAACTACAGGGAAAAGGAATTTCTGGCAGAGAGGATTAAGAACCGACTGGAATGGACAACAGCGTTTATTGTTAAAGAGTTACTGAAATTGAGCCAGTTATGTCTAAAAAAAAACCCCAAACCGAACAAAAAACAGAATGTCTTTTTGAAAAAACACATGGAAGCACCTAGTAGCATCCTCTCTTTGTCAGGCATTGCTAGGCCAGCCTGCGCACTTTTTTCCCAATTGTTTGCCTGCCATGGGCAACTGTTGAATTTTATCACTGTTTTTGTCCTCAGATGAATGACACTTCCATTTGTCTCCCTCTCTGCACCCCTCTTCCCTCCTTCCAACACCCCCCCCCCCTTCATTCTAGAGAGAGGAGGAGGGCTTAGAAATTGCCCTTGAGTTACAATGGCTTCTAAATATTAGCTCAGGGACTATGAGGGCTCAGCATGGCCATGTGCTGTTGTTTGCTAGAATAAATAATTATAAAAAGGCCTTGCTCTTTTTTCTCCTCTGTCTTTTGACAGAGTTCAAACCAGGGTTATTTGCAGGTATCCTCTTGAATGCAGCTGAAAGCCTCTCTGCATATGCAGGCTTTTCGATGTTTTGTTTTGTTTTTTCTCTCTCCCACCTCCATATCGCTTCTTCTTCTTCTTTTTTTTTTCTTTCCAGGTTCTTGGCCCGGTTCCTTTATTTCTTTCAAACAATAGCCAGCTCTTCAGTGCTTTCCTCCCTCCCCCACCCCCTATTTCTTTTCAGAGCACCACTGATGCCACTGTGGCTGACTTCCCAATTCACTGCCATCTATAATTACAGTTTGTTAAATATTTATAGAGGAAAAGCCCCATAAATGAATAAACTACCTGATGCATATTTAACCATATAAATAAATATCCTCAGAACTAACTGCCAAAAATCTATTGAAGATTTAAATTAAAAGAAAAAAAAAGCTAAATATATACACTACTTCTAAATGCCTGGAGGATTATGGGTTGAAACCTGGCTGAGCTCAGCTTGCTTGGGAGTGCTTGCTCACTCATGCACCTGCTTCTTCTTTTTGGTCTTTCCCTCTGTTTTTAAAGAGTAAATGACTTACAAGCTGAAAGCCATCAGAATCCTGCTTTCCTACATGTATCATACATCACTCTTGCCAAACCCAGATTACAGTACATTATTAACCTACTCAATTACAATGGAACTCCTATGGAAATGCCTATTATGGTCACATTAATATCCCATTAGTTCATCATGTTAATGTTATTGCAATGGTTACCAAAGGAATTGGGGTTGATTGGTAGCTAATTTTGAAGGGTTACTGCTCCAAATACCACTGGGGAAACTCAACAGTGGAGGTGAAAATTTTTCCTCTGTCTTCCCTTAAAGAAAAGAAAAAGAAAAAGAAAAAAGAAGAAAAAAGCATAAATATTCCCTGCAAAAACAACAACAACAACAAAAAAAACCCCCCAAAAACCAAAAAAACACACCAAATAGGCTGTCTGGGTCTCCAGATATAAATCTACTTTGTTAGCCAGAGTCATTATACTTGTCACCTTGAATTGCAATTTTACAACATCCTCATATTATAATGGCTAAAGATGGCTAAATTGCCTTCATTAGAGCACATAAGATATAACAATTAGTATGTATAATTAAATTATTAATGGTAATGATATTACTATGTCTATGTCTGTATATTACATGGGGGCAGTTACTTGTTTATCTCTTCTCCAAGGAGTTCAATCCAATATGCAAATAGGGTCAACTATTCCAGTTTCTGTCTGAACCTGTACAGACTGTAAAGCAGTGATCCCCAAGCTATGGGGCTTTGAAGTTGTTATAAGAGGCTGTTGCAAGTCCATGTGTACATTAAGCATGGCCAACTGGTCATTATGCATCTTTATAAAATCAACAGACACTGATAGGATGGTTACTAACGTGCAGTGGCTGGCAAATTAATTTTGGTCTTTTAAGTTGCCCATTATCTTTGGGAAGGCTGGAAACCACTATAGTAAAGTAAGATACAGTGCTTGATTGTTCTAATGCATGAAGAATATCATGTCCCTAAAGTAATACTCATTCACACCTGTTCCCTCATCTTCCTCTTCCTCCCAACCCCACTTTCAATACAATTTGCTTGTTCATTCCAGAAGCATGAAATCAGACTAGGCAAGCACTTTCTCCACATCTGTTTAGAACCATCCACAATCTGGCTCCCAGATTTAGTTGCTTAAACTCCATATTCCATCTTCTCTTTCTATGTTTTTGCATCAGATGGATCCCCTCCATGGCTGGAAAGCTGGGTAAGTCACGAAATCTCTCAGTGCTCTAGGTAACTTTCAAAGACTGGGTTGCAGGTAGGGTGCTGACTTGCACTGATAGAAGCTGACACACCTAGGAGATCCCTGTACCAATGAAATTCCAAGTCTAGTTTCTATTATCCCTATCTGAAGTGCTTGGGACAGTGCCTTGAATAAAGCAGACACTTAATAAGTGATTGTTGAATTGTTATCAAATCAGAAGAGACTGGAATGGAGAGTCTATGAAAGGGAATAGCATGAAATAAGGATAGAAAGGGAAGTAGGAGTCAGATCATGGAGGGCATTAAATACTAGAATCTAGTAACTAGATTGTGGAATTTCTAGAGGCAATGGGGAGCCACTGAAGACTTTAGATATGTGTCTTAAGACCCATGCCTTGAGATTATTTTTGTGGAGGAAATCAGATTTTTTTACTTAAATGCATCTTTGAAATCCAATCAATAATTTCACTGTTTCCAATCAATAATTTGAGTGGTTTGGGGGCTAGAAGCACTTCTATACACACATACTATATATATATATATATGTATATATATATACACACACACACATATATACATATATAAATGCATATAAATATACATTTATAAAAATGCATATTGACCAGTTGGCTATGCTTAATGTACACATGGACTTGGAGCAGCCTCTTATAACAACTTCAAAGCCCCATAGCTTGGGGATCACTGCTTTGCACTCTATACAGGTTCATACAGAAACTGGAATAGTTGACCCTATTTGCATGATTTTCCATGGCACCACCTGAAATATATAGACTCTTTTTCCTGTCCCCTCCATCCCCCAAGTGGAATGGACTTTGGAGTCTATTTAGTTCAATATATACCTGAATAAGAATCCCTCTTACAGTATTGCTGACAAGTAGTCATCTAGGCTTTATTTGAAGACCACACACACACACACACACACACACACACACACACACACACACCCCAGCCCATTTAACTTTTGGACAATTTGTATTACACTTTAGCCTTTCCTTATATCAAACTTTTCTGGAACTCTTAGCCTTTATCCTTAATAATTCTGCTCTCCTAGGTGACCAAGTCTGGGACATGCTATCTCTTCAAATATATGAAGACTTTTATCACAGTTCCTTGTGCCACACTCTTCTCTCCCCAACCCCCCAAGACTTCTCTCCTCCACTGCTAATATCCCTAGTTCCTCTTACCAATTAACATTGGTTGAAGACTCATACTGAATCTCTAGTTCACTCACTATTCCTGTTACCATCTTCTGGTCGTGATTCAATATCTCTCCCATCTGTCCCTTCCTTTCTGTTTCCACTGCCACCTACTTGGAGTATTGCAATAGCTTCCTAATAGGTCTTGCCAACTCTATTTCTTTCCTCTTTCACCTGTTTTTCATACTACTACCAGAATAATCTTATCTGTTCATGTCTTTCTGGTGCTCAGAAATCTTTAAATGGTTCCCTATTATCTACCAAGTAAAGTTCACAGTCACCTTCCTGGATTTCAGGGCCCCCTGTATTACGCTCTGTCTTGAAATCTACATTTTGGCCAACTGGACTGCTTGCCTTTTTTTTTTTAATAACCTTTACTTTCCTTCAAGGCTGAGCTCAAATGATACCTTTCTCCAAAATACTTCTCTTGATTTCCCCTAATTAGTAGTACTTTTCATTCTTCTGAAATTAATTTGGGTTTATTTTGTATCTATTTTGTTTATATTTATCTGTGTATCTTTTGTTTTCCTCCTTGGAATGTAAGTCTCTTGAAGAAGGTCACCATTTCCTTTTCTGTTATATCATCTCGAACACGTACCACAGTGGCATATAGTAGGTGAGAAAGAAAAGCTCATTGAATTAAATTGAATCTGGTATCATTCTGCTTTTCTAGATTTATCTCACACTGGTCCTCTCCAAATACTCTACAATTTCGCCTAAGTGAACTATCCTGTCTCCTGAACACTTACTGTGTATTCTTCCTTTGGTAATTTTAGGTCATGTTGTTCCTTATGCTGGAATATTCTCCTTTATTCTTTAAAGATAAAGTCAAAGGCTGCCATATCTGGGACTCTACTTCATCCTCCTGGTTAAAGATGATTTTACTTAGTACCTCCTTTTCAATAAACTACAGTGGCTTCATATCACTTCTAGGATCAAAAATAAAAGCCTTTGTTTTGAGTTCAAAACAGTTTATAAGCTTTCCTCCAACCCCCACCCTTTCCAATCTTCTTACATCTTATTAACCTTTACATACCCTTTGATCCAGTGACTCTGGTCCTTCTTGTGGTTCCTCACACAAGATACTCCATCTCCCCTGACTCCTGTTCAGATTCCCTCTCATATCTTCTCTGCCTTCTGGCTTCCTTCAAGACCCTGCTAAAATCTCACCTTCTACAAGAATTCCAAAACCTCCTTACTGCTAGTGCCATCCCTCTGTTGATTATTTCTATATGTATCTTTTATTCTTTATGTATCTTTATATATGTGTATGTATATATGTATATGTATATATGTGTGTGTGTGTGTATATATAAATACATATTTATATATACCTAATTGTTTGCATGTTGTCTCCACTATTAGACTGTGAGGTCCTAGAGGTCAGTGACTGTCTTTTGCCTTTCTTTGTATCTTTAGCACTTAGCACAGTGCCTGGTATATGGAAGGCATTTAATAAGCGCTGTTTGACTTAACTTTATAATATATTTTTTTTAGATTGTGTATCATAGTTATATACATACACACACACACACACATGTATTTATATCTTTACCTGTAAAGTGGATTGCAAGTGCCATAAGGTCAAGGAATATGTCCTACTTAACTCGGCAGCTCTTAGTACCTTGCAAGACTCTCTGTACACTACAGGCAGTTAATTAATGTTTATTGTTGTCAAGCAATTGTTTGTTTATATAACTGCTGGTTGCTGTCTTCATTAGAAACTATTAGTACATTAATCAAAACAGTGCTTATTGAAATTGACAAAGTGAAGGATTATGCTTACTGTTTACTCTGACTCCTGAGGCAGTTACTATGTTTTTACACAACCTTTTGATGTGCTGAGAGCCCCTAAATAAACTACAGCTAAATAAACACATCACTCATTAGGTTAATTTTAGAAGTGTGTCAACACAGGGAAGAGCCACCTCATTAGCTGGTCATTGTTGGATTTGTATTGGTTGAGTGAAATTAACTGCCATCGCATGGTTTTCTTGTTCAGGAACAGGCTTCCTCCAGCTTTGCTGTCTTCCTAGATGGTGAAAGAAGTTTCCGTAGCTTCTCTTTGTTAAAAGAAAACATGTTTACTCTGTTAGTAAAATCATCATAGTAGTGACTTTCTAGCCCTCGAGGTTACCCTTGAGTCTCATTGAAATAAAAATTAGTTATTTAGAAGGAAAATTATTATCCATAAAAATCATGTTTTCTAGTTGTCAAACCTCTTCATCTCCTAACACTCTTTATTAACAACTTTTACAAAATTGTCAAATAAAAATGCAGCTGTGTAATCTTGTTGGAAGGACTTGGGCAGACTGAAAGATTTATCTGTGAACACTGACTATTCCTACCCTCAGCCACCACTTTAATTTTAGATTCCTCTAGCAAAACTCTTAAATTTTTTTTTAAATAGAGGCAGCTTGACAGCATAATAAATACATAGAGTTCCGGGCCTGAGTAAGGAAGATCTGAGTTCAAATACTGCCTCAGGCTCTAACTGTGTGACCCTGGGAAAGTTGCTTAACTTCTATGTGTCTCAGTTTACTCATCTGTAAAACAGGGGTATTAATAGCACCTGCTTCACAGGGTGGTTAAGAAGAACAATTGAAATAATATATTGTAAAGCACCTTCTAAACCTTAAGGTATTAGCTATTATTATTACCACTGCTGTAATAATAATACATTTAAAGCCTTTCAGGCCACTCTACATATCACATCAGGGACAGTCCCTGTCCCTTGAACTTAGAACAGGCAAAGAAAATTTGGAAAATGAGAGAAGTGTAAAATATAGCAAAACCTCACTAATTCTAAATAATTAGGGAAGATTCATCTGAATCATAGATTCTTTAAAAATATTTGCAGTTTTATTATTTCAAGGTACACATCATAAGTCAGACTAATAGCTAAAAAATGTTAAGTAGAAGTCATGGCAGATTTGTTTTAATGGGTGTTATTAGTAATACCTAATGAGTCTATTATTTGGATTTAAATTGGTGCTACAGAAGTGCTTTTGACTGATTGAAAACAGGTTATTCTCTTTGGTATGTAATAATTTCATTTTCAATTTTGTTTGCAGTAGTGATGGGATTCACAGACCTGTTACAAAAATCAAGGCACAGGTAACCTTTAATCTTGTCTATAGTGAAATAGTAGTAAGAGGACAGGTTTGGGGGATAGAGGACTTGGGTTTAAGGCCCAACTGTCACTTACTCCCTATGTAACTTCTCTAGGTCTCAATTTCCTTAGTCATAAGAGGGGGATGGAGCAGGAGGAGAATGATCTAGATGCCTTCTAAAAGAACTTAAAACCCTAAATAAATGATCTGATGGTTATTAATTATGAATCCAAATTAATACATTTTCTACTAGAAATCTTTTATTTTAAAGGACATAAAAATACTAAAGACTTCAATTCCCCAGATGCTTTCTAATGAGCATGGTAAACAAGTAAAACCCAGAGAACTAAGATTTCAGTCTTTGAATGACTGTCTTGGTCCCCAAGAGACTTTTTATGGCCATGGAGACCTCACAGAAGCATGAGAAATTATAGAGAAGAAAAATGGTTATTTACTTTAAGCTGCTCAGGAAATGACTATACAGTTGGTACGTTCTAGGTTGGCTTATTTTTTCCTTCTTGTTAATGGCAAGCCAAGGTTTAAAGCACCTGATAATATGACTGCCACAGAGAAAAGGATGACCTAATGTGACTGGTCAGAGAAACATGGTTGAAGTACTAAGTCCCCAACCAGTACTATGGAAAGAACCATACCTTCCAGGGCTATGTGGTCATAGGCTGATATCTCTCCAGAGCTAAAGAATATGCATCTAAATGTCAAGTGTCAAGTTTCAAGCAAGCAAAAAAAAAAAAATGGCAGCCTTGCTTTGAAGTGGAGAAAGGCATATAGAATTGCTGTCCAAACAAATAATTCATTTGTTCCTTGGAGAAAGGTGAAGGCCATTGCAGAAAGTGAACATTAACTTAAAAAAAGAAAAAAAAGGCTGAGGGATGCTATGGTTTGATGAAAAAATCTGAAAATTTAAATGACTTGCCCATAGTTATATAGCTAGCAAGTGTTAAACTCAGGTCTTCTTGACTCCGAGTAGGAAGGAGGAAGGGAATAAGCACTTACACAGCACCTACTATGTGTACTTTGCAAGTATTATCTCCTTTGATCCTCCTTAAAACAACCCTGCTAGGTACATGCTGTTATTATCCTCATTTTACAGTTGAGGAAACTGAGGCAAATCGAGGTTAATGACTCACCCAAGATCACACAGCTAGGAAGTGCCTGAGGCTGGATTTAAACTCAGGTTTTCCTGTCTCCAGGTCTCTTTAAGCAAGTGTGCCATTTAGCTGCCTCTATATCTGAAACAAAGTCCCTGCCCTCCAGAAGCTTAGACTTCAAAAGGAAATCAGTACTCACATAAGGATGTGGTAATAATAAGTGAGAAAAACTAAGTAGTGAAATGTACCGAATGGGGGAGCACAGTGTTGTAGAGACCCTGACTTGTGTGTACTGAAGATCTCCCAGAGTCAAAGTTTCTTTCTGGTATTGTGCAAGAGGGAATCAAGGTGGGTGCCTCTTTTTCATGCCTTTGAGGTCCTTGGTGGCAGGAAGACCTTATCAGCCTCACCGATTTCTGTTCATCTTCTACTGCAATAGTAAGTAGAAGTGGTGTAGTCCTTAGATAGCTTCCTTTGACACCAGAGTCTCCAATACCACAAACCATACATGACAAATATGATTACCAGTAATAATAATAATAATAATGACAATAATGATAGCTAGCATTTATATATTGCTTACTACATGTCAGGCTCTGTGCTAAGGGCTTTATAAATATTAACTCATTTGATCCTCACAACAGCTCTGGGAGGTAGGTGATATTATAATCCCCATTTTACAGTTTTGGATGCTGAGAAAAACATTTAAATGACTTGCCCAAGGTCACACAGCTAGTAAGTGTCTGAGGTTATATTTGAAATCAAGTCTTCCTGACCCCAGACCCAGTACTCTATCCATTGTGCTACCCAGTTGCTGCTCTCTCTCAATGACTCCAAGACACCCTCATTTAAGGCTGTGTAAGGTAGAATAGTTGACTCAATTAGCACTTTACTTAGAACTTTCCAAGGTTAGTGAGCCTGTTCTATTTGAAAAGTTCCATGTAATGCTAGAATAAGACACAGGATATTCTGCAAAGGACAATTTTATGGCCCCAAGACAGATAAATATCAATCCATTTGATTTAGGAAGTCAAGCCTAATTGCTACCACTGAAGCTTTGCTTCAATGCTTCTTTGTGATGTGGAGCTGAACCCAGCTTATCAAAATTTATGCCAATAGAACACAAATTTTAGAATGTGAACCAGATATAAAGGTTTTGAGTGTGGACCTGGACACAGATAGACTGATGTCCAAAGATTCCCTTAGTGATGTATAAATAAGTTCCTCATGGGAAGTTTGGTTATTAGGTCATTGGATCTTAGTATTTAGAACTACAGTCACATCACAATCATTTAGTCTAAGTCCCTCATTTTATAGATGAGTCTGAGACAATTTATTTTCTTGAGAGTAAAGCCCATTTCACTTTTTGCAGGGGTAGGGGTAAACTAGCCAAAAAGTAGCTATGAATCACCCAGATTTTAGCCAATTTACAACCTTAATTTAACTTTGAGAACTCAATGTTTGAATTTTGTCATGATCGACAAGTTGAATCACTACTAGAGGAACTAAATCACATCCCTACTGACAATCCTGCAACAAATGAAATTAGAAGACAAAAAAATGTCACCCTTAAACTGAAGGACATTTCATAGGTTCTTCTCAGAGAGGCTAATAAAAAGAGTTGGCAGAGTTAGTTGCACTGGGCACCCAAAGGCAACACCATTTCATGGGACACTTGGTCATCGTGCCAGATAGTACTCATGAGGAGCAGAGGGCAATAGATATCCATGGAGACAAGGGAGCTTTTGTGCTAACACTTGCTGTATGAAGAATGTGACATACTCCTCCAAACTAAATCAACATATGCCTTGTGGGCACAGAGAAGTACAGCAAAAAATACACTGGAAAATGTGATTTTGAGATTAAGGATAGGAAAAAAAAAGGCCAATGCTTTGTGGGTTACCTTGAAGCCACATGTCTGCATACTATCAATACTCTCTTCAGGAAGAGTGTTGAAGATGGCACAACAACACAAAAAATAAAACTAATTACTTTGTAAAGGATAGGAAGTAACTAGTTACCAATATGGGAATAATTTCAGGAATCAACTATCTGTCTGCAATCAGACCATCAAGTAGGGCAGAGGTTAAAATCAATATCAAGTGGCCGGAAAGGAAAAACATGAAAAGATAACACAACATATAATTACAACATTTCTAGTATGGTGTATTTAAACGAACTGTTGACACTAAAAAAAAGTAGAAAGTAGATTAAAGACATTAACTTTGATAATCATTACTTCTTTAAACATTTAAAATATTTTGTTGATTTTTTTCATTTTAACTTCCCCATAACAAAATTCCCTTAGAGTTTTTTTTTTCTTGTAACAAAAGGAAATAGTTAAACCAAACCAAAACATTGATCACTTCTGACAAGATATTCACCCTTCCAAACCTTTGGTCTACAACTTTTCCATTGAGAAGATGGAAGCATAATTTTTCATCCTAAGACCCTTGGAATCACAATTGTACGTTATATTAGTCAGAATTAAACTGTCTTTTAGTGTTATCTTCCTTAACATTAGTAGAGTTATTGTATATGTTGTTTTCTTAGTTCTCTTTTCTTTCCTGTGAGTCAGTGCATACAAATCTTTCTAAGTTTCTCTGAATTCAATGTATTTGTCATTATTTCAGCATAATAATTTTTTGTTTGGCCTGGGCCAATGATTTCATCAGTGTAGGGATCTCATGGTAAAGAAACTCCCTACACTACTATAGATTAGCATTTGTTCCACAAAAACAATTCTGCAACAACTTGCAGTTGTTTTGCAAAAAGTTACTGTTTTAGAGATTTGTCTGGGATACCAAAAGGTTAAGTGGTAGGCCCAGGGTTACACAGCTAACATGTTTCAGATGTGGTTCTTGAACCCAAGTCTTCCTGACTTCAAGACTGGCCATTCATTATGTCACATTCCCTTGCCTAGAATAGTGATATTACATCATTTTCATATACCATAGTTCTTCAGTAATTCCTCAATCAATTGATATATGTTACCATAAAAATTCTTACTATGAATATTTTGGCATGTATATGGTCTTTTCCTGTCTTTGACCTCCTTAAGGGGATATACCCAACAGTGGTTATAGTAATATTGAATAAAAGATTCTGAACAACTTAGTCAACTTTTCTCACATAATTTAATTTTTTTTTGTAGAATTATTTGATGAACTAGTGGTCCTTCCCATAGTACATTATTGTGACTGTGACACAGTGTCTCCATGACTATTTCTGGGTTTTTTAAATTATCTTTGACACTTTAGGGGTATCATAAAGATGTTTTAGTTTGAATTTCTCTCAATAATAGTCATTTGGGTTATTTTTTCATACGGTTGGTTAAATCATTTCTTTCAAAAATTATTTATTCACATTTTTTGATCACTTATTGGAAAGTGGCTATATTTCTTGGGCTATACTCTTTAATCAGACATATATAATACAAAATCCACTCCTTCTCCAATGGTTTCTCTTATCACTCTAGCTTCATTGATTTCTTTTTTTGTGCAACAACTTTTAAATTTTTTGTAGTTGGAGTCATTTGTTGCAATTAAGTCTATTCCTTGTTTGGTTCAGAATTCTCTACCTTTTGATGGCAAAAATAGCTTCTCCTCCCCGCCCTCCATGTGACCATTTAAATTAAGCTAGCATATTTATTTGTAATGTATTGTGTAAACTGCTGGTTCAAACCTGTTTTCTGGCAAATTGTTCTATATCTCCCTGAAGTTCTTATCCAATAAGAAGGCCTTCCCTTAGCAGTTTGTGTCAATGGATTTGTCAAGCATTGGGCTACTGGATTCAGTCACTTCTGGACCTTGGTTATGTGATCTGTTTCACATCACCTCTTCTTAAGGAATTTTAATCAGTGTAAAATAGCTGCCAGAGCTAGAGCACTAAAAGATCCTAGCAAGTTCAGCCAGTAAACACTTAAACCTTTATGAAGCAGAGAGTTTCACAAGGACCTTACTAGGTTAGAATACACATTGTTGTGTAAAACATTAGGATAACGGAAGATTAAAAGCAGTAGTCACATGGCATGAGATACAGTTAAACCAGATTATCCTGAAAACATTTAGAGATCAAACTGGTTGAGGGACAACAAATATGCTTGAAAAAGAACATGTCTACCAATTGTTATGTTGATCTCAGCATCAAAGACAAGAAAATCAATTTCTCAGGACTCCCTGTGCTACATGAAAAATGGCAATGTTACTTACGAAGATGAAATCTAAAAGATTAGCTGGATTTTTACCAAATACATATAGAAGAGATTTGTGCAAGAGTCAGCATATTTGGAAAGGCAATCAGAGATCTGTTTTCAAGATATCTCAAAGAGGAAGATTCCAAAAAGAATTTAAAATGCCACTGATGTAGTTAACAGTAACAAAAGAAGAAAGAAACAAAGTAACAAATGAAAGAAAAACTAAGGAGATGTCAGTAACTTGTTACACATCTCTACTTTCTCAACTCCATAAAATCTTCGTGAGAATTACTAAGAGATTAGCCTACAAGGAAAAGCATAGGTAAAATAAAGTGGACAAAGAACACATATTGTCTAGATTTTGACATACAAGTGATTTGGCAGCTCATTGAATTATTCTTTCAGTGCACATACTTCAGACAGGTACTGCAGATGGACCATGAGCTGATCCCAGAATTCAAAAGGAGAGTGGGTTGGATGGAAATTGAACTATGTGCCCAGTGATCCTGAGATATAAGTTGTTTAACTTCTATCTGCCTTAGGTTCTTTAAATGGGGATAATAATAGTAGCTACATCCCAAGGTTGTTGTAAGAATAAAATGAGATAATATTTGTAAAGTAATATTTACTTTGTAATCCTTAAAGTTCTATATAACTTTTGTTATTGTTAATGATATCCCTGACCTTTTTAATTCTTTTGGAATCTTTCTGTCTTTGAGAGATCTATAAAACAGATCTTTGCCTTTCAAAATATGCTGACTATTGTACAATTTTCTTCTATTATTATGATCTCTCTCTCTCTCTCACCCTTTCCTCCAACCCCCATAACCTGAGCTTGAAACAAAGAAGCAGTTCAACCAAATCAATCATTACACCTACCACATGTCGCAATATAAATGTAATATCCCATTATTTGATCAACCAATAAACATGTATTAAGTACCTACTATATACCAGGCACCATGCTAAGTGCTGTGGATACAAAAAGAAGGAAAAAACAGTCCCTGCCTTAAAGGAGCTTACAATCTAATGGGGGAGACTACATGGAAATAGATATGCACAAAGCAAGCTATATAGTGGGAAAAATCGGAAATAATTAACAGAGGGAAGGCAGTGGAATTAAGAGGGTTTGTGAAAGGTTCCTGTAGAAGGTGGAGTTTTAATTGGGACTTAAAGGAAATCAGGGAGGTCAGCAGTTGGAATGGAAAAGGGATAGCATTTCAGGCATGGGGGAGTCAGAGAAAGTGTCTAGAGCAGAGAGATGGTGTGTTTTGTCTGAAGAATAGCCAGGAGGCTAGTATCATTGAATGGAAGAGTACCTTTTAGGAAGTAAGGTATAAGAAGACTGGAAAGGGAGGCAGAGCTTTGGTTATGAAGGGCTTTGAATATCAAGCAGAGTGTTTTTATTTACTTCTGGAGGCAATAGGAAGCTATTAAAGTTTAGGGAGTAGGGTGTGTGTGTGACATGATTACACTTGAATTTTGGGAAAATCATTTTAGTCACTGAATGGAGGATGGATTGGAGTAGGGGGAGACTTGAGACAGGCAGATCCACTGGTAGGCTATGGCAGTAATCCAAGCATGAGGTGATGAGGACCTGTACTGGGTGGTGTCAGAAGAGAGAAGGGGGCAAATTAGAGATATTGCAAGAGTGAAATCAACAGGCTTTGGCAAAAGATTGGATATGGCAAGGTAGAGGTGGTGGTGAAAGAGTGAGGAATATATAATGACTCCTAGTTTGTGAGCCTGAGGGATTGAGAGGATGGTGTCCTCTACAGCAATAGTGAAAGTAAGAGAGGAGGAGGGTTTATAGGAAAGATAACAAATTCCATTTTGGAATATTGTATTTAAGATGTCTACTAGAATCCAGTTCAATATGTCTGAAAGGCAGTTGGAGATGTGAGATTGGAAGTCAGCAGAGAGATTGGGGCAGGAAAGTTATATTTGAGAGTCATCAACATAGGAATGGTAATTAAATCCATGGGAGCTAATGAAATCACCAAGTGAAGCAGTATAGAAGGAGAAGAGAAGAGGGCCTAACACAGAGCCCCATTCTTCATATATAACCTCCCACCTCATCATGGAAAGGAGGTACAGCAGAGTTTCTTCATTCTTCCTGTGTCTAAGTTTGGTCATTTTAATTAAAAGTCATTCAGTTTTATTTTATTTTCTTTCTATTTATATTGCTGTAGTTATTGTGTACGCCATTTTTTTGATCTGCTTACTTTACTCGGCATCAGTTTGTGTCTTTCCATGTTTCTCAGAATCCTTTATATTTTTTCATTTCTTTTGGGTTTTCTTATTTTTATTTTTTAAAAATTTTATTTATTTTATTTTTAATTTATGAAATAAAGCAAGCATTTCCATAACATAGAAGAATTTAAAAAATGATGATTGTGCATGAAACTGCATATCTATTATGTATAACTTGCTATTCCTTTTAAGTGTATAATATAGTTGTCAGTTGTTTCTTTTTTTTTCATTTTTTTATTCCCTCCCCCTGCCACCCTAGAGATGGCTACTGTTAGACACAAATATGTGTGTATATATACATTTATATACATATATGTATATATGTATGTGTTATACATTTATATAAATACATTATATATATATTATGTTATATATCTGTCTATATAATCATTCAATATATACTTTTAGTTATCAGTTCTTCCTTTGGATGTAGATAGCATCTTCCTTCACAGGTCTTTTGTAGTTAATATAGATGTTTATAATAGTCAAAATGACTTAGTTGCTCAAAGTTGTTCTGAAAACAATACCACTGTTACTGTATACAATATTCTCTTGGTTCTGCTCATTTTGCTCTTTGTGATTTCATGCAAGTCTATCTGTTCTTCTAAAATCAACAAGCTCATCATTTCAATATTATAGACACATACCACAATTTGATTAGCCATTCCCCATTGATGAGAACCCATTTGCTCTCTCTCTCTCTCTCTCTCTCTCTCTCTCTGTCTGTCTGTCTCTCTCTGTCTCTCTCTTGATTGTGTGTGTGTGTATAATATATGTACATATATTTACATACATATGTTTATATTACTGCCACAAAACTATTACTGTGAAGATCTTGTCATATATTGAACTTTTTTATGTCCTTGGGCTGTATACCTAGAAAGAGGAGGACTAGGTCAAAGAGGATATCCTTTTTGTCACTTTTTTTGGGGGGGTAGGACATGGTTTCAAATGGTTTTCCAGAATGCAGCATGGGATAGTGGAAAGACCACTGACTTGAGTCAAAAGACCTGAGTTTTAATCCCCTCTCTGACACTTAACTACCTGTACGAACTTGGACAATTCCTTGGTCTCAGTTTCCTCATCTATAATAGGAGAGGGGTTGGACAACATGACCTCTGAGGTCTGTTTCAGCTCTAGATCTATGTTGCCTTAATATTTGGATTAATTTAGAGCTCTACTAATAGTGTATTTGCATGCCTGTCTTCCAGTAGCCCCTCTGACATTGACTATTTCCAACTTCAGTAATCTTGGACAGTTTTCTGGGTGTAACATGAAACTTCAGAATTGTTTTTGATTTATTAGTGATTTGGAACAGTCTTTCATGTGATTGAGAGAGAGGGTGTGAGAGAGCTATTTATTAATCTTTTTTTTAAATCAAATTATTTGAACTATTCTAGTGTTCCCTCATAGGTTTTATCTTATCAAAGAACCAATCACTTCCAGTCATGGACACTGTGTGCCTTAGGTCTTGCTTGTCCCTACCAGGCACATTTTCTTCCCATGTGGAACATACAAGGGAACGCTGAAACTCATCATTCATTAAATTAAGAATTTAGCTATATTGGAGATCTATGTATGTATGTATGTATGTATGTATGTATGTATGTATGTGTGTGTGTGTGTGTTTGTGTGTGTGTGGGAGGCAGAGTGGACACTGTGACACAGAGTACAGCATAGCCTTCTGCTGCATGCATGCATACACACACATATTCACTGGTTCTGCTAAATATCCCAGTCTTAAGAAAAACTGATTTTCTTGCATACATTTGATTTCTCATTAAGACTCCTGATGTTACATCAAAAACATTTGACTTCCACCCTCTCTTTCTGTCTCTCTGTTTGTTTCTGTCTTTCTTTCCCTCTTCTGCCAGAGTTAGTTCTTCGATTCCACACTATAAACACTATTCACTTATTCAAGCATACTCTTATTTCGTTTTGAATCTCAGCAATGTCTCTTGCAAGAAATATGTTCACTAAAAACCCTAGCACATAACCAAAGACTAATTTCTAATATAACACTAGATACCAGCATCTTAAATAGTTCCAAGAAATAACTGCTATGTGCCCCTAGAACCTCAGGTGCACAGACATACTTCCTTTTCTGTCATCCTTAACCTCTAACACCTTATTCTCTAATCCTTTTATTATTTCTTGTAAAGTCCTATTATGATTTTTCATTGTGACATTTGTTACTGAGTCTTTAGAGGCTATGTCTAAAAGCTCAAGCAGGTCCTGCCAACTTGGGAAGTTGGGCCAATATGGGCCAGGCTGAAGAATCATATACTGAGAGTTGAAAAGGACTTTAGAGGTCATCAAGTCAAATCTTCTCATTTTACAGATGAGGAAACTGAGGTCTCAAGAGATTAAATGACTTGTCCTATGATACATAGTAAATGTATGAAGTGAGATTTGGATCTAGTTCTTCCTAACTCTAAATCCAGTGTTCTATCCATTAGATCATGATGGATTACATGTGCTATCCAAGGAGTAGCCTGGCTAAATGTGAAAGGGTTTAGCACTACAAGTGTTATCACTCCAGCAAGTGATCTCTCTGATCTCTCTCTCTCTCTCTCTCTCTCTCTTTCTCTCTCTCTCTCTCTCTTTCTCTCTCTTTCTCTTTTTCTCCCCTACATCAAGGTGGCACAGTGAAAGAGCCCTGGGCCTGGAGTCAGGAAGATCTGAGTTCAAATTTGGCCTCAGACACGTACCAGCTGTGTGATCCTGAGCAAGTCACTTGACCTTGTTTGCCTCAGTTTCCAGTTTCCTGGTGTGTAAAATGAGAAGGGAATGACAAACCACTCCAGTATCTTTGCCAAGAAAATCCCAAATGGCATCATGAAGAGTTGGACACGATTGAAATGACTGAACAACATTGAAAGAACTGTAAGGGAGTTATTTCATCAGCAAAGGTATTATGAATGAAGTCTCAAATGATCTTGGAAGTAAAATATGTAGTTATCATACACATTGCTTTCTTTTAAATATCTTTTCAACTAAAGCCTTAAGGAAGCATTGATTCTTAGGGACCATCTAGTACTACCTACTCACAAAGACATTGAAGCCTGGAAAGATGACCCCAATTGCCTAAAGTCACAAAGCTAGTTCTCCACACTCATTCTACTAGAGCCAGGGATCAGAATCTTGATTTCACACGTTTCTGAAGACAGTCCTTTCAGATGTATCTTGCCTTCTCCTCTAGCAGTGATGAAGGCTAACCACCTACTGATGCTGTAATACCAATATGGCCAGTCTTACTCATGAAAATAGCAGGCAACAATATACACAGGTTTATGAAAGGACATGAAAGACTTTTGAAAACTTCTCCCCCACCATCTATCTCTAAGGTACCCTCCAGCTCTAGATCAATGATGTCTATCATAGTGTATGTAATTTCCTTTGGTAACTGCTAACTTTGAGTGGGGACATGGGAGTAAAGAGGTGAAAAGGCTTCCTTAAAATCCAAATGTTTTTCTATGAAGGATATGCCATTACATTGTTATCAATCAATCAAAATGACTCAAGTAAGTGCTTGCAATGTGCCGGGCACTTTGCTAGGTGCTGGGGATACAAAGACAGAAGTAATATTGCCATCTTATTTCAAATTGGTAGATAAGATTAGTTAGTAGAAAGCTGGACTCTGATGGACACACAAATCAGAAAGGCCAGGGAATGAAGAAAAGACAGGGCAGAAGCTGGTGTGGGGTAGGCCCAGATAAGGTTGTACAATGGGCATCTCTGGGTAGTGAGGTGAGGGGAAGGTACTGGATATCCAATGAATAGAGGGAGGTCATTGAAAGAGAGGAAGACGGTTCTGAAAAGGGAGAGAGGACTTCAAGATATACCACTGCTCCTACCCTACAATAAGACTTATATTGGTACACCATTTGATTGCTATTTCCCTTTTCCAAGACTGAATGTTATTCACACCAAATGGCAGGGTTTTAGGTTTCCAAACTTAAGCTTTTCCTTCTTCACTATCCCATCTCTGCTAATCATCTTTCCATTTTTACAGGTACTGGATATTTTCCCTTCTTTCTGTTATACTTTGGAAGCAATTTCTATGTAGACACATCAAGTTCTTGCCTTTTGCAAGGGGAACATGAGCTAAAATACCTCTTACCTATCTAAGATCTCTAAAGCTCCACCTTCCACAATCTTATCTGAACCTGTGAAAAGACACCGCTAACAAAACTCAAATGAGATGATATTCATAAGTGCTTTGCAAACCTTAAAGAGTTATATAAATGCTAGCTAATATTTTTGTTGTTATTATTGTAGTTGTTTTTCTTATATTTCCATATATCACTAATATGGACATTTCCAGTGATGAAGATAATAAACCATCCATGCCTGTCTGTCCTGTGAAACTCTTGTCCATGTACTTCTGTAAATACAAATCTCAACTCTACATGCAGTGGTGGTGGGGGTACTCCTCACATTTTTACAAAGTTGCAGAGACCATATAGGCCATCAGTTACCCTTCACTCTTATCAAAAATTCAGCCTATTCCCCCCCCCCAATTGTATGACATCTAGTCTTCTATATTCTATATCATCTCTGGTAAGATCCTTCAAACCACTTCTCTTGCATAGTTCTTCATTTGTAACTATATCTGTAACTATTGTGTTGGACCTCTGTTGCTCTGATTGATGGTTGCTTCAATCACCCACTGCCTCTAGGCCCAGTTCCAGGAACAATTCATTCACTAGGCATCTCCTCATCAACTACCTTGCTGCCCAGATCAGAAACTATGACCCTTTTTGTCCACAGAATTGCCATTCCACTATATCTTGATACATGCTACCCTTTCATCCTCTCCAAATTGTAATTCTTGAACCATTATCAACCTACTTCTGTCATTGCTCCTGAAAGGGTGGTGTCAGTCTATTCCTTTATGGCTACTTTTACCATCCCTGTAATTTTCCAAACTAAAACATCCCTCTATGGCCATCACTGTCCTAATATGTGTTATTGGCCCCTATTGGAATGTAAGCTTCATGAGGGACTGTCTTTTTTTTTTTTTTAACATTTAAGTATTATTTTTTCTCTCAATTATATGTAAACAAACAGTTTAAACATTCTTCAAAAATCTTTTGAGTTCTATATTCTTTCCCTCCCTCCTTACCCTCTCCTCCTCTTTGAGAAGGCAGATGATTTGATATAAATTATAAATGTGAAGTTATACAACACATTTCCATATTAGTCATGTTGCAAACAAAAAGACCTCCTCCCCCCAAAAAACCCAAAAGCAATGAAGAAAGTTTAACAAAAAGTATGTTTAAATTTGCATTCAAAAAACCCTCCAAGAATAATAAAGTTTAAAAAAAAGTATGTTTCAATCTGCCTTCAGACTCCATCAGTTCTTTCTGGAGGTGAGTAATTTTTTCATCATAAGTCTTTAGAAACTGTATCATTGTATTGATCAAATTGATCATTGTATTATTGAGAATAGCTAAATCCTTCAAGGTTGGTTATTGTACAATATTGCTGTTACTAAGTACAATGTTTTCCTGGTTCTGCTCACTTCGCTTCGCATGAGTTCGTGTAAGTCTTCCCAGATTTTTCTGAAAGCATCCTGCTTGTCATTTCCTATAGCACAATAATATTCCATTACAATCATATACCACAACTTGTTCAGCCATTCCCCAATTGATGGACATCTCCTTGATTTCCAATTCTTTGCCACCACAAAAGGAGCTGCTATGAATATTTTTGTACATATAGGTTGCTTTCCTTTTTTTAAAAAAATCTCTTTGGGATACAGATCTACTAGTGGTATTGCTGTATCAAAGGGTGTGTATGGTTTATAGCCCTTTGGGCATAGTTCCAAACTGCTCTCCAGAATGGTTGGATCAGTTCACAACTCCACCAACAGTGTATTAGCATCCCAATTTTCTTATATCCCTTCCAACATTTATCATTTTCCTTTTCTGTCGTATTAGCCAATCTGATAGGTATGAGGTGGCACCTCAGTGTTGTTTTAATTTGCATTTCTCTAATCAATAGCTATTTAGAGTATTTTTATATGACTCTAGATAGCTTTGATTTCTTCTCCTGAAAATTACCTTTTCATATTCTTTGGCCATTTTTCAATTGGGAAATAATTCATATGCTTATAAATTTGACTCCACTCTCTATATATTTGAGAAATGAGGTTTTTATCAGAGGAACTTGCTGTAAAATTTCCACCAAGTTTCCTGCCTTTTCTTCAAATCTTGGCCGCACTGGTTTTGTTTGTGCAATACCTTTTTAGTTTGATGTAATAAGAACTATCCATTTTACATTCTGTAATTCTCTGTGTCTCTTGTTTGGTCATAAATTCTTCCCTTTCCCATAAATCTGGCAGGTAAAATATTCCATACATCCTTAATTTGCTTATGATGTTGCTCTTAATGTCTAAATCACATATGCATTTTGACCTGATCTCTTATGATGTGGGATGTTAGTCTATCCCTAGTTTCTGCCAAATTACTTTCTAGTTTTCCCAGCAATTTTGTCAACTGGTGAGTTCTTGTCCCAAAATCTTGGATCTTTGGGTTTGTCAAATACTAGACTACTATGGTCATTTACTATTACTATGTATTGCATACCTAATCTATTCTACTGATTCATCACTCTATTTCTTAGCCAGTACCAGATTATTTTGTTGAATACCTGTTTGTAATACAGTTTGAGATCTGGTCCTTCGCATTTTTTTCCCATTGATTCCGTTGATCTTCTTGACCTTTTGTTCTTCTAGATAAAGCTTGTTATTATTTTTTCTAGCTCTATAAAATATTTTTTTTGGTAATTTGATTGGTATGGCACTGAATAAGTAAATTAAATAGAGTAGTCATTTTTATTATATTGACTTGGCTTACCCATGAGCAATTAGTGTTTCTCCAGTTGTTTAGATCTGACTTTATTTGTGTGAAAAGTGTTTTGCAATTATGTTCATATAATCCATGAGTTTATCTTGGCAGGTAGACTCCAAATATTTTATATTGTTTGCAGTTATTTTAAATGGAATTTCTCTGTTTATTTCTTACTACTGGACTTTGTTGGTAATATATAGAAATGCTGATGATTAATATGGGTTTATTTTATATCCTGCAACTTTGCTGAAGTTGTTAATTATTCCAACTAGTTTGTTAGTTGATTCTCTAAGTATGACATCATACCATCCGCAAAGAGTGATCATTTTGTTTCCTCATTGCTTATTCTAATTCACTCAATTTCTTTTCTTTTTTATTGCTATAGCTAGCATTTCTAGAATATTGAATAGTGATAATGGACATCCTTGCTTCACCTCTGATCTTATTGGAAAGGCTTCTTGCTTCTCCCCATTATAGCTAATGCTGGAGTGAGTGCTGTATTTTGTCAAACATTTTTTCTGTATCTATTAAAATAATCACACGATTTTTGTTACTTTTGTTATTGATATTGTCTATTGTGCTGATAGTTTTCCTTATATTAAACTAGCCCTGCATTCCTTGTATAAATCCCATTGAGTCATAGTGTATAATCCTTGTGATACATTGTTACAATTTTCCTGCTAGTATTTTTTATTTAAATTTATTTATTCATTAGGGAAGTTGCTCTATAGTTTTCTTTATCTGTTTTTGCTCTTCCTGGTTTGGGCATCAGCACCACATTTGTGTTGTAAAAGGAATTTGGTAGGCCTCCTTTTTTACCTGTACTTTTCCTAAGCTTCAGGCCTTTCTTGCTGCTGTTTTCAGAGCTAACTGGGAGTCTGTAGGTTTTTCATGCTTCCAAGGTGCTATGGTCTAAGGAGAGGAGTAGTCATTGTTTTACTGGACTGTTCTCTGCTCTTTACCCAGGAAGGGATCCTGTTCCTCTGTAGTGACCAGCACTAGTATTCCTCCTTGCCCTGGAATTTTGACCATTCCCAGGATCTCCTGCTGAAGCAATTGTAGTGCTTCTCTCTGTCTTGGAATTGAGACCAGGGTGTCTATTGCCTTGTGAATGACCACAAGCACTCTTCTCTATCCTGAAACTAAGACCAAGACCCCTGCTCCCCTGCTGCCACAGGTGCTATTGCTCTTTTTGGCCCTGTGACTATGACCTGGAACTGTGTATGGGTAATACAACAGGGTCCTGAACCCAGTGCCAGTAAATGGTCCTCTGCAATTTCCTTCTGACCAGTTGTCTGACCCCTCCCCACAGTCATTGGGCTGAGAGCTCCTAAAGATGGTGCCTCCAACAATGCAACCACTTCTAAGGTTCACTGCTGGGCCTGTGCCTGTATGGCACAGTCTTTGCTCTGTTCTAGGCTCGACTACCACCCCATTTTCCTGCCGACCTCCGATTTTGTCTTAGGCTGGAAAAATGTTTCACCTGACCTTTTGTTTGTTCTGTCATTCTAGAATTTGACTTGAGGAGTTATTTTAAAGTTGTTTGGAGAGGAATGTGGGAGAGCTCAGCTGAATCCTTTTCTACTCCACCATCTTGGCTCTGCCTCTGAGGGATTCTCTTTATCTTTGCATTTTTATCCCCATTGCTTGGCGTATACTAGCACTTAGTAAGTGCTTTTCCATTATTCAATTCACTGTAATGTGTTGCATCTTGACCACACCTACTATGCATTTCCCAATGAAGAGATATATGACAAAGACACATGATAATGAAAAAATGTAGACTACCAAGCTTACTCAGAATTCCTTGCCCCATTTGAATATTTGCCTCATTCTCTTTAATCTGGAGACTCTGGTTGATGACATAGCTTAACTATAGTCGAGTTAGGTTAAGCTTTCTGTACTTTTTATTTGTCATTGTGCCCCCTTCTAGAAATCCTGCCTGAGTAAGGGCAGCAATATTAGACTCATTGTTTAGAACAAACTCAGTTTTCATATGATTTGACTGGATTTGGAAATCTGTTAGTGACTGGCTGAGAGAGGCCTCTTTTTCTTTCTCTCAGTAAGTTCCCTTGGCACCAAATGATGGAAATATCTCAGTCAATGCAGTTCAGAAATATGTGGTACCCTGAATAAGTCTTCACAATGAAGATTCTCAAAGATTCAGTCAGGCCTATAAAATTAAATATATATACACACTCATGCATACATACATATATAAAATATAGTGTATATGTATATATGTACTTATGTATGTATGGGTTCAAAAGAAGCTCATTCCAGGAAAACAGTTGAATTCTTTGCAAAGGATTTTTGACACAGAACAGACTCTTCTTTTTATCATAATCAGTGTGAAACTATCTGGTCTCAAGCCATGCATAAATCTGGCCATATGCAATTTGTTGCAGCTCTTAATTGGGGAAAAAGGAGAGTGAGAAAGGACTGGAGCTCTGAGCTCAGCCTGCCAGATGGAAAGGAACAGTGAACTAGAGAGCGAGAGCGAGAGAGAGAGAGAGAGAGAGAGAGAGAGAGAGAGAGAGAGAGAGAGAAACACATGTTGATGCCCTTCCTGAAACCCTTAACTATGTAGGCTGCTTTGAGTATAAATCACCACCTTTTCTGGAGTTCAGAACGATGAAATAAAAAAGGACCATAAATATCTAATAGAGGCACCATGTGCATCCTTGGATGACAAACTCTCAGGAGAAGATCAGAAAATGAATGGCCAGAACTTGAGGAATGGGGAATATAGCTGCCCATAATGACAAAGGAGAAAAAAAAGTGACTAACCCTATTAGTTCTTTATGAAAAGCTATTTTCTTTCACTGTGACCAATCAACCTATACCCTTCAGCTATTTAAATAAATAAAAATACTAATTTGTTACTTATAGAGGAATAATAGAATATAATTGGGATGGCTAACATGCAGGTGTCCTGATGACAGCTCAGACATTTGTACATTTGCTCTCTTTTCTGTCTTAGACACTTTGTGCCACAAACTTGGAAAGGTTTTTTTTTTTGTAAGTTTCCCATTGCATTATGTTGCAATTTAAGAATCTCATGCATTTGCCACTTTGAAAATGATTATAATGGCTTCCACGGTTTATTTTTGGTTCTGCTTTAAGGCTTTCCGCCAGTCTTAAACTTCTGCTGACCCAAAATAGTTTCAAATGTTCAGATGGAAACTTCAGAACTACATTTGTTCTTCAGGTATTCAAATCAGTTATTGAATTCTTGAAGTCAAAAGAGGCTTATTTGGTTGAGTAAATTAACTTATCACTACATCCAGATGGGAAAAACAGAGCAGGTCTTTGTGGGATACAGGTCAGTTCAAGGTACTGAATGTACTGAAGGTGCTGAAACAGGTTAGGGAGAAGATAGCATTCCACACCAACCTAACCTGAATGCCATGTGCTAGTATTTAAGCAGCAACCAATTTGTCAGTTAGAGAGGGACAGCAATTAGGAAGCCAATAGAGCCAACATGAATCTCCATAACCTAGGTTTTTCTTCTTCTTACCAATCCAACACTATTTCCATATATCTACCCCAGGGCTGAATAGTCTGCCTAGCAGAGAGACTGAGTCCAGGGAGAGTAGTGTGAGGACATTATAAGAAGTAGGAAGATCACAACTCTGAGATACCACCCTACACCTGTCAGATTGGTTAACATGACAGAAAAGGAAAATGACAAATGCTGGAGGGGTTGTGGAAAAATCAGGATACTAACTCACGTCAATGGAATTGTGAACTAGTCAAAACATTCTGAAGAACAGTGTGGAACTATACCCAAAGGGCTATAAAAGTATGTATACCCTTTGACTCAGCAATAGATCTGTAACCCAAAGAGATCAAAGAAAAGGGAAAAGGGCCTATTTGTACAGAAATATTTATAGTAGCTCTTTTTGCGGTGGCAAAAACCTAGAAATATTGGGGAATGGTTGAACAAGTTGTGGTATATGATTGTGAACAGAATGCTTTCAGAAAAAAACTGGGAAGACTTACACGAACTCACGCAAAGTAAAGTGAGCAGAACCTGGAGAACAGTAAATGGAAACAACAATATTATAACAATGATTAACGATGAAAGACTTAGCTAATCTGATCAAGACAAGGACCCAAGACAATTCCAGAGGACCCATGATGAAAACTGCTATTTATTCACCTCCAGAGAGAGAACTGATGAATTCTGAATGCAGATTGAAGCATACTTTTTTTAAAAAAAATTCTCTATTTTTATTGTTTTATTTTGTTTGTGTTTTCTTTTGCCACCTGGTTAATATGGAGATACTTTTTGCATGACTTCACATGAACAATTGATATCAAATTGTTTGCCCTCTCTAGGAGGTGGGAGGGGCAGGAGAGAGGAAGAGAATTTGGAACTCAGAATTTTAAAAAATGATTGTTAAATTTTTTTAATATGTGATTGGGAAATATTTAATGAAATAAAGAAAAAATAATTTTAAAAATAAAGAAAAAAGAAAATAAAGAAGTAGAGAGAGCTCAGAGACCTATAATTCTGAAGGTGAGTTGCCTCAACCATATGTGTTCCCTACGCATATGCCTTACTACCAGTGGACTGTATGTGCATGCCCATTCTTCCCAGGGACACAGTACGCATGTATTTGTGAGACAATGTTCTCTAGGTTTATGGTGGGTGGGTGATATTTTGTAACTAATTGTTTTCACTAAGTTATCTTAGTAAATGTCTTTGTTTTGAGCTAATTGTATCTACTGACTGAATATTAAATATTAACTCCTGGTCAGGGCCAGGAGTTACATATTTAGGAGTGCAGATCCACAGAGAACACTGAAATTAGTTTAGTTGATTCTCCTAGAAGAATACTCCTAGGAATTCAAGCACCAAGATTCAGGGCGAGAGGGGTAGGATGAAGGGATGGGGGGAGGTGCAGGGTTGGGGAGAGGCAAATATTCCCTTACGGAGTGCTCCATAAATATGCCCAAGCTGTGGTCTAATGTGCTTGCATATCCTTTTGTCTAGTGATATTTCCTTCTATACTGTGTAACTTTAAACATTACTCTTGCCATTAGGCTTCCTTATTGGTTTACCTCATTCTAAATTCTAAGCAGACAGGAAGGCAAAAGATACTTAAGTTTTACTTTCCCTCTTATAAAAATATAAAATCAAAACCTAACTACTCAAATTTTATTATATTTTGATGACATAGTTTGGTGGCTAAAGCAAAGAAAGCTGGTTACCTCTCTGTTCATATCTCTTTGTACTGTTTATCCTACTGTAGCAATAGCTATTTTTTTTTACCCTGTAAGCTTTTTTTTTAAAATTTTAAAAACAAAACCAAGAACATAATTCTACTAGAGAAAGTAGGAAAAAGAGATTTGTGGAAATCAAATATACTACCCATTATCTTAAATTACTCGGGAGGAGAAGCCCACAGAATCATTCCGTGGTGTTTTGCAGAATGGTAGGAACGCAACTTATGGTATGAATGGGAGATGTTTCTTTCAGGAGAAGTCCTGGATTTCTGTGGTAACAAATGTATTTTGTATGTGGTAATTGAGCAGTGAATAGCTGTGTTTATCAAATTCCAAAGCAAATAGTCAAATGAAGCCATTCATAAAAGACTGGACCACAAACTGGAAATTCCTTCTGGCATTGGCCAGTTTGCAAAAATGTCTGTGGCTTAAAAAAAATTCACACTGCATGTATATGTATACACACATGCACACATGTGTATGTATTTATATTTACATATACACATAACACACACATGTGCATGAATTCATTTCTGGTGGCTGTTCTCTGTGGCAGGCCAAAAGGATCAATCTTCACTTTTTTAAGGTGGCTCATATACCTTTAAGGAGGTTAGTGGGCTACGCTGGACAGATAAAATCTGGGTATACAATGCAGGCAAGAGAAAGACTACATCGTTTTAAGAGATATATTATTTTATCTGATACTTAAAATCATGTTATCTATGTCTTCATATCATTTTAAAAATTGGTAACAGAATACCTTTTAATATTTACTTTACTTAGATAACCTCATACCCATCAGATTGGCTAAGGTCAAAAAAATGAAAACTCAAATACTGGAGGGGATGTAGGAAAATAGATAAATTAATGCATTTTTGGTGAAGCTGTGAATTAGTTCAATCATTATGGAAAACAATTTGGAACTATGCCCAAAAAGCTAAACCAGTTATGGTATATGAATTGATGGAATACTATTATGCTTCAAGAAATGATGAAGGGGAGGGTTTCAGAAAAACCTGGGAAGATTTGTATGAACTGATGCAAATGAAATGAGCAGAACCAGGAGAACAATTTATACAGTAACAGCAGCATTGTAAAGATAATCAATTTTGAATGACATGTAATTTTGATCAACACAATGATGAAATATGCTAACCACCTTCAGATAGAGGACTGATGGTCTCAGTATACAGATAGAAGCATATTTTCTGCTTTTTAAATTTCTTTCCTCTTTTTCTTTCCTTTGTTTCTTCCTTCTTTCCTTCCCTCTTTTTTCCTTTTGGAACATGGCTAATGTGGAAATTTATTTTTCATATCTATACATACTTGTAATGAATTTTATTATTGTTTTTTCAATGAGTGGGAGAGGGAGAGAGGGAGGGGGAGGGGGAGGAAGAGAATTTGTAACTGAAAATAAAATAGAATTAAAAATATTTACCTTACTTAACTATAATCTATGAAACTCAACAAGAATTCAGACATATATAAGACATATACATATAGTGGTGTGTTGGAGTTCTAATTGGCTCTCCTCATTGTTAATTTTTCAGTGTGAGCATTTACACCTTGGAAATAGGTAATTGCTATAAATCAGGGCTTGATTTTTTGCTTTATTGATTTCATAGACTTAAGAAAGTGTTAATAATGCATGTACGCACACACGCACATATGTATTTTTTTCCCCCGGACAGTGCAAATAAACATTATCAGCACACCTCTGTATATAACCACACAGCTTTTTCAGTAACTACTAGCCCAGTCGAAAATAAGCTCCTGGGAAGAAGGCATAGGTTTTCATTTTGTTTATGTATCCTAGTACTTTGTACAGTGCCTTGCACATAGTAGGGGTTTAATAATGTTTGCTGGCTAGAACTATCTAGGTTGAGTACCAATGTATGTTAGGCTAGGCAGAAACAGTAGTACTTATTTGCAAGGCAGTATTACTAGGCTCAAATAATACTTCACTATTATTTTAAAAATCTAATATTGTTTTCAGGCTTGAGTAATGTTTTAAATTGTTCTCATTATTAGTTTAGACTTGTGTGGGACTAGGGTTGGAATAGATGATTTCTTAAATTCCTTCTAGCTCAAACAATCTGTGATTCTATTTATTCATTTATTTGATATTCAACAACCATTTAACTAGGGGCAAATCACTATTCTTTGTTTTAATTCTGGTGTGGTAGAGAGAGCACTGAAAAAAAACCCCACAACAACAGCAACTGGGAGACCTTTGTTATATTGTCAACTTATCATTAGCCAACTATGTGACCTTACACAAGTCATCTCTGAGCCTCATTTTCTTTATTTGAGAAATGAATTAACAAAGTAGATAATTTTTTTTGAGGACTATTATATGTGTAAAATTCTATATATAATTCTAAATTCTATATACAAAAATAATAACTAGTATTGATACAATTCTTTAAGGTCTCTAAAGAATTATATATATATTAACCCATTTAAGCCTCACAAAGATACTGTGAAGTATAGACTATTATTATTGTCTTTTTACAAATGAGAAAATTGGTACTGGAGAGGTTAAAAGAGGCAGCTAGGCACCTAAAGCTCTGGGCCTGGCATCAGGAAGACCTGAGTTCGTATCTGACCTCAGACACTAGCTGTATGACTTTGGGCAAGTCACGTGACTTTTGTTAGGAGGCTCAGTGGACAGAGCACTGACCTGGAGTCAGGAAGACCTGAGTTCAAATCTGGCTTCAGACCCTTACTAGCTGTATGACCCTGGGTAAGTCACTTAACCTGTTTTGCCTTAATCCACTGGGGAAGGAAATGGCGAATCACTCCAGTATCTTTGCCAAGAAAATCCCATGGACAGTATGGTCCATGGGGTCACCAAGAGTAGGATGTGACTGAACAGCAACAAAGTTTAATGACTTACCCTAAGTCACAAAGTTAGCAAGTGTCTGAAGTAAGATTTGAATTCAGAGCCTCCTGACTCTCTCTGTTCAGCACTCTATTCATTAGGCCGTGCTGCCTTTCTTGCCGGGGTAAAAGCTTGAAAATGCTCATAGGCCTTGGCAGTGTGCCCTGCATTCCCATGACTATGGGTCTATCAGATTAGATAGAAAAATAATGGTCAAGGGCCTCTGTTAAAAACACAGGCCTTCTAAATGATTAAATGAGATAATGTATATAAACCACTCTGTAACAATAAAATGCAATATAAATGTGAGTTATCATTTTTTATCATCAGACCTGGGACCAGGAAGCAGGAACTGAGTCTGAATTCTGCTTGCCCATTACTAAGATTCAATAAGAGCTTTAGATCAAATTAATGGGCAAGCACAATCGCAGTGAGTGATGTCATAGTATGTGGCCAGCTCCTCTGCCTTCCTTGGACCTCTCTGACCTTAGGACCCACAAGAGCTCACTTCTAATTACACAGGAGACAGTAGGACTCATGGTGTCAATAGTGAAGAGTTAGAAAAGTCACTGAGTGCTTTGTTATTTGAAAATTAATATGGGAATAATTGGAATTCTTGATTTGAGAAATCTCAGAAAGCCTAGGAACTTTGGGCAGCACATATCAAATTAAGGGGAAAGAGATCTTCCATATTCTGCCAAAACATCAAAAGACCTAAAATCTGAGCCACTTAGACATGATTCTCATTGCTAGGGACAAGAACTCCTTCCTTTACTTTGGAGTTTATAGAGGTATGTGTGTGTGTGTGTGTGTGTAAATTCTAACCCAGCTTCCCTTTTAGTCATGGCTTGCTGTGGATATACACTGCCGTTAACCCTTAGATACTATTTGGAGAATGCCCAGTAACTTGAATTAAATAAATCAAACAAATTAAAATATATAGGAATAAAATGGAAGCCAATTATGTAGAAATAAACAGGATTTTTTTTTCACATCCAAGTTCATAGTCCCTCCAAAATCTTTTTGTAGACCCTAGGTTAAAAATCCCAATCTTAATCTATAGTTCTGAACTTGTCATTCCCTTGTTCAAAACCTTTTAGTGGTTCCTATTTCCTCTGTAATAAAATACAAACTCTTCCACCTGGCATTTAAGGCAATGCCAACCTACATTTCCAGCCTTCTTTCACATTACTCTTTATCATACAGTTTTTCTTCTTTCTTTCTTTCTTTCTTTCTTTCTTTCTTTCTTTCTTTCTTTCTGTGAGGCAATTGGGGTTAAGTGACTTGCCCAGAGTCACACAGCTAGTGAGTGTTATGTGTCTGAGGCCGGATTTAAACTCAGGTCCTCCTGACTCCAGGGCGGGTGCTCTATCTAATGTGCTACCTAGCTGTCCTTGTGCGGTTTTTCTTCAAACCCAGTTGGACACCTGAGCACATCATGTCCTCTTTAGCCTGGGCACATTGTGTAGGCCTTCTTTCCGGCCTGAAAAGCACTTCCACCCACATCTCTTGTCTGTTGAACTCCTTAACTTCTTTCCTTCAAGACCCAAAGCCTTGGGAATAGCAATGCTTCCAGCCCTCTGCCCACAGCCATCATCCTGGGAAGCTACTCCTATGGAGATACAGCCTGGCAACTGCTCCTTCAGGTGCTTCAACCATGGCTATGAAAGACCCAGAAAAGAAAGTTCTTACTACCAAAGTCCTTGGTATTATCAAATGGTTCAACCTCAGAAACTGATACCTATTTTTTCCCAGTGGAACTGACATTATAGAAGAGGCATTTTACCATCTGCTTTTCTGCTGGTGCCCCAAGTACCACGTGACTTTTTTATCTGACTTGTAATTTAAACTTTCTATATGTGTTATCTCCTCAATTAGAAGGTGAGCTCCTTGAAAGCAGGAATAGTCTTAGCTTTTTAATTTGTGCCCCAGTGCTTAGCACACGATTTTGCATATTTTTGTTGTTGTTCAGTTGTTTTCAGTTGTGTCCGACTCTTCATGATGCCATTTGGGGTGTCATATCTTGCCAGAGATACTGGAGTGGTTTGCTATTCCTTGTCCAGCTCATTTTATAGATGAGGAAACTGAGGCAAACAGGGTTAAGTGACTTACCCAGGGTCACTTGACTAGTGTTTAAGGCCAGATTTGAACTCAGGAAGATGAGTCTTCCTCACGCCAGACTTGACACTCTGTTCATTGTGCCACCTAGTTGCTTTGCACATAGTTAAGTGCTTAATAAATATTTCATTCATTCATTCATTCATTCATTCATTCATTCATTCATTCATTCATTCATTCATCCATATGACTTACATGAAGATAAGACCCTGAATGAGCTGAGGTTAAGATCTGTTTTTTTTTTCTTTTTCTTTTAAACAGTAGAATCAGGTGCTGTGCTTTTCAATTCTTGTTAGTTTACTTTGTATAGCTAAAGCTCTGTTTATTGATCAGCTTTTGAGATGGGTTTGGATTTTGGGTATACTTATCTCAATTCGGTCCCCCTTAATAATCATTTATTAAGCTTCTACTCTGTGTGAGCACTGTGGGAGGCCTGAAGACACAAAGATGAAAAATGACAGGTTTTTTGCCCTTGGGGAGTTTAAAATCTATTGGTGGAATTCATAGGGAAAGAAATACAACATGGACACAGATATATATGATGAAAAATAGATTGTGATAAGGGCAAAAGAAAGACCCAAATAAAGTACTACGAGAAAAACTGAGGCAAGAGAAGTCACTTTCAGGGGTGGTAAGATAGCAAAGGCTTTCTGAACCTGGGCCTTGAAGGAAAGAAGTTAAGGAGTTCAACAGGCAAGAGGTGTGGGTGGAAGTGCTTTTCAGGCCTGAAGGAAGGCCTACACAACGTGCCCAGGCTAAAGAGGACATGATGAGCTCAGGTGTCCAATTGGGCTCGAAGAAAAACTGTATGATAAAGAGTAATGTGAAAGAAGGCTGGAAATGTGGGTTGCCCTAACACTGTGAAAAGCCTTATATGCCAAGTGGAAGAGTTTGTATTTTATTACAGAGGAAATAGGAACCACTAATAGGTTTTGAACAAGGGAATGACAAGTTCAGAACTAAAAATTAAGATTGGGATTTTTAATCTGGGGTCTACAAACATAGATTTTGGAGGGACTATGAACTTGGATGCGAAAAAAGATACATTTTTATTTCTACATAATTGGCTCCCTTTGTATTCCTATGTATTTTAATTAATGCATTTAAAAACATTATTTGAGTGTGTCCATAGACATTACCAGACTCTCAAAGGGATCCATGACACACAAAAAGGTTAAGAATTTTTGGATTAAGAGTGTTATTTGGAATATCTGGGAAGGATAGATTGGAGAATGGAGATCCAAAAGGCAGGAAAACCACTTAGGGGACTATTATAATGGCACAGGCAAGAGGGATGAGAGCCTGAACTAGGTTTGTGTCAATATGAGTGGAAAGGAGGAAATATTTAGAAGGAATACTGAAAGGATAAAATTAATGAAACTTGTTAACTGATCGAGGGTAAGAAATGGAGGTAGTAGGGTTAAGCTACTTTAACCCCTAGTTCTCAATCTCAATTACACTAACCTTTTTAATAAACTGAAAATGGAATTCAGCTTTTGGTAAAAGTCAACCATCCATATACAAGTTATACATTCTATTTATTGATATACACCAAAGTTATCTAGGCTCAGAACAGAGACCAGCTCATTCCTCTGAGCTATGGAGGCCAGGTCACTGTTAACCCACACAGTGGCAGCCACCAAGAAGCCAAATGATTCATCTATTATATCTGCAGTCAAGAGGAGAGAAAGTTTCCACTGTGAAAGAAATCCTTCAGAGGCCAGGCATTGGAGGCTGGGGAGCCCTATGAATTTTCCAGAAACTGCTTCATTTTTTTCCAGAGCATTACTAAGATGTATACATGGACTGGGATAGAGGCCAGATGACTAAAGGAGAAGGAAACATCTTTACATCCTTTGCCATCATTTGAGGATGCAGGCTACATCAGTAGGAACTTCAGATTGGTATTTCTTTCATCTAAAGAGCTGTCTCTTTTTTTTTCTTATTGGATAACTCAGTCCTTTATGTTTGTGTTTAAATCACTGGTGCATAAATTAGATGCTGCTGGATGAGCCTTGAAGTTTCTAAAACCTGAGGTGGTTTAGCCGCATAAAGCCCAGTGACCTTTATGGGAATCACACAGCTTGGACTTTTCTTATCACTTTCCTCTACACTTGGCCTTATCAAGTGGAACTGTCCTTTCTGTACTGTACTTGACCAGTCTCTTCCTGTTCACATTCCTGTCAACACAATCTGTGAATTGAACATAGAGCCAAACTGAATTCTGCTCTTGGAAAGGCCTGCAGATGATCATCTGGAGTCAGACTGCATCACAGTGGTGACTCTGTTGTCTGCAGTTTTCTTCTGAAATATCAGTCAGGAAACGAATAGAATGTATTTTAGTAAGAATGAGAGAAGGTTCAATGATATGACTAAACAGAGAACATTTTTTAAAGGGGAGGGGAGAGGATAGCTTTGAATCTTTGCCAGGGCTAGTCCTAAGGGAAAGTCATAAAATAGGCAAAAAAAAAAAAGTCACCACTTGTCTTATGAGCAACACTTCCCACATCCATTTCCTCTCTCAATTATTCATTGCCCTTATGCTGTGCCTGGGAGACAGGGTAAAGACATGGAAAGAGTGAAGGATTTGGAGTCAGAAGAGCTGGGTTCAAATTCTGATTCTGTCAATACTGATATGACTTCATTTATTCTTTCTAGGCCTTAGGAAATGGAAGAAGACATCTACAAAATGAGAGGCTGGGCTTGATGGCTTCTGAGATTTATTGTAGCTTGGAATCTATGATCCCAGAATGATCGCTATGTGTTGTTCCTTTTCTACATTCCTCCTCACTGTTAAAAAGTACGTGTCTCTTTCCCTTTCCTTCATTCTATGATCTTATAATGGCTGGTCCCATGTAGTAGTCCTTTTCAAGTGTTTCTTTTCACCATTAAAATATATTTGTCTTGGATCTTATTCCTTCAATTCAATTAAATAATAATTTATTAAATGCCTACTATGTGCTAGGCACTGTGCTAAGCTCTGGGGATACAAAAAGAGGCAAAAGATAAGCTTTGCTCCTGAGAAGCTTACAATCTAATAGGGGAGCAACATACAAACAAATATATATATATAGCAAGCTATATACAGGATAAATAGGAAACATGCAAAGCAAACTATTTACAGGTTAATAAATAGGAAATAAGTATGGATGGAAGGCACTAGAATTAAGAAGGGCTGAGGAAGTCTTCTTGGGATTTTACTCGGGATTTAAGGGAATCCAGGGAGGTCAGTGGCTGGAGTTGAGGAGGAAGAGTATTCCGGACATAAGAGACAGTCAGAGAAAATGCCTGGAGCTGAGAGGTGGAATGTCTTGTTCATGGAACAACCAGGAGGCTAATGTCACTGGATTGAAGAGTATGTGTCAGGGAGTGAGACATAAAAAGAGTGGCTACAGATGGGGAACCTGCAGCCTCGAGGCCACATGTGGTCCTGTAGGTCCTCAAGTGTGGTATTTTGACTGAATCCAAACTTCACAGAACAAATCCCCTTAATAAAAGGATTTGTTCCATAAAACTTGGACTCAGTCAAAAGGCCGCACCCAAGGACCAAGAAGACCACATGTGGCCTCGAGGCCGCAGGCTCCCCACTCCTGGTTAGGTTATGAAGGGCTTTGAATGCCAAGAAGAGCATTTTGTATTTGTTCCTGTAGGCAATAGGGAGCCACTGGAGTTGATTGAGTAGGGTAGTGACGTGATTGGATCTGTGCTTTAGGAAAATCACTTTGGTGGATGAGTAGAGGATGGATTAGAGTAAGGAGAGACTTGAGACAGCAGGCTATTGCAATAATCCAGGTGTGAGGTGATGAAGGAGTGCACTAGAGTGATGGCAGTGTCTGAGGAGAGGAGGGGGTATATTTGAGAGATGTTGAAAAAGTGAAATCAACAAGCCTTGGCAACAGATTGGACATGGGCGGGGTGGTGAGAGAGAGAGTGAAGAATCCTTCAGGGCACAGTTCTCTGAATCTAGCTGCTCTGATAAATTTATCCATGCTCATGCATACAATAGGTAATAATAGGGTCACATGTCATTACCCTGCCTCATCCCTTACCCCCATCTCCAGCAAAATAATTTGGGAAACAATGCTTTAACTCAAAGAGATAGTGGAGATAGCTTCTAAGCGATTGTGACTCTCAAATCAAATCAGCTAGGTAGATATCTATTCAATGAATAGGGTCTGCTAGAATAGATATTATTTCTGAGAGGCCACAAAAACCAACCAGTTTAGGGCTGCTTTATCAATGGAACCCAGCCCAATCCAGTAAGCATCTATCCTATGAGCCCTGTGCTGGGGATACAAAGGCAAAATCAAGAGCCCCTGTTTTCAAACAGCTTGTATTCTGCTGGAGAGGAAATTAAAATAAAGTGCACCAGCATATGCATGTAAGTGTTTTAAGGTGCAATATCATTTAGATTGATTGTAATTGAATTCATTCCACTGTTCGTATGTCCAAATGCACAAATTGTAGTTGAAATGCGAATTCTGGGATTTCATGCCAAATTTTGCAAAGTGTTTCCTTTCCATCCCATTGCCTCCTGGTGTACTCTTGCCAAGACTTTTGGGAAGTCTTTCCTTTTATGTGCTTCTAAATGCTGCTGGGTCTATTCAGACAGTAACTTTAGCCTGTAACACTGGCTTTTTTTTTTTTTTTGATCAAGCATTTTCCTAAGGTGATATATTTCAGCAGATTAAGAAAAATACGGTGTGACTTAGTGGAGTCAAGGAACTAGACATTATGAAATTTGAGTTTTATCTCTGGTGTGAAGAAATCTGTTTATGTCACTGTACTTGACTGAATTTCATTGGACTACTGAATATTAGAGCTATAAGAGACCTTTGGTATGGTCTATTCCACTTCCCTCGTTTTATAGAAGAAATAACTGAGGCAACTTACCCAAGGCCACACAAATTGTCAGAACCAGAATCAGAACGTATATATCCTGCCTTCCGTTTTATTTGTTTGTTTGTTTGTTTTCATTTATACCACTGAGTCACAGAAATAAAGCACTATGGGGCTGCTTTATCAACTGAACCCAGCTCTTTATATTATACCACAGTGACTTCGTTAATCAAAGTTGATTTTGGTTCAGAACAAGAAGAAGAAGAAGAAGAAGAAGAAGACGAAGAAGAAGAAGAAAAAGATGATGGAAAGAAAGAAAGAAGAAAGAAAGAAAGAAAGAAAGAAAGAAAGAAAGAAAGAAAGAAAG
>NW_020954610.1:69130234-69141426 GCF_900497805.2 Vombatus ursinus
AAGAAAGAAAGAAAGAAAGAAAGAAAGAAAGAAAGAAAGAAAGAAAGAAAGTCAGTTTGTTGAATCATATTGAGGTATTCAGTCAGAATTAGCCTAGTGGGGGTGGTTAATTAGAAACAGCTGCTATGAGGTGACATCATAGGTCTCCATTGTAAAGTGGAGAGGCAAGCCAGCAGAAGAAGAGTTGAATCAGATTGCTGTAAAAAAGATAAGACACGGTTGAAGAAAGAATAGTGACTGTGAGAACCAAGAAAAAGAAAAAAAAAACCAACCCCAGACTTGATCAACCTAAGTCCTGGTGGCTCTTAATAGCTGAGTAGGTAGCAAAAGAGTGTCTTTAATAATTTTATTGCCTTACAAGTCTTATTTTACAGTACTCCCCTCCATAAGCTCTCTGTTCTCGTCAAATTTGCCTTCCAGCTGTTCCAAATACGGGGCATTCTCCCTCTCTACCCTCTGCACTTTTGCATAGGTGGTCTTTCACGTCGAGAAATATGTCCTTCTTTCCTCTGCCTCTTAGAAACTACAGCATCCACAGAGTACACCTCCTACATCCTGCCCTTCCTGATTCTCCTTTTTCTCTTTCTCTCCCTTTTGAAATCATTGTATATTACTTTGCATATACTTTGTTCATACTTTGTATGAGTTATATTTCTCCAGGAGAAACTAAGCTCTTTGAGGGCAAAGACTGTTCTATTTTTGCCTCTGTATCCTTTGTGCCTAGCCAAGAGCTTTATTTGTCCAGACCTACAATTTCATTGATGTGGGGAACTGCTGCTAAATAAACTCCTTCTGCTAATGTAGATAGGTAATTCAAAGGCTGTGAAAGTTACCCGAGGGACTATGGGGTTAAGTGACTTGCTTAGGGTCACATAGCCAATATGCGTTAGACATGAGAATTGAACCATGTCTTTCCGATTCTATGGCCATCTATTGATTCTACCATGCTACCTCTCACCTCACACGTAGTAGACAGTTAATAATGTTTTTTGAATTTGAAACAGGAAATTGAACTTGGCCTCTGAAAACTTAATGTGCCTGAAAGGAGGTTGAGATAGGGTCAAGGAGAGAAATCAGGAAAAAAAATATAACTTTTGTCCTTAATTTTTGTTGTTCTTTGTTCTACCTGGTCAGTCAATAAGCATTTACTTATTTATTGTATTATTATATACTTATAACATAATATTTATATTATTACTTATTGCATAGTACATGCCAGGCAACTTTATTTTCCTATGTGATAGATGAGTTTACTAATTCACGTTTTGTAAAGATCTATATTTATAGGTTTTTTTTGTTTGTTTGTTTTTTTCCGCTTAGTTCTTGATATACTGCTTCCTAAGGAGTCTTTGTTTTCCCAACCAGATGCTGATTTTGCCAGGCTACTCTCCCAACAGGTAACGCAAATTGCCTAGTGGCAACAACTAGAGATAAGGACATTCTCTAGAGGAGGAAACTGAAAAAGGCCCTTCAAGCATACCGGAGAAAGTTTGACAGTCCAGGTGATACACCCTTCATGGATCACAATTAACTTTTAATGTTACCTTGGCCAGCTCCATAACCACACGAATGATTACTAAGTTTCCTTGTCTATGGAATGTCAACCACACTGACAACTTATTTGATGGGGTAGTTTGAAGACTTTTGGTGATGAGCATTTTCAACAGTGTCATCCGGAAAAAAGCCAAGGCCTCTCATTTCAGGCTCACATTTGAATATATCTTAGAGCTACCGCTAAATGGAGATGGGTATAAATTCAGGATAATTGTCAGTTGTTGCTCAGATGAGATCACAGGCTGGGAAAACAGGTGTGTTATGCTGACAGAGCTGCCAAATTCACACATGGATTGAGATATGAATAGCGGTGCTAATTACATCAAGGAGATCTGGTGGCCAATTAGTGGAGGAGAGAGCCCTGCTACACTTCACTGCACTTCTCTCCAATACTCACATACTTACATGGAATTTTGAGTTCACTGAGGTGGATGTTATACAGCAGGTTGCAGTTGATTCAGGCTTCCCCATCTGGTGCAAGTCTAGACCATGTCTTCCCATTAGTTGACCACATCAAGTCCATTGGATGTGCTGGGTGGCTGGGGGCAGGGGGGAGGGGGGAGACTTCCTTGATTTCTCTTAATCTTGTGAGGATACCAGTGTGAAGTGGCTCATTGTTTGCTATTGCTGTGTGACCAGCCCATCTTTTCTGAGCATACACTTCTCTGGTGATATCCCTCACTTTGGTTCTGTTTTGTAATTTCTTACTTTTTTCTGTTGTACTTGCTTACAACCATTATGCACCTCTCCATTGCCTTGATCATAATACTAATATTTAATTATTGGGAGGAATGGATAAGCATTTATTAAATGCCTACCATGTGCCAGGCACTGTGCTAATAATTTTTTTTTTTTTACAAATATTTAATTTGATCCTCACAACAACTCTGAATGGTAGCTGTTATTGTTATCCCCATTTTACTGTGGAAGAATCTGAGGCAGACAGAGGTTAAGTGACTTGTCCAGGGTCACACAGCTAGTGTCCAAGGCCAGACTTGAATTCCTTTTCCTGATTTCAGGTCCAACATTCTATCCACTGTACCACCTACCTGACTCTAGCCTTAGGAGACTGCAGTTTTCCTTGATTAGGCCCTATAACAACTCAGTTAGAATGCTGATATCAAGAAAAAGATCTTTGTTTCTGGGAGAACTTTGATATGATTAAAGGAATTTTGTGTTTTTCCCCAGGCAATCCAGTCTGGCTTCCTTCTCCTATTTAATTTTTCAATCCACTGAATTTTTTCCCACTTGAAAAGTCAGAATCCCAGAGGTGACTGATTTTGAAGTATTTGCTTAAGAATCAAAAGAACAAGCTGGATTATATATATATATAGGTTTCCATGACTATTCCAGGCACTATTGAATTGGTGGTGGGTTTAGTAGGGAATGAAAAAGACCCATTGAAGGGTATGGACATATTTTTGTCTAGAATGCACATTATGGGGGAAAAAGTAGATTCAGTTGCCTTATTAGAAGCAGGGCCAGAACCTAGCTAGTTAGATGCCATAGTCAGGTTTTTTAAAGCTCTTCTCTATGCCTATTGGCATCTATCTCATCTCAGTTTAGAAGATGGCTAAAGATGAGGAAATGATTCTTTTTTTTTACCATATTCATTTAGTGTTTAAGTTCATGGGCCTGTGATTTCATTGATATCTGTCACTCCTAGTAAGCTTCCAGCCTTACAAGAGAATTTCCTGGGGATACCGAGCGAGCAGTGAAGTGACTTGTTGAGTCAGACTTATACAGCCAGAATATGTGGCAACTAGGTGCGTAGGGCTTTTGACCTGAAGGCAGGAAGACCTGAGTTCAAATCCAACCTCAGACATATACTAGTTGTGTAACCCTGAGCAAGTCACTTAACCTCTGTATATCTCAGTTTCCTCAACTATGAAATGGGGATAGTAGTAAGACCTTCCTCCCAGGGTTGTTGTGAGGATCAAATTAAATATATATATATAGAGAGAGAGCAGCCACTATATAAATGCTAGCTGTTATTATCAGTCAGAGATGGGATTTGAACCCACTTCTTGTTGATTTCCAGATTAGCTTTCCGTCCATTATATTACATTGTTGCTCACAGGTCTAGACCAAAAATGTGCTTAAAAAACCCTTGGCCTCAGAGAATTTACATTCTAGGTGTATGTGTGGAATATCAGTTTACATAGACTAGTAGGGCTAGGAACTGGATGTGTGATTTCATTGGTATGGGGAATGCTCAGGTGAGGAAATTGACTCTACCAATATAGGTAAGCATTTTCTCTGAGATTTAATAGTCTTAGAGCAGGAGTTCTTTGAAATTTTTTGTATATAACATTTTGGTAATTATTTCAGTATAATTGGCTTCCTTTGTAATCCTATGTATTTTATTTTATCCATTTAAAAGCATAATATTCTGAGAAGTCCATAAACTTCACCAGACTGTCAAAGGGGTCCATGACACAACAAAAGTTTTAGAACCCCCTGTCTTTTTTTTTTGTTTGTTTGTTTTTTTGGCTAGGCAATGGGGTTAAGTGACTTGCCCAGGGTCACACAGCTAATGTGTTATGTGTCTGAGGCTGGATTTGAACTCAGGTCCTCCTCAATCTAGGGCCAGTGCTCTATCCACTCCACCACCTGGCTGCTCCTTAGAACCCCCTGTCTTAAAGGGCTGACTAGAGCACTGAGAGTTTAGTTGACTTACCCAGGGTCACACAATCAGTATGTGTCAGAGGCAGAACGCTGACCCAGGGCAGCCGTCTATCTACTATGTCATACTACCTCTTATGGATAGATTGGAGGAGGGAGACTTGGATTCATTCAGCAAACATTTACCAAAGACTTGCTAGGTAGAACAAGACATTCTACTAGGTGGTGAAGGAGATATCAGAATAAATAAAATATGATTCCTGCTCTCAAGGAGCTTATAATCTGGGGAGATAACATATGACCATATAATTACATTGCAAAGTAGCATGTGATAAGGACTTAAAAGAGGTGCAAACTAAGTAGAGCAGTCATAATTGGCTCTTTTAAAATATACAATTGGAAAAGGCATAATTGCAGGGAGTGTTTTGTTTGGATGGAGTGCTGTTATAAATGGGCCTTTGGGCCAGTTACAATGGGTTTCTTTGACGTTAGGTGGGGTTTGATTATGATGTATTTACACTGTTATTGCCAAATACTGTTGGTCAGGACAACATTATTTAAGGTTTGCCAATGTGGAGAGTTTGGAGTCCAAAGAGATCACAATAATAGAGTTCAGCATCTATACATACTTATACCTAGTCATAATTTAGCCCTACTTTTTTTCCCCTAGGTTTTTTTTTTTTTGGCTAGGCAATGGGGTTCAGTGACTTGCCCAGGGTCACACAGCTAGTAAATGCCAAGTGTCTGAGGTGGGATTTGAACTCAGGTCCTCCTGAGTCCAGGGCTGGTGCTCTATCCACTTCACCACCCAGCTGCCCCACCTCTAGTTTTTTTTTTTAATTGTCATTTCTACCTCTTTCCATTGAGGGCTTAGAAAGCAGATACATGCCTAATAACTTCAGAGAGTTAGAACTTAAAGGGATTTCAGAGTTCACCTAGTTCCCTGCCTCCTCCTCCCCTATTTTACAGATGAGGAAATCAAAGCCTTTGAGGGTAAGTGACTTGCCCAAGATCAATCACATAGGTAAAAAACATGAGAAGTAGAATTTGAATTTAGGTCTGTTGACTCCAGAGTCAGCATTCTTTCCACTGCGTTTTACAGCCTTAAGTATTACAATTTTTCTGTTAGAAAATTATTACAGCCTTTCCGAGCTCCAAGGAGGAAGGAAAATTACTTAACACGATTCTCAGAGACAGCTGGGCTTTTCAGAAAAGTTACTACTAGGTCACTGTAGCAGTAGTGCCTCTGGCTCTGTGATTCCCAAGAAAAGCCTTTTGTAAGGGCTGAAAAACCAATGTGTATCTTGTCATGTGCCTTAGTAGTAACTGACTAGGGTTCTTAAGTGAATGAAATGTTCACAAGTACAAAGTGAACTATAAAATTCGGACAATTATCCATATAATCCAGAATTAAAAGAATGCCTTTCAGAGTGAGAGGTTATTTAAGAATTGCCCCACACTCTCCCTCTCAATACTTGTGGATCCACAGAACTTGAAGTAAAGAATCACACAACCAAAGAATTTTTAAGCAGGAAGGGATTGTAGAGATGATCCTCCTCATTTTACAGAGAAGGAAACTGAGGTTCAGAGATGCAAAGCAACATGCAACATGAAGACTGTGTTCTATGGGGGCATAGGATGATGGCTTTGGCATCAGGTAGGGTTCAAATCCTACCTCTGACATTCACTAACTGTGAGAATACAACCAAGTCACTTCACCTTTGTTATATGCATTCTTATCCTCATCTAATGGAGCTAATGATACCTGTGCCTACCTTGCAAGGTTGTATATAAAGTGCTTTGCAAACTAAAGCCCATAAAAATGTTAGTTATTATAACTGAGCAAAGTCATAAAATAAGTTAGTGGAAAAATCACCTCCCACTTTCCCATTATGATATAACAAGTGACAAATCTATTGCATAGGGAGACATTTACTTTCTGTATTATTCTTTTATTAAGTTAATCCATGAACAAAACCACTTCAGGACTGAACAACTTGCTTCAGAGCCAAAATAATTTAGTTTGGCTGTTTATGTAATGATTCAATTAAAGAAATGCAGCCCATGGCTCAAAATTTATTTGCATAAGACTCTTCTCATTGGTGGAGATTGATTATCTAGTCTTCCCCTATTGGATGAGGAATAGAGTTGGTGAGAGCTTGAAAAAAGAGCTCCAAGAGAGGAGACACACATTCCAGAATCTTTTCAAATCCCTGAAAGGAGAGAAAGACTCTGGAAGAAGCCAACATGCAGAGAAGCCCGAACCTCAATTATGTCTATACTGACATCTCTAATGTAGTAAACTGGGATAGGGACATGATTGAGGTGCCAGCACTTCTACATGTCAGCTTCTTAAAGGGAAGGGAGTTCGCCTTCGAAGCTTTGAGCAACCCCTGTCCTCATGTGGCTGGGGCACACTGGTTTATCATTGCCACCAATGAAGTGAGTCTTATGCAAATAACCTTGGAGTCACAGATTATTTGTAGAATTGCCAGGTTCTGCCCCACCTTCTCTAACCCCTTTATTTTTCTGCTGTGAGAGGCTCATTTAAAACTCTTTTTTTTGGGGGGGGGGCAAGGCAATGGGGTTAAGTGACTTGCTTAGCGTCACTAGGCTACTAAGTGTCAAGTGTCTGAGGCTAGATTTGAGCTCAGGTTTTCCTGACTCTAGGGTCAGTGCTCTATCCACTGTGCCACCTAACTGTCCCTCATTTGAAACTCATAGTGTTTCAGCTTTCTTTCCCAATAAAGGTCCATGACTACTTACAAAATTACTTTCTTTCTTCCTTCTGTCTCATCCTTTTTCTCCCTCTTCTTCCCTCTGTCATCCTTCAGCCAGTAAGATGCTTTTACTGGATACTCTTGTACTTAATAAAAAAAGTTTTTGTTTTTTTCTGAACAAAAATTATCCAGAACTGTTAACATTGAGGTCTCTTAAAACCTGATAGCCATGCCAGTCCAAAATGAAAGGAAACTATTGTATCAACAAGTAATCTGTCAACATCTTTAAATTCATGCCTGATTGTCTCCCCTCTTCCCCCACCTGCCTTTTTTAATAAAATGATTTCCTGGCACTTAAGAAAAAAACCCTAAAAACTACATTCACTGACACAGATCTCACAGTGCATTGAGGGGAACCCCAGTGTTCTGAAAGAGTGTAGTTCCTAATTTGAATGCCTAACTTAATGTCACAATATGACTTGGGCAAAACAAAGACAAATATATTGTTTAAGGTATAATCCAGATGATGAAAGAGTTTCTTCTTTCTACTAAGTAAGATACGAGTTTGGTAAGATCATTTTGTAGGCCAAGTTTAATAACAGGGGAAATAATTCTAATTTTCTACTTGTAACAGGAGGAAACTGAGCGGTCAGAAACAGGACTCTCTTTTTATCTGTGAAAGCAAAGCAAAACACCCTACTATCTAATGAGCATATTTCTGTTGCAGGTATTTGCTATTTAATTTCGTGAAGGACCTCTGATACCATGTTGCTGAAGGCAACATTTCTGTTACAGCATGTTCCAATTTCAAAGGGTTTATTTATTTATTTTTTTGCTCTTTGTCAGTGCCTTAAATGTGAATTGTAAGATTCTCAAGGTGATTTAAAAAAAAATAAGCAAGCAGAAAGAAATTATGGGAAGATGGCAGAATAAGGCAGGAAAACTACCTGACTCCCAAATCCCCCCCCCCCAGGAACTTAAAATAATGCCTCAAAGTAAAATTTTTAAGCATCAGAAATAATTAAAAGTTGGGGTAAAGCAGTCATCCAGCCCAAGACAACTTGGAAGGACCTTAGGAAAGATCTGACCTCAGTGTGGGGCATGGGGCGGGGTTGGGAGGGTGGGGGTGGTGGGTTAGTGGTGGTCAGGCCTAATTGAAGTGAATCAACAAGTAGCAAGCCCTGGGGGCAGCTGTAACTTTGGGAGCATTTGCACCGTGGACAGCGTGGGGGTTGGGTGGCTGATCAAGGGAAGATTGTGGGGGCCCTCCACTGGTGCTGGCCCAGGCACGTACTGAACGTATGTGGTCTAAAGCTGTGGCTACAGGTGAGGTGGAGTGAGCACACGCTGGTGAGTGCTGTTGCAGAGGGGTGGGGCCCTGCTTGTGGTCACATGTAGGAGGCTAGAGTCCCTGGTTTTGACAATTGTTGACAGTTGCAGCCTTTGAAGGATCACAGGAAGCCAGAGTTTTTGTGGTAACAGTAGTGCTGGGGGCCCTGGTCACATCTCAAAGGCAGAGAGAAGTACCTGAGGTCATCTATAGACCAAGGTGTGAGCTGGAGAAGCAGTGACTGACTATACCTGGCTTGGATTTTGCTACTACTGCTGTTGTTGCTTGTCCTTCATTCTTTTTTTTTTTTTTAATTTTTTTTTACATGGCAGAATCAGTTTGTTTTTAGTTTTCAACATTTACTTCCACAAGATTTTGAGTTCCAAATTTTCACTCCATCTTGCCCCTCCCCCACCCCAAGATAGCATGCATTCTGAATACCCCTTCCCCTAGTCTGCTTTCCCTGCTATCTCTCCCCCCCTTCCCCTTTTATTTTCCTGTAGGGCAGGATAGATTTCTGTACCCAATTTCCTGTATTTCTTATTTCCCAGTTGCATGTGAAAACATTTTTTTTTAAACATGTGTTTTTAAAACTTTGGGTTCCAAATTTTCTCCCTTCCTCTCTCCCCACCCACCCTCATTGAAAAGGCAAGCAACTCAATATAGGCTATACATGTGCAGTTATGCAAAACACTTCCATAGTACACATGCTGTGAAAAACTAACTCTATTTCCCTTAATCCTATCATGCCCCCCCATTTATTCTATTCTTTCTTTTGACCCTGTCCCTCCTCAGAAGTATTTGCTTCTGATTACCACCTTTCCCAATCAGCCCTCCTCTCTGTCATCTCCCTACTCTCCTGTCCCCTTCCCCTCCTATTTTCCTGTAGGGTAAGACAAATTTCCATATCCAATTGAGTGTGTATGTTATACCCTCCTTAAGTCAAATCCTATGAGAATAAGATTCACTCATTTTCTCTCACCTTCCCCAGGTTCCCCTCTACTGTAAGAGCCTTTTCTTTTCTTTTTTTTTGTGAGATAATTTCCCCTGTTCTACCTTTCCCTTTCTCCTTCTCCTAGTATAATCCTCTCTCACCCCTTAATTTTATTCTCCAGATATGACCCCTTTATCTTCAACTCACCCTGTGCCCTCTCTCTCTCTCTCTCTCTATCTATCTATCTATCTATTTATCTATATATATACATACATATAATCTTTTCCCTGCAACTACCCTAATACTGACAAAGGTCTCATGACTTACAAATATCATCTTTCCATGCAGGAATGTAAACAGTTCAACCTTAATAAGTCTCTTATAATTTCTCTTTCCTGTTTACCTCTTCATGTTCCACTTGAGTCTTGTATTGGAAAGTCAAATTTTCTATTCAGCTCTGGTCTTTTCATCAAGAATGCTTGAAAGTCCTCTATTTCACTGAATGACCATTTTTTCCCCTGAAGAATTATACTCAATTTTGCTAGGTAGGTGATTCTTGGTTGTAATCCTATCTCCTTTGCCCTTGGGAAGCAGCTAAATTTTGTGTTATCCTGATTGACTTGGGAACACTGGAATTTGGCTACAATATTCCTAGGAGTTTTCCTTTGGGGATCTCTTTCAAGAGGTAATTGGTCCCAAGCTTCCGGGGTTTGTACAGCTGTTTTCACAGATACTTCCAGGGACATGAAAAGTGTCAGTTCTTCCAAGGTGCTATGATAAGGGGTGAGGTGTTTTTTCTCCACAGCCACAACAAGCTCCACCATGCCAGCACTCCTCCTCGCCCCAGGCCACCCCTCAGAACTGTGACCCAGATCCAAGCACGGGCAAAGCAAGAGATTCCTGCCTCAGCACTGGCAAAGAGATCCTTGCAATCTGCCTCTGATCAGCCACTCAATTCCCCCTCAGTCTGTGGTCTGGAAGCTCAGAAGGCAGCCGCTTCCCTCAGGGTGGCTGAGATCTAGCTTCTTCTCTCACCGCAGTCATAGACTTTTCCCAGTGACCTTCTAAGTTGCCCTTGGCATTACTGGGTTAAGAAGTCTGGAAACTGCTACAGCTGTCTGCCATTCAGTCCTCTGAGGCCTGCTCCAGGGTCGCTGTGGCCTGCGTGCCCATGCCAAATTGCACTCCTCTCCCAGCCTGGCGCGATATACCCTTCCGATCAGCCATCCAGGTTGTCTTGGGCTGGAAATTTGTTTTACTCTGTTTTTTTGTGGGTTCTGCTGCTTTAGAATTTGTTTAGAGTCATTTTTTGTAGGTATTTAGAGGGCTTTGGGGGAGAGCTCTAGCAAGTCACTGCTTTCTCTCTGCCATCTTGGCTCTGCCCCCCTTTTCTTGTCGTTTGTTCTTGAAGAGGACCATCAGGGAGGTAATGCCGTGACATGCAAATGAATTAGATTTAAGTGAGAGAGGGCTGTGCAAAGTCACCAGCCTCACTTTCTCCTCTGAAGCCAGCTGGGTCCAGTGGCCAGATATGGATCAGAACAATTGGAGATGACCCAGGATGCAGTGGGGGATCTTGACTTTCTCAAGCTAAGTTCTTTAACAGGTCTCAGTTTGACTGAGGCAGGGCTCATTGAGTGGTTAAGGCTTATTAAAATGAAGCCTCTTAAAAAAATTAGATCTGGGAGGGGAAGATCCTCAGGGTTTCTGGTCAAAACAGAAACAATTGTTATTTACATTCATTCTGAGCCAATCAGGGCCCAAACAATTGACAAAGTAGAGCTTGGTCAGGGACTAAAGTGATTTGGGGTTAAGGCTGATCTTTAAGAGGAATAAACAAAACAAACAAACAAACAAAAACTTTCAGAAATTAAAATTTACATTCCTTTTGGGTAGAGCACCACAGGTAAGGGTGAAATACCCTATGTGGACAGAGAAGAAAGAAAAAAAGGAAGACAGAAAGAAAAAAAAAGGAAGAAAGGAAGGAAGGAAGGAAGGAAGAAAGAAAGAAAGAAAGAAAGAAAGAAAG
>NW_020954610.1:69141436-69196617 GCF_900497805.2 Vombatus ursinus
AAGAAAGAAAGAAAGAAAGAAAGAAAGAAAGAAAGAAAGAAAGAAAGAAAGAAAGAAAGAAAGAAAGAAAGAAAGAAGGAAAGAAAGAAAGAAGGAAAGAAGCCATGATGCCCAACTGGAAGTTCTCTACTCACAGAGGTTGCTGTTTGTTCTTTGTTCTCAAAGAGGACCATGACATCAGGGAGGTGATGCCATGACATGCAAGTGAATTGGATTGAAATGAGGGAGGGGTGTGCAAAGTCACCAGCCTCATTTTGTCCTCCAGAGTCATCTGGGTCCAGTAGCCAGATATCACCTGGCTTGGATTATGGACTATTGGAAGGACCAAGAGAACAAAGGTCCCTAGATAGAGCTCAGAAAACAACAACATGAAAAAGTCAAAGCCTAAGACATTATCCCCCATACCCTGGGAGCAGAGCCTGACTCTAACATAAAGTTAACAGCCAAATAGACCATTAAAAGGAATATTAAAAAAAAAAAAAACAGAGAAAAAATCCAATCATAGATAGCTATTATGGTGATAGAGAAGATTAGGGTTCAAACTCAGAAGAAGACAAAAGAGCTTCTTGTAAAGGTTCAAAGAAAAATTTAAATATAGTCACAATTCCCAAAAGAGTTCTATGATGAGCTTAAAAAGGACTTTAAAAATCAAATAAGAGAGGTTGAGGAGAAATTGGGAAAAGAAATGAGTAATACAAGAAAAGCAAGAAAATTATGAAAAAATATCAATCAATTGGGAAAAGAAATCTAAGAACTTACTGTAGAAAATAGCTCCTTAAAAATTAGAATTGGTAGGTGGCACAGTGGATAGAGCACAGACCCTGGATTCAGGAGGACCTGAGTTCAAATCTGTCCTATAACACATAACACTTACTAGCTGTGTGACCCTGGACAAGTCACTTAACCCTATTGCCTAGCCCAAAAAAAAATTAGAATTGGACAAGGGGAAATTAATGTCTTTATCATCAAGAAATAATAAAATAAAATTTTAAGAAATAAAAAAATAGAAGAGATGTGAAATATCCCATTAGAAAAACAACTGATCTGGAAAACAGATAAAGGAGAGAGAATATGAGAATTGTTGGAGTACCTAAAAGTTACAATAAAAAAAAGAGTCTAGACATTATACCACAAGAAATTATTAAGGAAAATTGTCCTGAAGTTCTTCAACTAGAAGATAAAATTGAAATCAGAAAGATCCACCAATTCCACCTGAAAGAGATCCCAAAATGAAAACTCACAGGAACATTATAGCTAAGTTTCAAAGCTCTCAGGTAAAGGAGAAAATATTGCAAGCAATTAGAAAGAAACAATTTAAACATTGTGGAGCTACAATCGGGATAACACAGGATTTAGCAGCTTCTACATTAAAAGATTGAAGGACAAAAGAGCTGGGTTTGCAACCAAGAATAACCTACTAGCAAAGCTGAGTGTGATATTTAACGAACAAAAGGACTTTCAGGTCTTCTTGAGGAAAAGGCCAGAACCAAATAGAAAATTAACTTACAAGAATAAGGAGAAACATAAAAAGATAAACATGAAAGACTAATTATAAGGGATTTAATAAGGTTAAACTTTATTTCTTATATGGGAAAATATTTGTAACTCTGAAGGTTGTTATCATTTTTAGAGTAGTTCAAAAGACAGTACATAGATGGAAGACTTGGTGTTGAGTTGATTATGATGGGATGATCCTAAAAAACAAAATTGGCTGGGGAGAGGTAAAATGGAGCAAATTATCTCATACAAAAGAGGTGTGAATGGAAGAACTATTACAGTGGAGGGAGGATAGGGTGTAGGGTGGGTAGTGCATGAGCCTTATTCTCATCAGAATTGGGTTAAAGAGGGAATAACATATACATTTGGTAGGGTATATAAATCTTCTTAACTTACAGAGAAATAGAGTAAGGATAGAATAAATGGAGACTTCTAGAAGGGTTTGCAGACTAAAGAGACAGTGGTCAGAAGTAAATTGGATATTTGAGGAGGGATAGGTTAAATGAGAGAGAGAGAAGAATTAACAGTAAGGAAAAATAAGATGGAGGGAAATACACAACTAGTAATTATAGCTTTGAATGTGAATGGGATGAACTCTCCTATAAAACAGAAATGGATAGAAGAATGGATCAAAGACAAGAATCCAACAATTTGTTGTTTATAAGAAACACATTTAAAAATGAGAGACAAACATAGAGTAAAAATAAAGGGCTGGAGTAGAATTTATTATACTTCAGCTGATATAAAAACAAAAACAAAAACAAAAACAATCCAGGGATAGCAATTATGATCTCAAAGTAAAAGCCAAAATGGATTTAATTAAAAGAAATAAACGGGGAAACAACATTATGCTACAAGGTACCATAGATAATGAAGTACTATCAGTATTAAACATATATGCACCAAATGCTATAGCATTCAAATCTTTAAAATAAAAGGTAAATGAATTACAGGTAGAAATAGATAGCAAAACTATAATAGTGGGAGATTTCAATGGTTTCCTCTCTGAACTAGATAAATCTAATAAAAAAATAAGAAGTCAAGGAGATTAATAGAATTTTAGATAAGCTAGATTGATAAATATCTGGAGAAAACTGAATGGTTCACAACACCTTTACAAAAATTGACCATATATTAGGGCATGAAAACTTTATTGTTAAATTCAGAAAAGTAGAAATACTAAATTCATCCTTTTCAGATTATAATGCAATAGAAATTAGATTTAATAAAAGACCATGGAAACACAGATTAAAAATTAGAAACCAAATAACCTAAATGTAAAGGGTAAGTAGGTTAAAGAATGTCATAGAAACAATAAATAATTTTATTTAAAAGAACAATAATAATGAGACAACATATTAAAACTTATGGGATGCAGCAAAGGCAGTTATCAGAGGAAAATTTATACTGCTAAATGATTACACAAAGAAAATAGAGAAAGATCAGATCAATGAATTGGGTATTCAATTTAAAAAACTAGAAAAAGAACAAATTAAAAATCCCCAATTAATCACCAAATTGGAAATCCTGAAAATTAAAGGTGAAATTAATAAAATTGAATGTAAGAAAACCTTTGAATTAATAAATAAAACTAGGAGTTGTTTTTATGAAACAGATAATAAAATAGATGAACTATTAGTTAATATGATTCTAAAAAAGAGAAAAGAATATCCAGTCACTAGTATCAGTAATGAAAAGGGTGAATACACCACTGATGAAGATGAAATTAAAGCAATTATCAGGAGTTATTTTGTCCAATTATACACTAATAAATTTAGCAGTTTAAGTGAAATGGAAGAATACTTACAGAAAACATAAACTCCAGATTAACAGGAGAGGAAATACAATATCTAAATAAACTTATTTTAGAAAAAGAAATTAAACAAGCCATAAATGAGCTTCTTAGACCAGATTGATTTACAAGTGAATTCTACCAAATATTTAAAGATAAATAATTCCCATATTAAATGAATTATTTGAAATAATAGGCAAGGAAAGAATTCTACCAAACTCCTTTTATGAAACAAATACAGTACTGATGCCTAACCAGGAAGCTCAAAAACAGAGAAAGAAAATTATAGACCAATTTTATTAATGAATATTGATGCAAAAATCCTAAATAAAATACTATTATATCAATAACAAAAGTAACAACAATCATATCATTATATTAATGGATATAGAAAAAGCTTTTGACAAAAATACAATACTCATTCCTATTAAAAACACTTGAAAGTATAGGTAAAATGGATTTTTTTTCTCAAAGTGATGAGAGCATTTACAAAAAACCATTATCAAGCATTATCTGTGATGGGGATAAGCTTTCCCAATAAGGTCAGGAGGGAAACAAGGATGACCATTATCATTACTATTATTCAATATTGTACTAGAAATGCTAACGATAGGAATAAGAAAAAAAAGAAATTGAGGGAATCAGAATGGGCAATGAGGTAATAAAACTATTCCTTTTTGCAGATGAAATAGTGGTATATTTGGAAATCCTGGAGACTAAACTGAAAGGATAGTTGAAACAATAATTTTAGCAAGGTAGCAGGATATAAAATAAATGCACATAAATCATCAGAATTTCTATATATCACCAACAAAGCCCTGAAAGAAGAGATAGTTAATTTAAAATAACTGTAGACAATGTAAAATACCTGGGGGTATACCTGCCAAGACAAACCCAGGATCTATATGAACATAATTATTAAACACTTTTTTATACAAATAAAATCAGGTTTAAATAATTGGAGAAATATTAATTGTTCATGAGTGGGTTGAGTCAACATAATGATAATTCTACCTAAATTAGTCTACTTATTCAGTGCCATCCCAATTAAAATTATGTTATTGAGTTAGAAAAAATAGTAACAAAAATACATTTGGAAGAACAAAAGGGCAAGAATATCAAAGGAATTAATGAAAAAATGTAAAGGAAGGAGGTCTAGCAGTGCTAGATTTTAAACTGCATTATAAGGCAGTAATTTAAAACTAGCTGGTACTGGCTAAGAAATAGAATGATGAATCAATGGAATTGAGTAGATATACAGTACACAGTAGTAAATAATGTATAACCTTGTGTCTGATAAATGCAAAGATTTGAGTTTTTGGGATAAGAATTCATTGGTAAAAATTCTTGGGAAAACTGGAAAGCAGTCTGCTACAAACTAGGTATAGAAAAATATCTTACACCATTTACCAAGATAAAGTCAGAATGCATACATGACTTAGACATAAAGAAAGATATAATAAGTACATTAGAAGAACATGGAATGTATTATCTATCAGATTTATAGATAGAAGAAGAATTTATTAATGAACAAGAGACAAAATGGATAATTTTGATTATGTTAAATTAAAAAGGTTTTGTACAAATAAAACTAATATAGTCAAGATTATAAGACAAGCAGAAAATTACAAAAAAAATTTTGTAGGTATTTTCTCAGATAAAATCTTCATGTCAAATATATAGAGAACTTTGTTAAATTTATAAGAATATGAGTCATTATCTAATTGATGGTTAAAAGTAATGAATAGGTAGTTTTTAGAGAAAGAAATCAAAGCTACATAAAATCATATGAAAAAATATTCTAGATCATTATTGATTAGAGAAATGTCAATTAAAATAACTTGGCAAGAACACCTCACACCTATCAGATTGGCTAAAACAATGGAAGGGGGAAATGACAAATGCTGGAGGAGAAGTGAAAGAATTAGTACACTAATACACTGTTGGTGGAACTCTGAACTCATCCAACCATTTTGAAGAGCAATCTGGAATTATGCCCAAAGAGTTACAAAACTGTGCATACCCTTTGGCCCAGTAATACCATTTTTAGGTCTGTTTACCAAGGAGATCAAGGAAAAAGGAAAAGAACCTATGTCTAAAATATTTACAGAAGATCTCTTTGTGAAGGCAAAGAACTGGAGATTGAGGGGATGCCCATCAATTGGGGAATGGCTGGTATATGATTGTGCTGGAATACTACTGTGGTCTTGGTTGGTTGGTTGTTGTCCTTCATTCTTGAAGAGGACCAAAATGACCTCACTATGTTGGAGTCAAGATATCGTTTGTCTGACTGTGGCTGATCAGACCAATATGAACTTTGAATGTTTTACCACCAGTCAGGCACAAATAGTCCATATGAATATTTGGGGTGGAAATGTCTCTAAATTTGCACATCTCATGTTTCTTTTGAGGTACTGCAATTCTGCTTTGCTCATAGAGCACAGTGTCTTCTTTGATGCAGGCACAACATGCTGGACAGTCCTTTGCCAGCATCTCCCATGTCACACAATTGAGTCCAAAGTTCTTTAGAGAGATCTTGAGAGTCTCCTTGTATTGTTTCTTCTGACCACTATATAAGTGCCTTACTTATGTGAGTTCTCCTAGGCAAATGTATGTTTCTCATTTGAACAATATGGCCAGGACATTGGAGTTGTGCTCTCTGCAGTAGAGTTTGAATGCTTGGCAATTTAGCTTAAGAAGGGACCTGATGTCCAGTACCTTATCGTGCCAAGTGATCTTCAGAATCTTCCTAAGAAAATTCCCATGAAAGTGATTCAGTTTCCAGGCATGGCATTGGTATACTGCCCAGGTTTCACAGGTGTACAATGAGATCAGTACAATGGCTCTATAGACCTTTAGTTTGTTAGGCAGTCTAATACCTCTTCTCTCCCACACTTTCCCAGAGCCTCCTAAACAGCTGGCTCTGTCAATGCATGTGTCAACCTCATTATCAATGCGTACATCCCTTGAAAGTATAGTGCCAAGGTACTTGAACTTATCTACAGTATTTAAAACTTCTGCATTTTTTGTAACTGATACTTCCACACACAGATGGTATGGTGCAGGCTGGTGAAGAATCTGTGTTTTCTTCATGTTAATTTTTATGCTAAAATTAGCATATGCCCCAGAGAATCAATCCAAGCTCTGTTGCATCTCAGCCTCAAAGGCTGCATTGAGTGCACAATCATCTCTTAAGAAAAAGTTGCTCACCAACTCTCCTTCCATTTTAGTCTTGGCTTGTAGCCTTTTTAAGTTAAATCATCAGCATAGTAGCTGACCTTGATGTCATTTTCATCCTTGTTGAAAGCATCTGACAACATTGCTAAAAACATGCTAAAAAGCACAAGGGTGAGCATACAGCCTTGCTTCCCTCCATTGTTAACTGGGAAAGCACAAAAGTATTGTCCATTATCCAGAACCCAGGCAAGCATACTGTCATAAGAGTGACATGCAATACTAATGAAATTCTCTGGGCAACCAAATTTTGACATAATATTCCATACACCTTCACAAGCGACAGTATCAAAGGCCTTGGTCAGATTGATGAATGTTGTGTACAGACCTTTGTTTGGCTCCTGGCATTTCTTCTGAAATTGTCTGGCAGCAAACACCATATCGACCATTCCTGGTCCTTTCCGAAGCCACACTGCCTCTCAGGTAGATGATCATGTTCCAGGTGAAGGATCAACTTATTAAGGAGGACTCTGGCAAGAATCTTGCCAGCAATGACTAAGAGAGAGATCCTTTCTGTAATTGTCACAGGACAATTTATTTACTTTACCTTTATAGAGATGGACAATGGAAACATACTTGAACTCCTGGGGAATAACTTTCTCATGCCGGGAAAATTTCAGTCAGCTTTTGTATGAACAGTGTACTCCCACTTTGTAAATCTAAGCTGGAATAGAATCAGCACCAGGTGCTTTGCCACACAAGAGGAGCCTAATGGCATTTGAAACCTCTTCTTCAGTTGGAAATTTGGCTAGAGAGGGATTGACTTCAAACTGATGTATATGGTCAGTGGCTTCAGCATTGATTGATGATGGCCAGTTGAAAATACTATGGAAGTGTTCAGCCCATCTCTCCAGGATCATGTGCTAATCACTAATCAATGTGGCTCCATCAGCACTGAGTAACTGAGATGCACCATATGGTTTTGGTCCATAAATAGCCGTCAGAGCACCATGAAAGCACTTTGGATTGTTACTGTCAAGGTAAAACTGAATTTCATCTGCCTTCATATGGAATCAAGAATCCTGCATCTTTCTAAGCTTTGTTTTCATTTTACTTTTGATGGAGTTAAATGCTGCCTTCTTAGAGATGGATGAACTATCCTTCTGGTAAACCCTGTGGAGTTCTCATTTTTTGTTCAGCGGTTTCTGAATTTTCCCATCATTTTCATCAAACTGGTCTTGGTGTTTCTGAGTGTTCTGACCCAGATGAGTAAATGCAGTGCTATATACCAGATCTCTGAAAGCTGCTCAATCCTTTTCTGCTTCATTGTTGTCAACTGTGTGTTGGCTCAGCTTTCCCTCCAAGTTAGCAGTGGACTGTTCCTGCTCAAAGAAGTGCTCTAATCTGTTGACATTAAATCTTTGTGTAGTCATCTTTCCTTGGGGCAGCCACTTTTGTTTAATGTGAACATTTAGCTTGGAGAGGATAAGTCTATGGATCAGTCCAGCACTCTGTACCACACATTGCCTTCATTATTCTCATGTCCTGTCTGTCTCTTCTCCTTACAACTACATAGTCTATTAAATGTCAATGTTTGCTGATAGGGTACATCCACAGAGTTTTTATTGCACTTAGGTAAATAGAAGACAATGTTGGTGATGAGAAGATCATGAGATACACAGGTCTTCAGTAGTAAAGTGACCTTTGTTGCTGCCATTTCTGACTTCATTCTTCCCCAAAACTTCCTACCATGTCGGGTAGTCTGTGCCTACTTTAGCATTAAAGTCACTCAGAATCATAAGCTTCTCCTCTTTTGGTACATTGATGATGAGTATCTCAAGGTCTCAAAGTTTTTCTTGACTTCATCAGGGTTCATCATGGTGGGAACATACTCCCTGATGATGGTGGTATGGCACTTTCCCACAGGTGGCAATCACATCATCATGAGTCTGTCATTCCTTCCTTTTGGTAAGCATACAAATTGTTGATTAGATTAGTTTTGATTGCAAAACCTACACCAGCTTCACAGCACTGCCCTTCACTGCAGCCACTCCAGAAAAACATGTATCTGACTCTGACTTTTGGTAAGCTGGCCTTCCTTTGCCAATCTTTGCTGCTATTTGGATGTGATGCCTGCTGAATTCTCTTGCAACAAGAGCTATTTGTCTTTCAGGTCTACTGGATTTCATGTGGTCCATAAGCATGCATGTATTCCATGTACTGATGGTGAGTGGAATCATCTTCACAAAAGTTTTTGTGCTTTTTTTTGTGTGTTTTGACTGCAGTATGGGATCCCCACTTGACACACTAAAAAGGTCAAGGTTGAATAAAGCAGACAATTTTTAGGGTACATTTTCTAGCCCCTTCCTCACACCAGGATGTTAGCAGCGTGGTTCTTAAAAGGCTGCTCAGACACCCAGGGGGCTGCCAAATCCCAATGCTACTTCCAGTGAGAAGATGACCCTATGGCCTGGGCTGTCTATGTGCAGGGTTTGTGACTACAGCTCCCAGGGTATCTGCATCTGCTGCTTCATCACTTGCCTGTCCCCTCAGGACATTGAGATAGGTAAAAATGGTAAAATGGTAGGGGTGATGTCTTTTGATTTGTGCACAATTGGCCTAACTGTCTCTTCCAGAGTCATCATAGTCCAGTGGCAAGACAAAGTTGAGATAGGGTTATGGTTCAGGATGCAGTGAATGACTTTGGTGACTTTGATGTCTAACCAAGCTCTAAGTGCTCCACAGCATCACCTCCAGTGGGCCAGGCTGTTGGAACCAGCCCTTGCACCAGAGAGAGGTACTAGTCTTCCCTGAACATACCCTACAACCTAATGTGTTGTAAGAAATGATGAACAAGTTGATTTTAGGAAAACACAGAAAGATTTGCATGAAATAATGAAGAGTGAAACAAGCAGGACCAAGAGAACATTGTATACAGTAACAGCAATATTTTTTGAAGAGTAAATATGAATGGCTAAACTATTCTGAGTTTATGAATATTCAAATCAACTACAGAGGATCTATGAAGGAAGCTGTTATCCACCTTTAGAGAAAGAACTGATATATGGAACTGTGTCTTATATAGATTCACATATATATCTGTGTCAAATGTTTGCCTTCTCTAGTGAGGGGTTGAAAGGGAGGGAAGGAAAAAAATTAAATTTAAAAAATAATAAGTAGCACAAATGCAACATCATATTCTCTGACTATGGTTTAATAGGATCTTGGGAAAATATACATATGAATTTACATAATCTGCCTTTCCGCAACAGAGTCATTCCTTTGGAAGCAGAACATTTCACCAGGAAGTTCTTGATGAAAACTGAGATACCAAAGAAGTAGATCATCAGATCATCTACTCAGAGGTCATTTCATCACACTTCCTTAAAAGTTTTAAGATAAATTTTAGTAACACTTTTTGTTTTTACATCACACATATTTCTGGATGTATTGCCTCATTTAAAAAAGAATCTATCTTTATAACATAGGAAAAAAAGCCTTTAAGTTAAAAACAACCCATTTAGTGAGTATATCTGACAATGCATGCAACATTCTATCTCTCTAGCCCCCTCCCCCATATAGAAGATGTATTTTAATTTCCGAGAGAATAGAATGTGTTTCATTTTTTGATTTCTAGTAACCAATATTCAACTTTTTCAACTATAGAGATGAGGAAATGGAGATTTAGAGGAAAATTATCTGCAAAAGGTCACACAGTAAGTGGCAGCTGAGATATGAATCCAGGTACCTTTACTCTAGCTTCAATGCTCTTTCCAACCACACTTAGTCCTCCCTCCTCGAATTCTTAACACATCATCCTCCTTTGCCCTTTTGGATTATATTTACCTGTGCATATGCCTTATTCAGTTTTAAAGTCCTTGTGGACAGGCATTATTTCTTATTTCATTTCCGTATCTCCCTGAGTACATGTACCTTACACACAGTAAATGCTCAATAAACATTTATTGAATTGAGTTAATAAGTATTGGAAAAGGAGAAAATAGGTGCTGAGAATCAAGTTTTAGATAACCTTTAAGAAAAATCTAGAAAGTGCTAGACGTAAGAACCAATTAATTTAGCAAAATAATGGAAATTGGCTCAGAAAGAAATTCCTGGCTTCTGACAAAGGAAATCATTTCTAAATCAGCTATGCATGATATGAAATCATCTTCTAAGCAGATCGAAAGTAAAAATACACACCAAATTAGAACTAATAAAGAAAAGAGAGTATTATTACGTCTGAATCAATCTGATTAAATTAGCTATTGGGTGTCAAAAAATGGATAAAGAGAAGTAAGGACATTGAATTTTAATTATCACCATTTCATGAGAAGTTTAAGTAATAGTCACATCCAAAGGACATAAATCTCAGTTAGCAAATGCCCAATCTCCTTGTCAAGCAGAGAGATACAGCAATCCAAGACTACCCTGGTTTGGTGTACAAACATATTTCTAAAGCATTCCAGAGGAGTCAGGTAAGATATGACCAGCAGAATTGCTGCACATAATAGGGAAAAGTAGTGGAGGGAATATATTAGAGGAGGTCTTTAATGCCTTACTCACTCAAAAGAGGTAGGCCCACTGATCTAACCCAATTCAATTAACATTAAGTGTCTGCTTTTTGGAAGGCTCTTTGTTAGGTGCTGGGTATGCAAAGACAAAAAATGAAGTAGTCCTTGGCCTGAAGGCTTGCTGTTTGTGTGATCTAGGGCAGGTCACTTAAACAACTTTCTGGGCCTCAGTTTCCTCATCTGTAAAATAAGATTTGACTAGATGGACTCTGAAGTCCATTTCTCCATTGTGGTAGCAGCTTCCTAGCTGGTGTCTCTGCCTCCACTCTTCTCCTGCAAGCCAATCTATCCTACACATAGCTATGAGTTTAACATGTGAAGTAATAATGACTGATACTTACATGACGCCTTTCAAAGTCTTGCAAAGCACTTGATCTACATTACTTCTTTAAGCCTCATACAGACTCTAACATCTCCAAGCCACTCAAGTCAGTCTGCATTTCTAGACAGAGCCAATTTTCTGTGTTGCAATTGTGTGTGTAGATTTATTTCTCAGGACCAGAACAAGATTTCAACTCAAGGTGGCAATGAGATGGAAGTATCTGCTTGTATATTCTACTGTGTGAAAGTATTCTTCCTAGGTGGTTAGTCTGCCATTATTAAACCTGGTGGTTGTATTAGAGGGGCCTTGGAAGTTTGTGTTTCTTGGGATACAGAGCAGTATTAGTCCAATCATATTTTATCTCCAAGGTTACAAAACAACTAACCAGAGCCTTATCAATGTTTCTAGTTTCTAGGCCATACTATCAGTTTCACGCATGATAACAAACAAACACAAAATTTCATGAATCTGTTCAAGGATAATGCACATCCTTATGAAGTTCCAACAATTAACGACTACTGCAATAAACTAAAAAAAAAATTGTGCATATTCAAGAGATTTATTGAGGAAAAACAGGAACAGCCCAAGTCTGTTGTTTAAAGACAAAAGCCATGTTTGTGGAAAAGAACATAGGACTTTGGGGCCCAGTGAGCACATGTATTTTTTGGAGTACTTTTTCTCACTGACACCTTGAAACTATGAAAAAATTATCTCAGTTCAGTTCATTGAGTCCACTGAATTTTTAATCTGCTTATTTTCACTCTTTATAACATATGCTCATAGGTAAATGAAAACACTCAAAGTTAAATTCCTCTGAAATTTGATCAATGTCAAAGACCACTTTTGTTCATGGAATTCTATCCATATTTTTCTCCACAGACACCTTTATGAATGAGCTCTTCCTTCTATTCCATTCCCCTCCAGTTTATTCCATCTCTAATTGAAAGTGATCTCTCAAAGGCAAGGGATGAAGGAGAGAAAAGCAAACTGAGGAAGTGAAAAAGAGGATAGCCTTTGAGAATGGCATTCACATTTCTAGATCACACCTTTAAATAATGGAATGGCAGACTCCAGGGCAGGGATGGAGTCCATCTAAGAAGACCTGGTAACAATGTACTTGCATGGAGTCTTGCAAATCTGATTTACGGAACTTTAAGATGAAAAGAAAATAGAAGTGGGTGGGTGGAGAGAGAACCTGCCTATCTCTGCTAAGCTAGAATGCTTCAGGATAGTAAGAAGAATATCAGTTGAGGTACCAGCAGTTTACAGTAGACAAAATCTAGAATTCTGTGATTCTGATATTCTGTTTTTAGGTTAGTGGACAGGGATTAATTGTTGAGACTTTGTAATGATATGCATTATCCTTTCTATTTCACTATATAAAGGTGAAAATGTATTAATATAATAATGCCTTGCCCAGCATAGGGTTGTGATTTCAGGTGAGGGTCCCCGGGAAAAAAAAGTCTTGTCATGAAAATAACAAAGAAGAAACTGGGTGGGGCGAGATTTCTAACTGGAGTGCTTCATGCTGGGCACAGGTAACATGTAGGTATTTCTGTATTTCTTCTGGGCTATTGTTTTTAATTCAAGGTAGGCAATAGCAGAAACACTATATCATTCTATACTTTCTGTGGCACAGCAGCAATTCTTCAAGATAAAGAACTATAACACTTGGTAGCTATACTATATCTATAGTTTTGTGATATCAAGACAGAAAACAATTAGAAATAGAAAATCTTTGATAAAAATGATCTTGATTCCCTTATTTTTTGGAGGCATCTTTAGGAATATCACAGACAAGCTACAAATAAAGAAATACATGGAAATATGCTTTTGTAATGGATAATAATAATCTCAACTCGTAGAAATGGGACTATTGTCTGCTTCAATAACTCATTATTGGGATGAAAATTTTCCTAGTGATCTGACCTGTGTATGGAAGTACTGCCTTGTGACACTTTGCTCATTTACCCTAGTTGTCAACTGTGGATTTTTGGTGATAGAACACTGGTGCATCTCTTGTCTATATATTGTCATATCCTTGGCGCCGAAGTCTGACAGTGTTATTTCATGGAAAAGGTAGTCTACACCATTAGTCTGCTGTGACTCCAGAAAGTCTGCTCAGGGAGATAGAAACCTGGGTTAGCTGAAACTTACTGGAAGGGTGTTTCTTAGAGGCCAATGAAGAGTTCCTTGAAAACTTAAATAAGCACAAGACATTTTAATGGGAAAATACTTCTGGTTTTTCCTTGGAGATAACAAACATCCTCCAGGCTTAGAATGATAAGGCAAGCAATAGCAAAGTAGCAGAGAAGGATATTTTCTTACAGATTCTTCTAATCTCTGAGTACTTTATTTTTTGTACATTAGTATTTGCTGTTAAATGTGCTTATGTGGACCTTACTCTGTGTAGTAGTTTAGGCATGACATTAGCTAAGAGTTGGGCAATTATTTTGACTCGTTCATGCCCTCTTAATGCTCCTTTCTGTTTCTTAGAAAGTCCAAGCAGATACAAAAATGGAGATGGGTAGCTGAGGCCAGGAACATAGATGTTAGGGAGTCTCCTCCACTGCTCCCTTATAGGGGCATGATGATTGATGCTATCAACCCACCAATGGGAAAAGTATTATGGAATTCCCCCATTTTCCTCGAAAATGTTGTAGATAATAACTGACAACCTTTTCCTCAGCTCCTCCCATTCTGGGTACTATATTGTCTGACACATGGTTCCTTAAAAGTGTTTGAATAAATATGGGATGGTAGAATGACCTGATCCTTTCTCACCTAACTCATACCGTTATAGGAATGTTTTCCAAAGGATAATGGGATTGAGAAGGTATCTTCCTATTATATATATCAGACAGGATTCAATACAAGGGACTCCTAGGAGAGAGATGAATTTATGCTTATTTAATAGAGTTGACACTCTTCTCCTTCCAAACTGACTTCTTTGGACATAGCTTCTGATATGGATAGGCATTATATCTTTTCCAAGGAGGTGGGGCTGAGCAGCCATTATGCTTAGTAGCTGCTTTTTAAACTAGTTTGACTACAAATAGTAGGCAGATTCTATCACAGATGCAACTATGGAGATAATTTTGTTCAATGATGGTAAAATATCAGTAACAAGCAAGATATCAAACAGGGAGACATATGTGTGACAAAGGTGTTTGCCAGTGGCATGGATCATGTCCTATGCAAAGTCCAAATCCAGTGCAATTCAACAAACCTTTATTAAGCCTTCTTACATGCCAGGCACTACGCTGGGTACTGGGGGATGCAAAGACTAAACCAAAAGAGTCCCTAACCAACCCTCTCCTCCTCCCCTGGAATTTATATTCCTGAAGGGGACAGATATGACCCATCTAAAAATAAGTCAATACAAGGTAAATTAAGTCAAGAAAGACCACTAGCAACTGAGAAAAGGGATTTTCTATTTCCAGAGAGGTTCTCCAGTTGCTCTAGTTTGTGGAGGATATTGTGCTGATTAGGTGACCTTTCAGTGAGGTCCATAGTCAGCCAAATAACCTTGGCCTATCCTTCTACACAGGTAAAAATTAAGAAGGTGAAGGACACATATTGCTCAGATTGAGATAAGCAGTTATACAGACAGTTCATTGAGATAGTTGATCTGTATCTTGGACAGGTCCTATAGATGGACAATGAGCTAGGTCCAGAATTTGATAGGAGCAGGAGAATGGACTATATTGCATTTAGTAAGTTTTTTTCAAGGTGTTTACTGCTGCTTTTAAAATAAAATAAAAAAACCTACTTTAAAAGCACCAATATTTCCCCCTTAATTCTATATGGTTGAAAATGGAGGAACTTAAACGAGCTCAGTATAATCATAATTGTCAACTCAATCATATAGTTGACCTAAAAGACAATGGGAAGACATGATGGGTGTCACCAGTCTGCTACGTATTACTCATGCTTGCTCTGCATAAGAAGGTGCATAGAATATATCATCAAGAAAATACATGACCAGAAGAGGAGGTGGGATAGTCAGCAAGAATGAAGGATAATACATGGACAGTGTGAATGCTGTTGTGCTAATGATGAAATATAAAAAGAAACAGAGGAAGGCCCTTGTGGGTTGAGTAGAGTCCTTGAGAAGTATTTATGGAAAGTCAAAATGACTTATTCGCTCACAGTTGTTCTTAAAACAATATTACTGTCACTGTATACAATGCTCTCTTGGTTCTTCTTATTTAGCTCTTTATTATTTCATGCAAGTCTTCCCATGTTTTTCTAAGATCATCAAGCTCATCATTTCTTATAGCACAGAAGTATTCATTACAATCATATACCAACTTGTTTAGCCATTCCCTAATTGACAGGCATCCTCACAATTTCCAGGTCTTTGCTACCACAAAGAGAGCTGCTATAAATATTTTAAGACATATAGGTTCTTTTCCTTTTCCCCTAATCATCTTTGGAAATAGACCTAGTAGTGGTATTGCTGGGTCAAAGGGTATAGGCAATTTAATAACTCTTTGGGCACAATTCTAGATTTCTCTCCAAAATGGTTGGATCAGTTCACAATTCCACTAACAATGAATTAGTGTCTCAATTTTTATATATTCCCTCCGACATTTGTCATTTTCCCTTTCAATCATTTTAGCCAATCTGACAGGTGTAAAACAATATCTCAAGGTTCTTTTAATTTGTGTTTCTCTAACCAATAATGATTTAGGGCATATTTTTCCTATGGCAAAAATTATTTTGATTTTTTTTTATCGAAAAACTACCTGTTCATATCCTTTGACAATTTATCAATTGGGGGATGACAATATAAGAGTTGGTACGGATGGGTTGTTATCTGAGCCAATATAGGGGGAAAGTGTGGTATAGTGGAAAAATGAGTGGATTTGGACTCAAGAAAACCTAGGTTCAAATTCCACTTTTTACACTTGCTGGCTGGATGATTTTGGGTGAATCACTTCACCCCTATGAGACTCAGTGTCCTCATTTGTTAAATGAGAGGTTGAACTTGATATTCTCTACAATCTCTTCTAGTACTAGCTCTGCTATCCTGTGATTTTTAACAAATATCTCTATCAATGATTATTTTATTTTGAGTTTAAGAAATAAAACAAGCATTTCCATAACATTGTAGAATAGAAAAAAAAGATGACTGTACATGAAATTGCAAATCTATTATGTACAATTTGTTATTCCTTTAAAATATATAATAAAGTAATCATGTAACTTTTTCCCCTTTATTTCTTCCTTCTTTCTTAGAATCTTTCTTAGGGTAGGTCATAGAGTCCTGCAGATCAGAATGACCAAGGTTTGGGTTAGTCCTCTTGATCCAGAGTCTATATCAGAGCAAATTCTTTTTTATTTTTCCTTTTTTGGTGAAGCAGTTGGGGTTAAGTGACCTGCCCAGGGTCACACAGCTAGTGTCAAGTGTCTGAGGTTGGATTTGAACTCAGGTCTTCCTGATTCCAAGACCAGCACTCTATGCCCTGCGCCACCTAGCTGCCCCTAGAACAAATTCTTAAGGTCCACTCTGATCTAGATCCAAATAACAGGATTTGATTTAACCTTCCTGAAGCCCAGGCTCTCTATTAACTCCATCATCTAGCTGCCCTTACACACTTATAAATCTCATTACAAACCCACCCTCAGTGGTTGTTAAATTTACCTAGACATCTGCTTCTTCATCTGTAAAATGAAGAATTTGAACGATGGGGTCATCTAACTTTAAAATCCTTATACCATATCATTTGGAAGCAAGATGAATATGATAAGAGAGAAATTAATCAGTAATCATAAATAGGCCTGCGTCACTTATTACATGTGTGTCCTCAGGCAACTCACTTAGCTTTTGGGGGGCCTCAGTTTCCTCATCTTCGAAATGAGAGGATTAGAGTAGATGGTCTCCAAGATCCTTTCTAGCTCTAAATCTATGATACTGGGAAAGAGCCAATAAAGTTAAACCAGCAGGTTATATTGATTGCTATAATAAAAAAATTAATACAAAAATTTCAAAAAAGCAAACCCATTGTTCTCTCACCATATCTCTTTAGTAGTTTGATTTCTGATAAGAAAAAAGGAATTAAACAGAATTGCAGAATTTAGGAATAATGCATTCTGTAAAAAAAAAAAATGAGAGCGATGCGGGGAAAATAGCAATCACCTAGTTTAATTATAGTCAGTAAAACACTTTGCAAATGAGGAGCCCTATAAAGTAGTGCTTAAATGCCATTGAATTTAATCTAATCTCTAAGGTTTCCTTAACCTCTAACTAAACGTCTATTAGACTAGCACTGATATGGAAATGGACCAGGATGTTGCTAACAGCCTGAAAAAAAGGACGTCTGTACAGTGTAATTGTAAGGCTATTAAATGCACATTTGGCATGGGGAGTTTTGCTATATGCACAAGCAGAAATCTTGTCAGTGATCTGTTCAGCAAAAATGAAACCTCCTCACTTTAATTTAGACAGTACCTCTAACAGTAAATGGCTTTGATAGACCTTTAATTTTATCAGCATTTCTTGGCCCTGCTGCTTGTTGTAGCAGTAGCAAGCACTCAACCAAAATATAGCAGCTCTAAAAAGGGACTGGCAAATTCTAAGCACCTTCAGGATGTCCCAGGAAAGTGGCCAATGGCATGGGGTAAGGGCATTTTTTTGCCTCTGAGTAGTAGCATTTTGCAGACAATATTCATCGATCCAATCCAATCACCATTCATTAAGCACCTTTTATTGTGCCAGGTACTGGGTTAGGCATGAGGGGCAGGGGGGTGGGGGGTGTGTACAATGAAACACCTAACAGCCCCTGTTATCAAGAAGCTTACATTCTATTGGAGGAATAGCATGTACACAAGGAAGTACAATGTCTACAATGTACATAAAAAATAACAGAGAGTCAAAATTGGAGAGAGAGAGAGAGAGAGAGAGAGAGAGAAGAGAACTAAAAACTTCAGGAGCGGGGTTGATTCAGGATCAGGAAATGTCTTGTGTTAGTGATGGCACTCTAGTCATGGAAGGACAGTCAGTACAAAGGCTGATATCACGATTTCTTTTTCAGTTTTCATAGTAACTGATAAAAGTACAGTGGAGTGTCTGGTTTCTTCCCTTTGCATACCCATACCAGGAAATCAAATAAAATACCAACGACCTAATAAGATTTAGCTTTCCAGCAATATAAATAATTTAATCAGATTAATGACATTGTTCTACCTGAGGGGTTCTATAATTAGTAGATTATTGAAGCCCAGTGCAAGTTATCTGCCATTAGCACCTGGAGGAATTCCTGTTGTCTTAGACAGTGGAAGTGAATGATATGAATATTCCTGTCATGCCAACTGTAAAGATAATAAGCCCCTGGCATTTTGTAAGCGATATAAATCCACAGATTTCACATTAAATATTTAAGGCACAGGAGGTGTTATTTGTTAGGATACTGATAAAGGGACTTCCACTGTTAAAGTCTTTATTTCCCCCTTTGGTAAGCCTCTCTCTTTGTGATGCTTTTTGGCCTGTCTTGTTTGTTTGTTTTTTTCCCTTAGGTTATGTATAATTTTAGCTCCTTTACAGATAGTTTTTAGACCTTGCATTCCAAATATTTTTGCAGGTTTATACTTTTGATGCAAAAAGCCAAAATAAAACATTAAAGCTGTAGTACAGATGAATATGAATTAAAGCAAACTTGACTAAATAACAGACACCCAAGGATTCTAACTTTAGAGCCAGAAGGGGCCTTAGAGAGCATCTGGTTCAACCTGCTTTTTATACACATAACAGCAACAACACCAACAATAACAATAGCTAGCATGTTGTTTCTTCTATGCAAATTTGTGACCTTGGCCTTTCAGAAGATGCAACCAACCGATCTAAGTAGCCTATGGAGTATGGAGAATTAAGTCCCCAAGGATGACTCCAGAGGTTTCAAAGACCATACAAGCATTAGAAGACTTTTAAAAAAAACCTCACAGAACTGTGATACTACAGCCAGGTTGCTTTAAGATTGCTCCATCAGGCTCCATTTTTAGTTAAGATAACTGAGGACCTTTGAAAAACCTTATGGGGAGTTGTAGGTTTGGTCCATTGGAGGACAGTGCAGTTTAGAAATATTTATACAATAGTTCTTCAGAGAGGCCCAGCCATGAACATGAAGTCCTTAATTAGTCAATTTTCCCCCAAAGGGGGAAGATGTTGTAGATGAGATAGGCCTGGAATTATCTCTGTGGTTGCCGAGGCTTCAACTAGGAAGAAGTCACCTTAAGAATACTCCAAGTGTCTGTAAAATGATCAAAGGACAGATAAGAGTCAATCAGGTTTCCATACAGACTTAATACTTCCTGCAGCAGAGAATGGAGCTTGTGTTTGTAGGACACATGTCAGAAATTTATCGCTAACGCTTTCAAGAGAGCACAAGTTGAGTAACAAGTCAGAGCTGCCTTTAGTCTTCTAGGTTTCAGTGGTGGTCTTAATAAATCACTTCTAAATAAATATTTTATTTTTACAAAAAAACTCAATCCTTTTACTTGATTTAAAATGATAAGCTTGGCTAAGTAAATTTTTATCAAATTATAGTGGTGCCATTTGCCCGGTCACTGTCTCCATTAGAAATCCCTATTTTTAGAGATTTGTGATTCAGATTTCATTGTGGGAGGAAACTTGGCACTCAGGCCAGTGAAATAGAGTGATTATTTATTCTTATTACTGGTTCCATATTTTAAAAAAATTTCCTTACTTTAAAACTAAATTATGGAAGAACATTATTTTTTTTAAATCACAGTTTCTGGTGTCTTTTAGGGCAGCTTTTTTTTTTGTTTGTTTGTTTTTAAACTAATAAGATTGTACTTGCAAACTAAAGGATTCAGCTCCTTATGTGCATAAGAAAATATGCCCATTCTATTCTGGGAAAGGCCACATTTTCTGTCCCTTTCTATGTTCTATCTGTTTCTCTGTCTTTCTCCTTGTGATCTCTCTGTTTCTGTCTGTCTCTGATTCCGTATGACTTTGATTCTGTTTGAATCTCTGTCTCTGTCTCCACCTCTGTCTCTTCCTTTGTCTCTTTGTGTCTGTCTCTCTCACACACCTAAACCCACACACTCACATCCACACAACAACAACAAAAAAGTAAACCCTGTATCTGAGGTCCTGTGTACTCCTGTTTGACTTAAATCCTTTAAATGTTACATAATTTTATCTGATTTAAACTTAGCGAATATTATGTACACCCTGCTGCCAATGTCCTGTGTACACCAATTAAACTTAAACCCTGCTAATATGCTGCTAATGCTCCAAATTTCCAGGCGCACTTGTGAACATTCAGTAATCTTTAGTTACATATATATATATATATATATATACACACACGTGTGTGTGTGTGTGTGTATAGTGTATGTATATGTGTGTGGTGTGTATATGTATGTGTATATATGCATATAGGTATATATACACACTTACATGTGTGTGTGTGTTTTAAAATGCATGTTTAGAGGTGGAAGAAATGATAGGATTTCACCCATGACACCAGAGTCTGAGACTGGTGCCTGTCTCCACTGGTTTGACTAATATGTGGAGTATATTTCAGGCACATTTTCTGAATGTCTAGGTGGTAACCATATTCTTGTTATATTCCATAATGTTATTAAAAGAGTGTGGTTCATGATCTCTCACTGAGTTTCTAAGGGCAAAGATCTGTGATGTAGAATATTGCTGCTTTCACTGCATTTTCTGGGAAACAGACTGTAGGATTGTAAATATGTTAACATATTGATATATCTACCAGCCCAACACATGCAATGCATAATAATTCCATGTGAGAAAAATAGTTAAGAAATTGAGGAAGTCATCTATTCTCTGTGTATATCGTGTTTTACATCTATTAAGTGTCTATAACAGAATCATGTTTAACATATACATATATATGTGTGTAATTCAGATGTGATTTAGTTGGTATGGGGAACTCATATCAGCATGTGAAGCTTCATTCATAGATAGACTTGCCAGAAATTTCTAGTCTTAGGAAATTGCCTGAGGGAACTGAGAAGTTAACTCCCTTTGCCCATGGTATAGACATAAATATGTATATATATGTATGTATGTGTGTGTATGTATGTATACATACACACATATGCATATATATTTAGAGGTAAGATTAGAAAACATGTTTTCCTGCCTTCAAGGGCAGCATTCTGTACATGCTGCCTCCTACATGAAGCATGATCAGCTCATATAGTCATGGAATTTAGATCTCAAAACATCTCGAGGGAGTTCAACACTGGGATGAATCCTAAGTTAATAACTGGTCTGATGGTTTTGTTGGTATAGGGAATTCCCAGGTGAGGAAATTTCTATACCAACGTAGATTAACACCACCTCTAGAGTTTTCTGGTCTCAGGATCCCTTTACAATCTAAAAATTTGTGGAAGACTCCAAAGAGCTCTTGTTTTTGTTGGTTGAACTAGATAATCTCTTGGGTTCTTTCCTTGTCCCCCAAGTTAGACTGTAAGGGCACGTGCTTGTCAAGGAGGCTATAGAAGGGAAGTTTAGGAATGAATTGGACAAAATGACCATTGATATCTCTTCTGATACCATGTTATTTTTCCTGTGTAGAAAATGCAGAGATTATGCCTTTTGTCTTATAGGTTTCCTAAAGTTCAAATCCCAAAGTTCAGTACAAAGAAACACGGAGCACACAACAGAAAAAGTAAACAATCGGTCTTTATTGAGGGGATAGACTTACAATAAAGACGGGTATTCAAAGAGGATGGAAACAGGTCAGGTCTGCTGAAGTCTAGTGGAAGAAGTAACCCCTCTGGGGTCTTGGAGGAATTGGGCATCAAAACCAGTAAAAATTGGTGGATTTTTAGAAAGTTTTTAATCTGACTTGAGTAGGATCCAGGATTAGGTGAGGCAGTTAGAAGTCTAAAACTGGGGACTGGTATTGATTCATGCCAATGTTAGGATGTGGAAGGGGATACTTTTGAAGGATGGTTAACTGGTTGATATTCAAATTACTTGCCTATGGGGAAGGGGCTTTTGGATATATTATTGCTGCACTTATTTTTACAGAGTAATTCAGGGGATTTGAGCTTCCTGGGAGTTTCTTTGTTTATTGGGGTAGAGAGGCTATTGAAGGCCTTAAACCTTTACATCAGAAAAATCCCAAACTAGCTCAGCTTCAGTATTATCTCTGCTTCTGATGATAAAGCAATTTGAACTCCTATCCTGTTTCTGTTTATGCCAATACAAAAACCATGTGCAAAGAATTGCTTTGGGATCTTATCAAATATAATACAGTTCAAATGTAGGTAATAACATTATGATTATAGCTTCAAAGATGGTAAATATATAAGTAAATACTTTAATATTTTTAGAAAGTTGATTGGGCAGATTTCCTTAAATACCTAGGTTAAAAAAGCTATGTAGGTTAAATAAACATTTCAATCCAATCCAATTCCATCCATTCTAATAAAAATATTTATTAAGCCTCTACTATGCTCATGGTGCTTTAACAAGGTTCTGGAGACACAAAGGCAAACCACAAAGGGTGTGTTACAACATATACACAGACCAGACTGTGTGAGAATTTGAGCAGAGAACAACCAGGAGAATCAGGAAAAAAATATTTTAGGATATAGAATTTGAGCTGAGCTTCGAAAGATGCTAGGGATTATAAGATGTGGAAGTGAGGAAGGATTCTAGGAATAGGGGGTTCAGTCCGTGTAAAGGTATGGAGGAAAGAGATGGAATAACAAGTTTGGGGAACAACAAGTAGTCTGGTTTGGCTAGAAAATAGAGTGAGTGAAAAGAAGTAATGTGTAATAAATCTGGAAAGCTTGCCTAGAATTTTGGTCTAGGGTTTTAAAAACCCTGGATGAAGAGTCACCAACCTCATCACCTTATGCATGGGCTGTTAGTCGCAATAGGTTTCTGGTTAGTCTTCCTGCCTCAAGTCTCTCCTCACTCTACTGATCCTCCACACAGCTGCCAAAGTGTAGGTCTGACCACATCACACCCCCACTCAATAAATTCTATCACCCTGAGGATCAAACACAAAATCTTCTTTTTGTTTTTTAAAGCTCTTCGTAACCTTCCTACCTTTCCAGTCTTCTTACACTTTGCTCCCCTCCACATACTCTATGATCTAGTGGCACTGATTTCCTTGTTGTTCCTCACACAAGACACCTTTTCTTCCAACTCCATGGATTTTCACTTGTGGCTATCCTCCATGCTTGAAAAGGACCTCCTCTTCATCTCCACCTCATGGCTTCCTTCAAGATTCAGCTTAAAATCCCACCTTCTGCAAAAAGCCCTTTCTGATCCCTTCAATGCTAGCACCTTTTCTCTGAGAATACCTTCAGGTTATGATATTTATATCTTGTTTGTGCATAGTTATTTTCACGTTGTTAATCCTGTTAGAATGTGTGCTCTTTGAGGGCAGGGACTATTTTTACTTTTCTTTGCATCTCTAACACTCAGCATAGTTCCTGGCACATAGTAAGAACATAATATAAATGATTGTTAACTTGGTTTGATTTGAAGAATTTGTGTTTTATCTTAACAACACTAAAAGTTGTTGAGCAGAGGAGTGCTCCATTGTAGAATCATGACCTTTTGGTTAATATACCACATAGTTCACTCAAGAAGGCTACATCTTAAGGATTCTTGTATTGGCAGCTGATGATTAAAATTTTTTTAAAATTTGATCTTTTAAATATCCTTCCTTAATGCCCATTATATCTCATTTTATTATTTTGACTGAGTAATAAAATTGATCAAAATAGTTAATTTAGTAGCTCTATGATAAACCTTGCAAGACTTTATTTTTTAAAAGGACTATCCTAATTAATACTTCCAAGTAGAAAGTCAATATGTAGGGAGTAAATTACTTGAAGGAATATGTATTATCCACACTAGGAAGCAATGGTTGAATACTTTTGCAAGTTGCATAATGTTCTGAGGAGAATAGAAAAAAAAATTAACATTCACATAAACTGTAAAGTTAAATAAGCCTGAACTCCCTGGAAAAGCCTTTAAAAACCATTTAAAATGCTAATTAGCTCATAGCATTATAGAAGAAAATGACTCCAGCAATGTGAATCAGTAATTTGGAGGAAAAAAAAGCAGCTGACCCTTAATGGAATGAATGTGTAATAGACACAACATTTGGTAGTTTTACCAAGTGTATTAATAGCTTAATAAGTGTATTAATAGTTCAAGTTCTTATTTTTAATGAGAAGTCTACATAATCCTCTGCAAAACCCCACTCTGATGCTTCATCTTAAAATGGAGATGATCTTAGAATTTCAAAGTCTCTGTTCCAGATCTCAAGATTTGGCAGACCCTACCAAGCTAGAAAGACTTTAAATATGAGTTCAATGAAGGACTGTATATTTGAGTAAATTTGTTACCAGAAGGTTGGCCAATAGATGTCCATTTATTTGTCTTAGTAATTCATGAAAACATTACTAAATAATGGAAAGGTAATGATGCACCCTTGGCTTTGGAATTCTCACTTTCTCCTTGGCAATAAATTTCACGCATTATGATAGTAATTTGTACTAACCTCATCTAGCCCTGTCTCTCCACTCCCGACCCAGATTACAGTAGTGAGGTGTTAACCCTCTCCTCTTTCTACTGTTCAACATTGATTTAAGAAGAGTCAACTCTATGCAATTCTGTCCAGTTCACATGTCCTGGCTTTCTATCTTCACCACTGAGATGCTAAAGGGGGAGGGGGAAATGACTTTAATTGTGATGGAATCTCACTGGGCAATCAGTTGAACTCTGTTCCATTTCTTGTCTGTAAACACAATATTTCAAAAGGAAGGTCAAAAAAGATAAGAGGAGTCATGGTCTTTCAAAAATGTTACTTACATCAAGATGAAGATATACTTCCTACTCCTCCTTTGGGAATTGCTCCTTTTTCCCAGTATGCCAGTATAGGTAACTATACTTGTCTTATGTTGGAATGTTCTGTCCATGCCACAAAAGCAGACTACTGTTTTTAAGATTGTTTTGGAATTACAACCACAAAACCAATAATAGAAGACAATAATAATGATAATAATATCTAGCATTTTAATAGCATTTTAAAGTTTTCAGAGAACTTTTTATTTATTTTGTCTTTACTACAACCTTGGGAGATAGGTGCTATTATCATCCCCATTTAGGGTACACTCAGTAGGAAACTGAGTTTGCCAGAGGGTAAGTGATTTGCAGGGATATATATTTAACTAAGTATTTCCTGTCATACCCTCTGATTTCAGGGGGAATTAAAGTTAGAGGAAAGAACTATTGTAGATTGATGATTCAAGACATGTAGTATGTTAGCAGACAGGCGTGGCCAAATGCTTTTTCACTGAATAATTCACATCTTCCACTGATATCCTCATGATATGATATGGGGATGTTATATCATAAAAGAAAGAAAGGAAGCTACCCACAGCTTTTTGAGTAGAACCCTGTGGAGAATTTATGGTAAGACACGAATGAAAGTTACACATCTTAGGAAGGGAAGAATAGTTTTTGAGCTACAGCATTATAGGGAATGCCCACATTGATGAGATGCACAGAAGCACTGGGATATTGGAGATTTGGAGATGAAGTTTTGAATAGTGGAAATAAGAAGGCATGACTGAAATAATGGGTCCATGGAAATAGACCTTCCAAATAAGTCTAATCCATATGCGCTGAATGTGTGATCCCTCAACCATTTCCAAACAGGCAGATCAGTGTGTGTTGAGCTGCATGTGGCCTGGAGCACAAGTGTGTTTTCCAAATCCTTTTTCATGTTCATATGGAGAATGATCTCACTATAACAGTACAAAGATCATAGGATCATTGATTTAGAGTCAGAATGGACCTTATAGGCCATCAAGACCTAGAACCTCATTTTACATATGAGGAAATTGAGACCCAAGAAGGTTTAATGATTTGCATAGTATATATATAGTAAGTGTCTTGAGGCAGAATATGAATTCAGATCTTCCATATTCCTGATTCCAAATTCAGCAGTCTATTAACTATGGCACCTAGCTGCCTAAATACTTCAGCGGACTCCTAATGTCATTAGTGTCGCAATACCATTTACAAGTGCACATGGCAATCCATTCACACCTTCTAATCTTGTATGATTCTTGTCCATGTCTCTCTTAAACCTTCTTTTTGTGGCAGGCAATAGGTTTTTCTCTATTAAAAAAGTATTTCATGGACAGAAGCACAATTCAATTTAGCAAACATTTGTTTAGAACACAACACGTGGAAGAATGAAAGCTCTCTGAGAGTAGGGATTGTTTCCTTCTTTGTTTCGTATCCTAGACACCTAGCACAGTGCCTGACACCTATTAGGTACTTAATGAATACTTTTGATTCATTGACAAAGATAAATTAAAATAGCCCCTGCCCTCAAGGGACTTACATTCTACTGTATTAACACCTGACCTGTCCATTAAAAAAAATGCCTAGCTATCAATAAGGAAATGAGTATCCCTCACAACTGAGCATACTGTAGGCTCTCTGATGACTTGTAATTCATTTTGGGGATTAAGATGATAAAGGCAATCTCCCACATAACTGGTGATTATTGTTGATTTTCAGGGGGGTGCCCTACTGTGGTTCTTTTGTTCTAGATACATCCTTCATGCTGAAGATAAGAGGTTGGAAACATTCAGTGGTAACATTTGAGCTTTGTCATTATTTTGATAATTCCAAAGAAAATAAATGAGAGGGAAAAAGGGGGGAAAAACCCCACACTTTTTAAAGACCTTGCCCTTATACCATCTGCTAGATGATTCATTGGTTTCTTTGCCTCCTAATCTGTTCATTGACACAGCAGTACTAGCTGCCCCCTCAAATATGAACTGTCTGACTTTGGCAGGCAGGCACTTGATAGAGAACTGGGTTAGCAAATGACAGATAAATACCAAAGTGTTTTTTAATAAGTCACAGAGTCTGGGGGTGTTTTGTGACTGTGCCGTAACTATTTGTTGGCAGCTCTGATAACTAGCAGCCTTCCTTCCATCATGGAAAGACAAAAACCACGAAAAAGGAAAGCCTTTGAATTTTGTACTCAGGAATCTCACCCATCTGCCTCATGTTCTTTCTTTCATTTTTTTTGTAATTACAAGGATACATATATGACTTAATTAATCAAGCCTGTCTTTGGGAATTATGCATTTATTAATGGTTTCTGTACTCAAACACATTATTGAGGGATTTGTGCTAAGTACCTGACATGAAACAGACTAATTTTGTTTGCTTTGCTTAATGTATTGAGAAGCGGCTTGTTGATCAGATCTCAAAACATTCACATTATGAACTAATGTACTATTTAGAATGCTTAAAAATGCATGGCTTTCCCAGCTCACACCTTTAATGACCTAACATTCCATACTAGCAAAAGGAAAAGAGCTCCATACAACAGAACACTGTAAGGAGGAAAGAAAAGGGACGGGAGAAAGGATAGGTAATATGGTACCCTGGAAAGATTGATTGTTGACTTTGGAGTCAGAGCACCTGGGTTGACCTTGGGCAAGTCATTTAATTTTCTAGACCTCAGTTTCCTCATTTTTAAAAGAAATTGAATTCAATTATCCCTAGGGTCCCCTACAGCACTAAATCCAGGATGTAACATGTCCTTGTCTTGGCACTGAGTTCAAAGGATTCCTGTGGTCTGACACAATGGAGCCTACTATTGATTGGCTTATTGGCACGGATTGAAGGATACATGAAAATTGAGGTTGGCAGAATTTATGTGGCCTTAAGTAGTCATAGCTACTTCACTTAGGCCCCATCATTCTCTCTTCCCCCAAAACACCATTAGTCCTGAACTCCTGGGGATTCAAGTCTTAGAATTAGTTTAGTATAGATCAGGACTTCTGCATTCCTGGAGCACAGAGACTGAGTCACTGAGGGAGTTGTAGCTTAAATAGGGTCTGAATGCAAGGGATCATATGTGGTCTTTGAGCTTGAGCTCAAACTCCCCAGAGCGTTTTCTCTACCCTGAAGTTAAGTGCTCAGTATATTTTTAGGGTCAGTGTAATACATTCAGGCCCTGTAATGGCTCTCATTGTTGTTGTTATTGAGTTGTTATTGTGTCTGACTCTTTGTTACACCATTTGGAGTTATCTTGGCAAAGATACTGCAGTGGTTTACCATTTCCTTCTCCAGCTCATTTTACAGATGAGGAAACTGAGGTAAACTGGGTTAAGTGACTTGGTCAGGGTTACACAGCTAGTAAGTGCATGAGGCCAAATTTGAACTCAGATCTTTCTGACTACAGCCCCGGCGCACTATCCACTTTACTATCTAGCTGTCCCATAATGGTTCCCAGACCTACTCTACTTTGATGGCCATTCTTGCATTAAGGACAATGGTCTGCATTTCAAAATATGATTTTAATTGTTGTGGTCAAATTAATCAAACAACAACAATCTTTCTTAGTCATTCCATGTGTGTGTATATTGAGGGATGATGATTCAAAACTATGATTTAAATGAAGTGGAGAATTCCCAGGTGGCATCTTCTTTATAATTTATAGTTTTACAAATTTTCGTGGGCTTCTAAGAGGGCAGTGACTTGTTCATGGTCACACAACCTCTGTCAGAGACGTGCGTTGAACCCAGGCCTTCCTGACTCTAAGACTAGCTCTTTAATAACTCTTCCATTTTGCTTCTTATTAGTCACTAGCAAAACTGAATAAGTAGATAAGAGCACAACCAGAATCCTGAGATCTTTTTTTTTTTTATCAAAGATGTGTCACAACTGTGTTCTTACTCTCACTCTCTTTCCCCTAATTTTGCATGGATACAGCAGTGCTAGCTTTACTCATAGGCAGTAGCCTATAGGGCATGTCAGAAATATGATTGCATTCTTCATCATAACTCCTATCAGGGGTGTTCTTCAGTAACAAACCTTCTTAAGCCTAAAGTATTTCTGCTTTAGCTAGGTGCTAAATAAGTCAAACAAATGTAAATTTCAATATTCCTTAAAAACAAGGATATGTAATTATTGAACACACAGGACAAAAATATGTTTTGGTATTGGGGGGATTTTTTTTAGCTTAGAAATGGACATTTAAATCTGTCAATAGCACTTTGCACGTGGAATTCTGGCTCTAAGAACAGCAACAACAACAAAACCCTAAAACTTACCTCTTACATATCTGACATGTACACAAAAAGAGGATTAAAAAGTATTATTACATTCTAGGGGAACAGATTGACCTTCCAACACCTGGCCCAAGGATTAGATAATTTTAAGACCCTGAATGTCTCAAGACCTCAACCAGTCATGAATTTGTAACAATCTTTAAATAGAACCAAGAAAAGAATGCTCTCAGAGAGTTACCCAGAGTAGAAATCCCATCCATCATAACTGAAGCCCACTGCTTCATGAAAAAGTAAAGCCTTGACCCTATTTTCCACCTTCATATCCCCTTCACTCTTCCCGTCAAAGTTCTGGGATATTCTTGGCTCAAATATTTTGTTAATGGTGGTGGCCACCATTTTGTGATATCTGCAGAATGGGCAGAAAAGAGAAGAATAGGCAAAATAAGAGTGAATTCACATGAAATATGCTTCCCCACCCCATTCCTCCATATTCTTTATATACTCCAATAATAAAAAATGAAAGGTTTCATACTCTTCCTCCTACAGATATCTTATATATTTCTTTTAACCTCATTTTTCTTAAAACTCTCAAAACAGAGCCGATCAATCCTTAGGTCGTCTATTTTTCTCATTTAACTCCCTCAAAAGTCTTTAAAGACATAAAGATTCTAAAGAGATACTTGTTTCTCTTCATCCCAATAGAATGTTGTTTTGTTGTTGTTCAGTACTGTCTGACCCATTGTGACCACATTTGCGGTTTTTATTAGAGTGTTTGCCATTTCCTTTTCCAGCTCGTTTTATAGATGAGGAACTGAGGCAAATAGGGTGAAATGACCTTCCCAGGGTCACACAGCTAGTAAGTGTCGCGGAGTAATTGATTTCGATTTTGTCTAGTCTATTTTTTATGAATTCCATTTTTATGGTAAAGTTTGCCACTTTTTCTTCCAAGCTATGTATTCTTTTTCAAATTATTTTCTTCAGAGATTTTATTTAAATTTTTTTTAAAAATCTCTTAATTTCTTCTAGATGTTCATTTAGTTCTTGTGGAAGATCCATGTCTCTGATTGCAGTTGTTAGAAATAGATTCTCTTATTCTAGGTTGGACTTCTGGGTGTCTTTGAATCAGTTATAATTCTTTATAGAGGTCAATAACTTCTTGTGTTTACTAATCTCTCCAGATTTAGCTCCTGATATGGGGCTTTGTGTCAGGGTCAGTTTCTACCTCCTGGACTTTTAGGTGGGGTAGTTGGCCCTCTTTGGTCCAGACCTGAATAATCTAGGTTCCTTTTCTGGTGTCTGCTTTACCAAGACACATGAGGTTCAGAGCTCTGCATCTTCATAGCCCTCTAGCATCACAGAACAAAATGTTAGGGATCTGGGAACCCATGGTCCTGTGTTGTCTCTGTCTGAATACCACAGCAATTGCAAGCACACTGCATTGGTCATTGCTACTGACAATGTCTTCTAAGATCCAGGCCATAGGTCTCTGACCACCCCTGAGCTTTCTCAGGGAAGCCCTGTGATCCTGCAAGCTATAAGTATCTTTGACTGGTCTCTGATGCGGTGGGAAGTCATTAACTTTTTTTTATCTGAGTGCAAATGTTGGATTTTCTGGTGATTCCCCTTCCCTATTGCCTGTGGGCTACTTTTTCTACTAACTTTTGTGCGGTTCTGATGTGGAAAAATTCATTTACTGTACTTACTTTTTGGATTTCTTGATCATTATTTGACCACAATGGATATTTATCAGGTAGCCTCTGAGTAGGTTTAATTTCCAGGCTTCTAGGAATGGTGCCTTTTCTAGCAAAAATTATCTCTGAAGCTGCCCTATCTCAGTGCTTGAGCCTTCCATCATTAGTCACCTTTCTAGGGTACGGCATTAAAAGCTGCTATAAAAATGCAGATACTATCAGGGAAGTTCGTGTTAGCCTTCAGTAGCCATTAATATCTTCATTTATCCGTTTCTAAACAGAATGAGATGATGGTCCTGATTGAATGACCTAGGAAAAGAATATTTTGATTGGGAGTAAGTTCAAGGTTTGGAGGATTGCTGTATGATATGGTCTGTTGGTACATACCAGCTAAGTCACCTTTGGAGCTAGCAGGAGACCTCTGGGTGACTTGGGGGATAATGATTACTTTGCTTATTTCACAGTTTCGCTCAATCTGCCGTATAAGGTAAAATAAGGCATGTGGAGAACAAACAGAAAACCATGTGGGGATTTGGGAATTGCAAAATATTAAAACATTTCATTACTTTCATCACATTACTCTTCAATGTATTATATATTATATAATGATTTAATAACACAAGCTGACCAGAACTATGCCCTACCCTGTACCACTCACTAGATAAGTGTGCTTCGGATAGTTTCCCAAGTTATAATGGCATGTTAAAATGGAAGAATTTTCCCTTTATTTGATTTGAAGATCTGTAAACTGAGCAAAGGACATTTGAATTATGTTTCTCTTGAAGGAAACTGGACAACTCTTGCAGAACTTTAGTACATATGAATTTTGAGTCATTTACTTTTGAAAGTAAATTTCTTCATCAGATGTGATAAACTTGCTTGCTTGCCTTTGGAAAATCTCCTTTTGAGGTGTCAAATCCTTTTTAATTTTCTTTTATTTTTTTCAGGACCTCCTATTAGACACTAAGTTAAACCTTACCTGACTTCAGTGTAATTCTCTGAGCTTTTGTTATTTGCACACAATATATACATATTTGCATATATATGTACATATATGCACACACACACTCCTTGATTGCAGGATGCAAATAACAAAAGCTCAGAGAATTACACTGGTGTCAGGTAGGGTTTGATTTTGTGTGTGTGTGTCTCTGTATGTGTGTCTCTGTGTGTACACTCATATATATACACACTCATACATATCTGTAATATCATGAGAAACAAAAAACAAAAATCCCATGAAGGCAAGAAATTATTGGACATTGCTCTGCCTATCACTGGAAAATGATTGTATTCAGCTGGAAGCAATTTCAAGAGCTGCCTGTCATTCAGTGGCTGTCAGACATTTTATGGACAGTAGACATGGAACTTAAACTTTCATAGCTGCAAAATTATTGTGTCAAGACCAGCCCAAAATGGGGCCATAATTCCTCTGGTCTGTATCATTCGAAACATTTTCTAAGACATCTGCTCAGAAGCCTATTAAGATTTTGAACCATGACATAGAATTGATGATTCATAAATTATACATGTGTCTGTATCATTAAGAAGATGTGTTGCACTTTTTGTATACTTAATGTACTCTCAGTGTCCATTACACAGCACTCCAGCATTAAAAGGTAGCCATGCATACCCTATTTTCACAGAAGTATGTATGCTTCCATTTATTTCCAGTATAAAGGATGCTGATACATGAAAATGAGCAGTTGAAGGCCAGAATTGTCTCATCTTTTTTAGGCACTGCATGTTGCCCCATGGAAGGAACTTAGAAATGAGGTAGGAATCAATTCAGTGGTACCAGACAGGCACAGAAATATAGGATCAGAAAGGAATTTGAGATGTCCTCTATTCTATTCCCCCAGCTTCAGTAGGTACCATGCCTAGACCATCATGGACCAGGTTGAATCTAGATTACTTCCTGGGTGCCATATTAAATCATCTTTGAGTGAATTGGGTTATAAACCTACTGAGCTGAGAATATATTCAGTTCACTTTCCCCTTTTTCTGAAGATGTGAATGGTTGTGTTGGAATCATTTTTAGGAAAAGGTATCATTTGGTTGCATAAAACTTTATTAAGTCCTGCTATATGGAAGGTACTGTGCTGGTTCTAGGGAGACAAAAGGAAAAAGGAGGCATTCCCCACCCACAAAGAATTTATTTTCTACTTTGGGGAGGGGATGGGAGGAAGATACATATATACAGATAAATAAAAAGAAGATAAATTGAGAGGGAAAAAGCCCTTACGAAGGGTGATGATGGTCACTGGGGAGATCAGGGAAGGCTTCCTGATTCAGGTAACACCTGAGTTCAGTCTTGAGTAAGAAATCAGATGCAGAAATGAAGATTTAGTGTATGGAGAGGGGTGGGGGGGAGGTAGCCTGCTCAAAGGAATGGAGACAGGAGACAGCTTGAACTCAGTGATTTGTATATTTTTACATAACTTTTGCCCTCATGCTATCCCAGATGGTTTAGACATTCACTTGTCTAAAAGAAGGGGGATGGACCAGCTGTTCTCTTGAACACCCTTCTAGTTCAATGACTTTATGCTTAGCCAAAGAGCTAAACATACCTCAAAATATGAAAGAATGAATCTTACTAATAATATTCCACTTTCAATCCCAGCTCCATGGAGTACAACAATGCATCCCCTAAAGCCAGTCTACATTGTCCAGTAAAAAGAGCATTGGATTTAGAATCTGAAGACTTGGGTCTTAGTTTTTCACTAAAATGAATGAAATATAAAACCCCAATTATCTGTGGGATCTTAGGAGATTTAAACTAGGTATGAAAGGAATAAAGGAAATCTTTCAAATAATATGATTTAACATTTTTTGTACAAGAAAAAAATCAATTTTGAAGCAGAACATGAATGACACATGTTTAACAGGCCTAGGAATGATCTTATCTGAATATATAAATGATTTCTAGAGTAAAGTATTACAAAATAGGTCTCGATTAATGTGAATAATGAATCTTTGAAGTGGTTGCATTATTTGAATTTGCACTACATTGGGCTGGAACCAATTATTATATTTTACATAATTATGACTTGGAATGGTGTAAAATGTATGTGACCTCTTCACAGGAATCACTCTTCATACTAATTGGAATGTGGTTGTATCTGTAAGATGCCAATTTGATGGTGGGCATGATGTAAATGCTTTCCAAATAAATGTGAAGATGGATTAAACTGAATTGAAACAGGGAATAAATTTATTAAAAGAATGTGGATAGACTGGGTTCTTAGGTATTGTGTAGGCCCCCAGTCCTGGTTTTCAACCAGGTGTAGACATCATACAGATCAGAGGTGTCAAGCATGGAGTCTGTTAACCAGATTAAAATGCAATTTGGAAATATATAGCAAAATAAATAAAAATGCAATAGAACATAGGTAATGTTATGTGTTTTTCTAAGTTAATATAAGGATAGCAGGGATCCTAATGTTGATTAGTGACCTTTGTTTCTATTGAGTTTGACATCACTGGTGTAGAAGATGACCCAACCTAAGAAAGTCAGCTATTCATTATGATGTACTGGTTGTAGCTCAGAAGTAATATCCTGACCAAAATATAAACACATTTGGATATAGGATAATCTACCTTGGTTATATATAGGAGTCTTGTTAAATATTTTTCCTTTGATTATATTCAATCCAATTAACACAACTCAACAAACACTTATTATGAACCTATTATATTCAAGGTACTATGTGAACTACTGGGGATATAGACAAAAATGAAATAGTCTCTGCCCTCAGGAAGCTTACTTTCTATAGAGAGATAAACATGTACACAGAAGAATAAATACACATTAATTAGAGGGAAAGAATGCTATGTATTAGAATGATCATATGATCATAGAGCTAGAAGGAACTGATTAAATGATATATATGTCATGGTGGCACCTTGAGCTGAGCCATCAGGGAAAGTAGGGATTCTAAGAGGCAAAGGTGAAGATGGAGTGCTTTCTGGGTATAGGGCACAGCAGCCTATGGAAAAGTACAGCGATAGGAGATGGAATGCCTAACTGATATAACAGAACCAATGGGTCATTTTGCCTAGAAGATGGGGTACTTATACGCAAATAATATGAAATAAGCCAGCAATAGGTGGGAGTCAAATTATAGAAGATTTTAAATGATAGGTTGAGGAATTTATATTTTTTTCTTAGAGACAATAGGAAGTCACTGAAGACTTTTGAGTGGGGGAGGACGAGATTAGACCATGCTTCTTTTTTTTTTTTCTTCCACCCTACAGACTATATCTATGATTTCATTGCTATAGGAAATCACCAGCAAAGAAACTCGTTCTACCAATCCAGGCCAGTGGCCTTGGGAAGGAGGATGGAAAGTAGACAAATTAGTAGCTTCTTGCAATAACCCAGGTGAGAGGTGATGAGAGCTTGAAATTAGAGTGCTAGCTTTATAGTGGAGAGGAGATAGATTCAAAAGGTTTCTATGTTGGCACACAATATAATTTGTACAATAAATTTATATAATTTATGTATAAGTTTACATATATTCAAGATATTCATGCATAATATAGTGGAACATATAGGTTTTCCATCAGTTATTTCTTGTTCTTGGACTAGGCCATCTTCTTTTCTGGTTATATATGTCTTTGATGATAACTTTTATGCCACTTCTCTCATGCAATTTTTCTTAAAAAATTCATCAACCTTTGTGTCTTTCCATTGCCATTTGAGTTACTGTGTACTTTATTTCTTTGGAAATTGGTATTCTGAAACTAGTTTTCATAGATAGCATATCATATCATTGTTCTTAAAATATGGGCTGTTGTGTCGAGGGATAATCTGAAGTCATCAAAAGTATTTCATAGTTTCCTAAAGGCAAGTAAACCCAATGACATTTCTCACATTCAGTGCTGGGTCCCATTCACTGTTCATCCAATGTCTGTCTGAGATATGTATACTGATGGTTCAGATGTAGAGATTATTCATATGTCTGCATATCATAGTCTCAGTAGGCATTTCTCATCTATCTGTTTTTTTTCCCATCTAAGGATAGTTAGGGAAATTATTTTAAAAAATTAAGGAATTCATTTAGGAAGCTCTTCCACATTTTTAGAATTTGATATAATCAGCATGATATCATCTATAAACAGACCCACCTAGAGGGCCTCACCATCTATAAGCAATCCTCCTTCAGTATTTGTAATTGAGGAAGAAGTTTGAAATGTTTCAGTAACAACAGACATAAAATCCTAAAGTGGTGTGAGATGTATGTATGAAATAAAAAGCAATGAGGATATTTTACTTCTTTGATGGATCCATCATCTGATTAATGTGGGCACTCCCTCTATTACTGTAGCTTAAGACCCATTCACACCATATCCTGCATTATTTTTGTCCTTGTCTTTTCACAAATCCTCCAAAGAGAGTTTCTCCATTGGAGTGAAGGCTTCCATCATATTCTCTTAATATTTCATGGTTACCAGTCTAGCCCAGGGATTTGTTACCCCCACATTCTGCCACAAGATTGGCCCACCTCCATTTCTAGTTACATACAGTAACTAGATTGATGATTTCTTTTACTTCCCTTTTTGCATGCAAGCCACTGTTTGGTGTGTCTTCCAGCTTTCTTACATTCACCATATGTCTTTGCCTCACTCTTTCAGTTACCTGCCATCTTTTTTTTTGTTCTTAACATTTTTGTTTAAAGTTTGAGTTCCGAATTCTATTTTTCCCTCCCAGCTCTTTCCCTTCCTTTGTCTCTAAGACAAATCAGAGAAACTCACAAGGCTGGTCAAAATAGATTAATTCTACTGAAAGCGCAAATGATACTTCTAGAAGGAAACTAAAATTTCCAAAGTTGACAAAGTTTGGATTAGTTTTTTATTAATATCTATGACTCTAATATTTCAGTTAATATAAGAAATTTTTAAATTTAAATTTAAATTTAAAATAGGTTATTCAGTTCATCTCAGCATTTTCCTTTTTTTGCTTATTTATAGGTTAGGTAAGGATTACAAGATTCTTTGCTTTTTCCATTTCCAAGTGGGTTTCCATTTTAGCAAGAATTAATCTAAAGGAAGGAAACATTTTTTCTACACTTTCAGAAGTAGATTCATAGTCTCTAATGGATCCAACTGCTTAAATGGTTTCCTCCACTTTATTGGTGACTTTCTTTAAAACCTCATCAGAAAATATGTATTTCTTTAATGGCTCACCCTTAGACCTGACATATATTATATTTATTATAATGGAGGGATAATTACTGGAGGTTTACATCTTAGCTTCTCTTCTTGAGCAGGTAAAGATCGACACAACCACATATCAAAACTTGGTCAAGAAAATGAGTTAAGGATAAAGCATGGCCTGTTGTGACCCATTTGTAAAAATTTTTAAAACACTGTGATTATGTTATATTAAATATATTCCTCTCTATATATAACATATGTATTACTATATAATTAGAAGTTATAAAACATATTCCATAATCTTATTTTGTTTTAGTTTTGAATTTTAACAAGTATTAAAAACTTGTTAACATTTTATGTAGTTCTTTATATAGAAATGTTTTTACACAAATTTAAAATAATTTTAGTGTTTAATCATAATGAATACCACTCATTCTAGCCTATTTTCCCCCCAAAATTGGGAAAGGGAAAAAAACAATTAAAAATTTGATCAGGTAGACCACATGTAAATTCTAAAACCATATCAGTTTGAATACCATTAATTCCAAAATTGTGACAATTTAGACAAAACAAATTTCAGTATGCTGAGTTGGTGAAAAGGTTAAGATTATGCCATATGAGAAGCAGTTGAAGGAATAAGAAGTTTAAATGAGACAAGAAAAGATTTTAGTGGGACATAATAGTTTTGAGTATTTGAAGCAGTCATACAGAAAGACTATTCATATTTTGCTGGGTCCTTGAGGGTGGAGCAAGGAAAGGTAGTTGGAATTTTCAATGAAACAGATTTTGGTTTAATGTTAGAAAATTGTCCTAGAAATTAGAGTTGACCCAAAATGGAATGGGCCGCCTTGAGAATGTAATACTTTATCCTCTCCCCAACACACATTAGAGGCCACACATAGAGGCATCTGGTGGTGCAATGGATAGAGTGCTAGGCCTGGAGTCAGGAAGAACTGAATTCAAATGTAGCTTCAGACACTTATTAGCTCTGTTGCCCTAGGCAAGTCATTTAACCTCTGCCTGCCTCAGTTTCTTCAACGGTAAAATGAGGATCATAACAGCATTTACCTCTCAGGGTTGTTGTGGAGATAAACATTTGCAAAAAGCACTCAATTCAGTGCCTGGCACATAGTAGGTGATATATAAACTCTTATTCCCTTTCCTTTACTTCTCCAAAACACTAACCCAAATTTGTCAGTATTCTGTGGGTCAGTTCTACAAAAAAAAATGGCTTATGAAAGACCTCCCTTCCCACCTCCAGTGTGTCTGTTATTATTAGTAAGCCAAAGGATACAATTAATTCAAAACAAAGGCTTTTAATGAAATATCAAAATAAGAAAAGTAATAATAGAACATTGCCCCCATTCCTATATATATGTATGGCATCAGTCAGAAGAATGGCTATGCCTGAGGGCCATGTATAGAAGGCCACTAGCTCTCTACAAGGGAGCACATGTGGCCAGGGTACATAAGAAAAGAGGCACACATATGGCCTAGGCACACTGTAGAGGAGCATACACATAGGAAACACATGTCCAAGGCCACACATGTGGGAAGACAATTTGTACTCCTAATGCTGCAGGAACCACTGATGTTTTCTAGTGATAATTCTTGCACTGCTCCCTCCAGGCCTGCTCTTTATTGTTCTCAAATTTTAAACATTCTGTGCCAAGTGTTTGGTTGCTGCTACGTCCTGATCTCATGGTCTCAGCTGGGCCTGACTCCACTAGACATTGATTGCAAAGCATGTCTCTCTGATACCATCTTCTGGCTTCAGCTGAGGGTCACAGATGATATGCTGTCCTTTCCATATAAGAACAGGAATATGCTTAGGCTCCAGAGCCTTAAACTTCAACTCTTTTAATGAGGGAGGTGGGCCTTTTGCAAACCCTGAGTAAGATCAAAGAAAACTCTCAACTTTTTTCTTCCCAGAAGGAAATTCTGTCAGGCCCCAGAACCTCTGCTGTATGAGGCTTTTCTTTATCTCCTTCCAGAGGTCAATTTTTCTTAGCAAGTGGAGCAACAAGTCAGCTGATTAGAGCCTGAGGGCATTTAATACATTTTTAGAATCCTTTTTCCTGGAGCTGACTCCCAATCTTTTGTTCCAGATAGTTCTCTGATTTAGGACTAGAAACTTCCAAGATCTTTCTCGTGCAAATGAAAGGGAGATGAAATGGCTGCTCTTCTACTCATATACAATGCTACCTTTAGAGCTAATATGGGAGCTAGTACCTTACTCACACATAGATAAAACAAAGCAATTTTTTCTGGAGGTTTACTCCAGAAAAGTAAAAGTAAGTAAAAGCAACAAAGAAAGAAAGAAAATTTGACCTGTCTGTGATGAGGCCTTATGATCAGACCCAATTTGTAGGGAGGGATGGTTGCATCTTGGGCTATGGTTAGAGCCACTTAATTATCATTAGTTTCAAATTCCTATCTTTATTATTAATATCTACACAGCAATAAGTCTACAGGATTGAGATTCTCTTAGATAGGTAATTGATTTTCCCTGACTGTAGGTTTTCAAGTAAAGGTCAGTTGGTCACTTATTGGGGATGTTGTAAGTGGAATTATCATTCATGGGTGGGTTGGATTAGAATGTCTCTCAGGTTCCTTCCAACTCTGAGATACTGTACCGTGAAGTGATTAATCATTGAATCATCTGTCAAAAAAAAAAAAGGATTTGCTAAACAAATAGTAGTATAATAGTGTAAGGGGGATATTTAAATCTCACGAGAATAATCTGTCTTCAAACATCTTTTGAAGCATCATTTGCACACAATTAATGTGCTAATTATAAAGTGATCTTAATCAATAATGAGGGGATATACTTCTATTTGGCAACATTTTGTTAATCATTAAATTATGTTAATCTGCTTAATTAAAATAATTTAAACAGTTCAATTCATTATACTATTGTAAAGGATACTGTGGCTTTAAATTCTGTGACAGAACCTTGTGCAAAATTGAATTCATTTGTTTAGTTTACTTATGAAAACCAGATTACCAAGCCTATTTAGAGTGGAGAAATAACTTTATTTATCTGTTGGAGAGGCTTGCTGGGTTCTGTTTATAAGTTAGAGTATAATGAAGATTTTTAACCAGACTGATGCTTTTTCAGAAAGCAGTTTTGTCCTGAGTTTGTGAGTTAGAATTGGTTAAAAATGGACTATTTGCATCAATCAGTTAACAAACATTTATTAAACATCTACCATATGCCAAAACTGTATGCTAGGGGATTAAAAACCTGTGTTTTCAAGAAACTATGTGGAAATATAAGAAGGGAGAACTTCTCAAGGTAGAGAAGATGTAGTATTTGTTTTGGGGGAAAACATCTATTCAGCATGTTTCATTTCTGGTGATTCATATGGGGAAGAATGATACCACTAAAAAATAGAAAGACTAGTTGGGGGGTAAAGACTGGGCAGGAAACTGAGGACACATTTAACACTGTGGCTTCTCATCTTACCATTCTACTGAATCTGTTCTCTCTAAAGTTACTAATGATCTCTTAGTTCTAATCTTCACTCTCCTTGACTTCTCTGCAGCCTTGACACTATTGCTCATTCTTTCCTCCTTGATACTTTATTCTGTCTAGGCTTTTGGGACACCAATCTCCTGATTTTCCTCCTACCTATCTGACCACTCCTTCCTTATCTCCTTTGCTGGATTCTTCTTCAGATCAAGCACTCTACCCATAGATATCCCCTGGGGTTCTGTCCTGGTCCCTTTTCTCTTCTCCCTCTATATTACTTCACTTGGTTATCTCATCAGCTCCCATGGATTTAATTGCTATCTCTGTGCTGATGATTCTTAGCCCCAATCTGTCTGCTGACCTCCATTCTTACACCTCCAACTGCTTTTCAGACATCCTGTAAACTTAACTTATCCAAACTTAAACTTAACATATTCAAAACAACTCATTTTCTTTCTGCCTAACTCTCTGCCCCTCCCCCTTCCCTACTTTAGGGAACAACACCATACTCCCAGTCCCTCAGGCTCGCACCAAGGAGTCATCCTGGATTCCACACTATCACTCACCCCAGTGTCCAAACTCTTGCCAAAGCCTGTTTGTTGATTTTGTCTTTTTCATCTCTCAGATACTTTCCTTCCTCTCCTCTGCCACTGCCATGGCCCTCACTACCTCACATCTTAATTGTTGCTGGTGTGTCTGCCTGCCTCAGCTCTCTCGACTCTCCAATCTATCCTCCATTCAACCGCTGAAGTGGTTTTCCTAAAAGGCAGGTTGCATCATGTCATCCCTCTATTCAATAAACTCCAGTGACTCCCTGTTGTCTTAAGGAGCAAATACAAAATGCTCTGTATGGCATTCGAAGCCCTGTCTTACCTTCCCACTCTCTTTGCACCTTATTCCCTGACACATATTGTTCGATCCAGTGGCCCACTGTCCTCCTGGGTGTTCCACAAACAACATAGACCATCTCCTGTTGGTCCCCAGCATTCTCTTTAGCTGTCTTTCATGCCTGCAATGCTCCCCCTTCTCTACTCTGACTGCTCATCTCCCTGACTTCCCTTAAGTTCCAACTAAAGTCTCCCCTTCGCCTTCCCTCTATTAATTATTTTTTTTGTTTATCCTGTATATAGCTTGCTTTGTATATATCTATTTGCGTGTTGTCTCCCCCATTAGATAGTAAGCTCCTTTAAGGCAGAGACTGTATTTTGACTCTTTTTCGTGTCCCCAGCTCTTAGTACAACGTCTGGCACAGAGTAGGCACTTAATAAATGTTTATTGATTCATTGATTGATTTACTTAGGGGATAGAGTGTTTTTGCCAGTCCTTTTGATTCCAGGTTGGGACTCAGGAAGACAAAAGATGAAATAAGTTATTGTTTTTAATGATCTTTTTTTAGATAATAATATTATTTATGATGCTTTGGATTCTTCTCATATGTTCCCTTTCTTAATAACAATAACAATAATAATAATAGCTAACATTTATATAACCCATTATGTGCCAGGCAGTGTGCTAAATGCTTTATAATAATTAACTCATATGAACTTCACAACAACCCTGAGAGGTAGATGCTATTATTATCTCATTTTACAAATTGGGAAACTGAGGCAAATACAAGCTGTTACCCAGAGTCATACACCTAGGAAGTGTCTGACATCACATTTGAACTCAAGTCTTCCTGACTCTAGGTGGTACTTTATCCACTGTGCCACCTTCTATCCTGTAAGACAATTCCTCAATGATGTCAAGATTGTATCACTTGTAACATGGATTTCCTGGCCTAGATGTTCTAAATCAACTGTCATTTAAGACCATTTCTACTGCATAGTGGTGGCTGGTTGTCATTTTTGGTTCTCATAGAGGACCAAAATGACATCACAATACTGCATAGTACTGCCTAGTACATAGAAGACTAAGGTGTTAGAATACAAAAATGTAATGATGCCACCAATACTGATAATTAAAACAGGTCATTTGTGAAAATGAAGACAGAAGTGCTCCATTTTCCACCTACATACTGTCCTTCTGGTATCATTTATGGATGCTCTCAGGATGACGTGACACATTTAGGTCTTATTACAAGATTTCTGTAGACTTGTTTTTGCTTCCTTTGCTTTTCATTGTTTTGAGGGGATTCTTCTCATAACCTTCTGCCATCTTCTATAGGATTTTATAAATGGTTGTTTGGTAAGCTAATATTACCAGTGGCTGCCATTATCTCTCTGCTGCTGAAGAGATCTTGCGCTTTTTGGCTAAAGTAATTTCTTGTTTCTTTTTATTCTTTGTTGGGGTTATTGCTTTATATTGGTTAAACTTATGCAGGAAATTATGTTAATTAAGGCCAATATCTCTGATACTTCCCTCCTCTTTCCACTTATCTTTTCTTCCTCCCTCCCTTCCTTATTTCCTTCCTTCTTTTCTTGCTTGTTTGCTTTTTTATAATTTTTGCTTTTATATCTTATTTGAGTAGATCAATGTGGTTTCCTGTTTATTTTTCCCCCTAATCTGATGTTAATGTTAACACAAATGATTCTGATATGACTTTCACAGCAGTAGCCATTTATTTGCTACAGGATAAATACAATCAAATTAATATTTCTTTTTGGTGTTGGTATCTAGTACTTGTCAAATTCAGTGCTTTTGACTCTCTTCTGGAAGAAAATATTTATGAAATAGAGGTGTGAGGCTTCAGAATAATCTATAAACTATTAAAATCTTGTTTCTCAAGTCTATAACAGTTTTCTTTATTCCTTTTACTCTCTTTTCTTACGCCTACCATTGTACTGAAGCTACCCAATACCAGAATTTATGTCAGCTTGGTTTGGATGATATCGAGAGGTTTTTAATAGAATTTCTCTACGTCTTCATCCTCTATAAAAAATATTACAAATGGAAACCATTTTACATTTTTCTTTTAAAAAAATGGGCTGCAATGATTAAAGAATACATCAACTAGTGTTCAGCTGTCTGATGATTGGCAGTTCTGTACTAAATTGGTGTTTGGACAACAGACTCCATTACCAGAACCATATGCAAATACTTTGTCACAGTGGAACTTCAACAGGACTGTTTGTATTATAAGAACATATCTAAGGCACCACTGTTCGCCTGGTGGTGAACACATCTTAATAGCATGTAAAATACTCAAGTGGAAATCACTTCTGAAGTGTTAACCTTACAAACCCAAACCTACGGAGTCATGGCAAATGCTACAATTTCTAAACAAATACCCATCTCTAGTTACAGACCAGAGGGGAGGTATGAGAGAGATTTTCTTTCTTCTGAAGGATGAATGAAAGATACAGATGGGTATTTCATTGCTCCCTCAGTAACAATATGGCATCATGCTTGAGGGGAAGAAGTTTCTGTTTAGGCGTAAACTAGAGAGAAATATAGTCTCTGACTAGAAAAAAGAAATACAAAGCAAGATTAGATAGAAAAACTTCTAGCGGTTTTAAGTAGCCACACAATTTAGGAACATGCTCATGTCTCCTTTTTTTTTTTTCAGGCAAGAAACAATCCTAGAAAAGATTCCTTCTCATTAATGAAGGTAATAAGGCTATGAGTTGAGGTTAAAAAATAGCAACAACAACAACAGAGAGGCTTTGGGGAACATTAGCTTTTTAAAACAGTTCTGCTATATACTGTGTGAATGTGAGCAAATCATTAAACCTCTTTGTGCCTTAGTTTCTTTATGTGTAAAATTGGGGAATTTAACCTGACATCTCTACTGTCTTTTTTTATCTGTAAATCCTATGATCCTAAAATAGGAATAGTTAAGAGTTGATCTAACATGGCAAATTGATTATTGGACTATTTATGCATTGAACAAATCATGAAAATGGCACACGTTCATCCCACTGATTTATGAATAAGATTGACAAGTTATCATTAGAAATCAGGGGAACAAAAACAAATGTTTGGTTCATGTTTAATCTTCTGGGGCAAAAAATCCACTTTAAGTTGCCTACCCTTAAAAACCAAATTATGAAAATTGACATCCAGATGGAAGTCCTTCAGTAACAACAACATTTCATTATAACTATAGAACACCAGTGCTTTAAGGCCTACAAAGCACTTTCCTCATAACAATTCCGAGAGGTAGGTAGCACAAATATTATTATGTCCATTTTCTAGATGAAGAAACTGAGTTTTAGAGAGGTTAATATTTATCAGTTGTTCATCTTTTAATTAATTCTAGAAAGATCACCCAGATAAGCGGTGTGAAGCTCAGAGAGAAACAGGGGTGGAAATAAATCATCTATAAAGATCCCTGCTGGTCACATATTGACTTAGAAAACAACATGTTAACATTATCTTTGTTCATTGCATTTTTATTTATTTCATTAAATACTCCCAAGTTACATTTTAATCTGGTTCAGGAGGCATTGGAAGGCTGAGCATTTGGTCCCTCTGATCTAGGTCACACAGTTTCCCTATTTCAGCAACACATTAGTATGAATGTTATTAGAAGTACATTATAACCTAACTCTTATCTCATATTCAACACTGTAAACATACACCATAGCAGAGGTGGCTTTATATATAATCTGCCTATGTGATATGACTTCAGAGTTGTAGAGAAGGACTCCTCACTAAAAAAAAAAACTACCAGATTTTACCTGATATTTTTTAATGCTTTTAATTCCTTTAATGAGAGAAAAAAACTTAGAATTTAAATAGACCTTTAAAAGGTGTTGACCTTAAAGGCAAAATAGAGTAGTAGATAGAGTGTTGAACTTTTTGTCGGGAAAATCTGGATTCAAATCCTAACGCAGACACTTAACTAGCTGTGTAACCCTGAGAAGGTTACTTAACCTCTCTCTACCTTAGTTGCCTCATCTGTAAAATGAGGTCTGTAAAATAAGGTCTCTTCTGTCTCTAAATCTATGATCCTATAACTTCAATTCACAATAAGGTTTGTGGCAACATCTGGCAGCATCTCCTTTCTCGGGTAGAGATTTTGATGTCCATCAAGGTATTAGGTAGGTAAAAGCTGTAGGATGAAGGGAGGGGTTAATTGCAATCACAAATCCTTATAGTAGAAAGCTAAGGTGTGTGAACCCTACAGAGAACTGTGGAGTGGATATCACCGGAGAGGCAAAGGGATATTCAGTAAGAAAGCTTACATGGAGGAGTATGGCCAAATAAAAAGCGCTACCAAGTCTAAAATTTATACCGTTCTCAGGAAATTAGAAAACCATCATGCTGGTGAGAGCAATTACTATTTGCATTAGGCCAGTGGCAAGAATATGCTAATTACTGATCATTCTTGCCTGTCAGAAAGTTCACCATAAAACAGCTCAGATAAAGAGACTAGGGGGCAGAAGGCACATTGTGTAAGCAGTCAGTGTCTGACCACTGGGGAGAAGTAGAAGTGGCTGAAAGTTGACTTCCCTTCAGGGCTTCTCACAGGTACTATTTATGTCTTTTATTAGCCTATCAGCTAACCTTAAGTTAAACAGAATTCAAAAACAAGTGGTTATAGTCATTAATAAAAAGAAAGAAAAAACTTGTTTAGGGCAGTACTTTTAAGCAAAAAGATGTGAATTTGTAAAATATCCATATTCTCTACTATGGACCACTATTTCGTATAGTCTCAGAAAAGTGACTCAGAGGATGGGGACTGGGAGCTACACGGAGAGAGGTAGGTTGGGGAACTGGATTTAAGGAGGAGTCAGTTCTTAAGTTAATAAGTTTTAAGAAGTAACCACCTTTGGTTTTTTTGGGAAGAGAAAAAAAGGAGGCAATTAGAGGATCGGAGCTTGGATTCCTTCAGAAAATATTCTTGTAGACACCTGCTAAAAGCAAGTTCTGTTTACTTTAGAGTGATGACAAATCTATGAATTGCTAATCAATCACACCTGGGCAAAGAGGATCCTGTCTCCTCCCCCATTAAAAAAAAGGTTGGTTAATATATTGTTTATGAGGTCCTCATGTAGAGTTAGTGGGAACATTTAATAGTTATGGCAAGTAGGCAGTTTGCTGCTGTTATGAGATATTATTCCCAGCCATCTTAACTGGGCCTTGTGATATTTTTAATCAACAGCTTGTATAAAGGTATGGATGGCACTGTCATCAAATTTGCAGATGACAAGAAGCTGGGAGGGAGAGCTAGCACATTGGATGGGATTCAAGATCCTCAAAGATGTCACAGACCAAATCTAATTAGATTTTAAAAAATCACTGGGTTTGGAGTCAGAGAATTTGGGTTCAAAGGTGCACAGAGGCAGAGACTGGAGACAACGAAAACAAACTTCATCTCTTTCATGCTTTGGCCTCGGGTTGGCTCTGTTCCACAAAGTCCTTTCTCATTACACTTACCAGTGGTTCCTTACATTAATTGACCTCCTTGCAGCATAATTTGATGGTGGTAGTCATTGACCTCTGAAGAACACAGAACCTCAGAGCTCCCTGAAAACAATAATGTCAATGTTTGTAGTTTTCTTCCTCAGTTGTTTTCTTTCCTCCTCTGACACTGCTCCCCTTTAGGTTTCTTCAATGCCTCTCGCTCCTGTGACAATGACTTTGTTCAGCTGCTCATTTATACACTTGTCAGCACACACTTGGACCATGACCCCTTTCTTCTGTATGGCGCCTTGGAGCCATTCATATATCCAAGTGGCAAACCCAGCAGAATGGTGGAGAGAGTAAAAATCACTAAGGTAGTCATCATGCTTTCTACTGTTACATTCTTGTCTCACAAAGCAACCATATATTATGACTAACAGACTTATGCCTCCTAACACAATTGTAAATTACTTTAATTCTAAAACGATTCTTAGATTTGTTACATCTTTTATGGGTCAGTGTTTTTCTGGCCTACTTTTGATGCATTTCCAAGACCATATTTCTGAGAATATTTAGTCCTAACATGTTGGAGAGGGGTCATAGCCCGTTCTCTTTTATTTTTTTTCAAAGGGGAGAATCCTTTCGAAGAATTTTTTTTTTTGGCATCATAGGTCCCTTTGGAAGTTTGGTGAAGCTTATGGACTCCTCAGAATAATTTTTAAAAATACATAAAATAAAATACATAGGGTTACAAAGGAAGACAACTATATTTAAATAGTTATCAAAATATTAAAAAATCAAATTCATAGATCCCATGATAAGAACTTCTGCTCTATAGTGTAAGGTGCTAGACTTTGTATCATTATTTAACCCCATAATAGTTGTATAAATAATATTAATCTTAAAACAGTGAATTCTTTTTTTTTTTTTAACAATGATATCCCTGTAGTTGTTGTTCAGTTGTTTCAGCAATGTCCAACTCTTCATTGACCCCATTTGGGATTTTCTTGGCCATTTCCTTCTCCAGCTCATTTTACAGATAAGGAAACTGAAGCCAACAGGGTTAAGTGACTTACCCAGGGTCACACAGCTAGTAAGTGTCTGAGTTTGAATTTAAACTCAGATCTTCCTGACTCCAGGCCCAGCGCTCTATCCAATGATATCCCTAGATATTAGTATTATTATCAGTGATATCCCTCAATTGATAATAATAGTAATAGGGGGTATAAGAGGGACATTCTAACATAACTTCATCCATTATGTTGTTGAAAGAGAGGTAGGTTTGAATTCCACTTTTGCCACCTATCACCTGTGTGGCATTGGGGAAGTCACAGTCCCCCTGGCCTTCAATTTTCTCATTTGTGAAATGATGGCATCAGACTGGATGGCTTCTAAAATCCCTGCCAGATCTAAATTTATAAGCCTATGATCCTGGTCTCTTGGGCTAATTTGGATGGTGGATAGAAGGGGCTAAAATCAGATACAGGACTGCCTGAGGACTTCAAAGGTGAAAAACCAAGTGGGTCATAGTAATGGCTGAGGAATGTTTGTGTCCCTGCTGCTGCTGTAGTTAGATTTATGATAGTCAAGTGGTACTGCATTGGCATTTGCTTCTGGGGCATTTGGGGTTGCAGGAATAGGCCACAGGACAAGTGGAGTCTGGAGTTAAGTTTAGGACCCCACCAGTGAAGAAGCAGTATTAGGGTCCTAGAGGAGCAATCCTGAATGCCTGTGTCTGAGTATAGTTGTGACCATGAGAACCACCAAATATTTTACACTTTCTAATCCAGTTATGAGTTAGTCACTCTGGGCTCCCCAATCTCATTTTACAAGAAACAGGAGGTCTATAATAAGACATTGAACTTCCTGGTTATCTGTTTCTAGCCCTCCTGTCCTGTGCCATGGATAAGGGGGTTGAAGAGAAGGGATACTGTCTCAGTAGAGGCTGAATATAGGGATTGAACAAAATGTGAAGTATATGTTACAGAGAAGTAATGCTTCTATGTTTACCATGCACTTACTAATAAAATTAATTATAGGAAGTGGATCTGTGAATTCATTGGAATAGGGAACTCTTGGGGGAAAGATGGGAACAAGTATTTATTAATCATCTACTATGTGACAGACATTGTGTCAATACAAATATCATCTTGTCTGATCTTCACAACAACACTGGGAGGTAAGTGCTATTATTATTCCCTCTCTATAGTGTTGGAAACTGAGGCATACAGGGGTTAGATGACTTGCCTACGGTCAACACAGCTAGTAAGTGTCTAAGGCTGCATTCAAACTCATATCTTCACGGACCCCAGGTTATGAACTTCTAATCTAGTCCTGTACTCTATCCATTGGGCCACCTAGCTGTCCCATTCCTTCTACAGGGAACACAGATACAATGGCACCTTCTCTGAAATTTATAGTCTTAGGAAACTGCCTGCAGCCCTGAGAAATTAAATACTCCAAGATTGCATAGTTCATAAGTATCAGAGCTCAGACTGTCCCAGCTCCCCTTCTGGTCTCCCAATGTTCGGAGAACAGTCTACTTTACTTGTTTCTCCCAGGTACTTCAGTTTCATATAAAACATATGGGCTACAGCACTGAATTCCATTCTTTGAGGGATATATTCTGCATCTTGGATTTTATTTATTTGCAACATCTCTAAAACCTTTGTTACATTTGATTTTTCCTGATACTGCAGAATTTTGCCTGGGGTATGATTCTGAGCTCAAAAGTACCTGCTAGAAATAGTTTTCCCACTTAATTACTAAAGTGGCCCTTCAAATGTAATTTGATATTAAATTCATGTACCATATTATACATTTCACTTAAAAAAACACTCACTCAGGGGACAAATGTTTTCCATCAGAAGCATTTGATAGCTAACACTTTGGTTTGCCCAGTGTAATGAAATGAGATTATTGCCACCAGATTTGATTCTCACAGCCCACCTCCCCCACCCTCAGACCCCAACTTCCATTCTTCAATTTTGTTTAAAGAAACGACTGGTTAAATCACTAGGACTGGGGGAGAGCAGCTGCTTTCTTTATGTACTGCATAATTTTGCTCTCCTGATTTCCTGGTTATTTTGGCAAGGTTTTTAAATCAATGTTTAAATAGGAAAATGCTCTGACCGACTGAAAGCCCTTGTGGTTCCTAAGCACATTTATAATGCAGCACTTGATAATTTCACAAATAAATGCGTACTACAGTTGCTTGAAATGTGTAACATATGCTTCTCTGGGGATTAAGTTTATGAAAAAAATGGGTAGGGGCAGAGGGGTGAGGTGGAGAAGGAGGGTGGGTTCACTTTAAATGTTCAAGTCCAAAAATTATTGGCATCAGTAATGTTAAATAAAACATAGTTTCTAAAATAAGCAGCTTGTAAAGAAGAAAAAGAAAAAGAAAAAGAAAAAACCACCAAAAACCCTGGAGCTTTAGGGTCTAGAGGAATGAGCAAGGGGAGCAGGAAATCCCACAGAGGGCTCAGATTGAAGATTCTCATTGGTGTAGGCAGATCCAAATTTCAATCAGCTTTATTCATTTTACTTCCTCTGAATCATTTCATATCTACCCTAGTAATAAACTCTCAATCAACATACTTGTCAGGCCATTTTCATTTTGACAGCCAAATCAATTGGTTATGCTGGATTGATTTTCTTTTAAGAGGATGGCTTCTTCTTTTTTTTCCTTCTTTTTAAACTTGTAGGCCACACAAGGACTATATGAATAAGAGTTCTCAAAACTTTGTGCCACAGACCCTTTGGGCAGTCTGGTGAAACCTATGGACCTCTTCTTAGAATAATGTTTTTAAAAGCATGAAATAAAATACATAGGATTACAAAGGAAACCAGTTATACTGAAATACAGTTATCAAAAAAAAATTTTTTTTAAAACAAGTTTATGGACAAGTTAAGAACTGGAAACAGAGCCTCAGAGAAGTTATACATATGCCCAAAGTCAAACAAATGAGTAGCAAAGTCATGATTCAGACCAATGTGCTTTTACTCAGACCACTCTAGTATCTTTGCCAAGAAAATCCTGAATGGTGTCATGGACAGTCAGCGTAAATGTGACTGAAACAACTCAACAACCACAAAAATCACTGCTGTTTCCATAAGGCTCAAAGACCTGTCTTTCAGGATGCAATGGCCCATGGATGTCTGTTTTTCTCTGCTGATATAGCATGTGCTGATTTAAACTGATGGCTCCTTGCTCACTTCACTCATTCTTGCATATTCTACACTTGCCTCTGCCACCACATATTTGAGCTTTTCCCTCTCTTGGTCTCACCTGCTGTCACCATCCTTATTTTGTGGCAAGGGATAAATAAGGGAGTTGGGAGTAAGCTTACACTGGGAGAGAGTTGCAGGATGGGCAGAGAAATATAGCAGTAAAAAAAAAAGTCCATCTCTTCTTCCTAGCATGGAGCCAGGTCACATTAAGCATGTTGGAAGGCTGCAAATAACCCTTGGATTGTACTTGAGCTGTCCTTGTTTTAGTCAGCCTCTTGGCTGATGTCAAGGCTTGCTGTCAACATGAAATCTCGAGCCTAAATCTAAACCCCTTGATATGAGAGGAGTTCTGCTCCGTGGGCTCAGTTTCACTGAAGGTGACATGACTTTGTGCTTGGCCCATAGGATGTCCTGCTTTGATGACAGGCCTGGCTTGTTATGTGTGTCAGCTGAGGGCTTAGAGAGAGCTTAGCAATCAAATTCTGGGGTAGGATTTACTGTGGAAACTATGTTGAGCATGAAGAGTCTTGAAAGCCCTTTAAGTCAGGGTTTTATTACATGACTCTGTCCGTGGGAAAGAGTTCATGTTAGAAAGACAGTGGAGGAGAGACTCTGGAAAAAGGTAGGGTATATGTTTTAAAAAAGAAACATTTTATGGGTAGCACTGGTTCACAAAGGGAAACTTTTCCTCTAATTATTGGTATGTTCTTCCCCCCCAAGGTATTTTATATCTGTTTATGTGTTTCATCTTGCCTCTTCCCTGCCTCTCTCCCCATCCTCTAATAGAATGTATATTGAAGGCAGGGATAATTTTTTTTTTTATCTTTGGATCCCCTCGAGCCAAGCATAGTGTGTTACAAAAGTAGATCCTTAATCATTTTTTTCAATTAACAAGCAATTCTTTTCTCTTTCTGCCACCTATTCCCCCCCCCCCCCGGGAGGGGATTATAACCCCCTGAAATAAATATACATGGTCGTGTAAAACAAATTCCAACTTCAGCTGTCTCCAAAAATACATCTCATTCTGAATCCTGAACCTATCAACTCTCTGTAGTAAGGTAGGTAGTAAGCCTAGTAGATTCTTAGTATATGCTCATTGTATTGAATTGGATGAATTTAGAATTTGTAGATTAAATTGGCCCACAGACACATTATTATTTTTTGGTTCAAAACAAATTAATAAGTAGTGAAGAGCTGAATGGCTTATGGAGAAGTATTATTGCTGGGAAATGGATGACCCCAATTGGATGTCCAAAGATGTCTAATGAGTTTAATGAGAACTTGATGAAAGCATTCTCTACAAATTCTGATACTAGCACAGTTTACAGAAGGTCTCTAAGTCTATAGACAAATTGCCTTTCCTAGTGAATTAGACAAATTGGAATCCTTCCTTTAATGGGAAACTGGTCAGCCTTGCTATCGACCAGAACAGTAAAATACCACTCAATGCCAGCTTGATGCCTCCTGCCTCATCAGCTTTTTGGGGACTCTTCAGCTAATTGGAGACAGCACTAGGCCCATCACTCACTCATGGCTGGCAGTAGGCTCACCAAGCCTCTAAGGTGGGGATTTGCTCTGAAAAACCTATCTGAGGGGCAGCTAGATGGCACAGTGGATAAAGCTCCAGCCTTGGAGTCAGGGGGACCTGAGTTCAAATTCAGCTTCAGACACTTGATACTTACTAGCTGTGTGACCCTGGGCGAGTCACTTAACCCCGATTGCCTGTGTATATTCCTTATTTATAGATATTCTAGCTTATGAATAAAGGTTTACAAAAACTTCTCTCCCCTCCTCCTTCACTCTAGCATGGGAAGAGTCTGAGGGTTGGAGACAGCTCTAGCTATAGAGAGGGGAGAAAGGGCAGAAGGTAAGGGGAGAGGAGAACACAGGAGATGGAAGGGAGGTAGGAAAGAAAAACCTTCTGCCACCTTTCTTCTTTCCTCACTTCCTCACCACCCTTCATCCAGGGGAGGAGGAAGAGGAGAGAGAGAACAGAAAGAGCAGATATGAAGCAACAAGGGGAAGCAGGAGAAATAGGACTAGAGGGAAGGGTTAAATTCCATCCCACTTTCTTCCTCAATGCCTCCTTCAGTTGATTTACTTACTTCCTCATTCTCTTTCCTTTTTTGCCCTAGAATACTTGTCGCTGTATTTCACTGTCCTCATACCAGATTATCACCCTGCCAGCTGCATGGAGCCCTCACACCCTCCACTCACTTACTTTACTGAAGCCCCCTACAAAGGCCATAAGGACTGTCATTAGTATGTCCTTGCTCCCAGAGTCTGGCAGAGGTGTGCACGCATGTGCATGTATGTTTGTATGTATGCATGTGTGCGTGTGTGTGTGTGAATGTGTGTGTGTGTGTGTCTGTGTACGTGAAAATGGAATCCATGTATCAGATGCCAAGGGCTTCAGGCAAGCCCAGGGCATGTCCCAAATTAGAACTTTGAACTCATTTTCTCAGAGAGATAATCTTATGCACACTGTTTAGGTTCAATAGTAATTTTATCACAGTACTGTATTTTGGCTATGTTGTAAACTAAATAAACTTTTGTGGACTGGCTAAGAAACCCAATCATCATGTTTGACATTTCTATAAAGAAAAATATTGCAAATTTCAAACAATGAATTTTCAAAGAATTATGTTAACCCAAACTATTCCTCAAGGGAGAGGGGACCAAAATAAAATGAGAGTAGTCTAGGATAATTAGGCATAAGTAAACATAAAATGTTACTCATTTTCAAAGACAGACAGTGTGGTATAGGAAAGCACAATAGATTTGATAGACTTGAAGAAGGTTGATACCTAATCATTCCTCTGACATTAGTTGTGTGCCGATGGCCAAACTACTTGACGTTCTGAGCCTTAATCCTCATACGGATATAATAATATCTGCAGTGCTTACTCTATCGGACTATTAAGGTGCTCAAATTGGAAAACACACACACATGTATGTGTGTGTTTATATATATACATATATGTATATATATAAATGCTTTGTAAGATTTAGAGAACCCAATATATGCTAGCTATTATTATGTTTTTTTTTTACAATCATTCATTTGGCTTGTTGTAGTTGTGTTACAAGATTCTCTATCCTCTCCACGTATTTCATAATAATAACTCACATTGATATTGAGCCTTAAGACTTCCAAAACATTTCTTTTCATTTGCTCCTACCACAGATTTAGTTTATATGACTGATAGGAAATAAGTAATCTCTATTTTCAGGAAGGGGTTAGCACACTGGCCTGATAACCATCATTCAAAGTAATATATTTCTAAATCACTATAATGATATTTGACTAGTTTGAAGTAGGGAGGAAAAGAAATAATTACTGCAACCCCAAACTATTAGGTTTCAAGTCAGTAAAATGATTTCAGAGGAAAAAGAAAAAAAAACACAAATATGGAGAGAAGGAAGAGAAAAGTGTAAACATCTATATAGCACCTACTGTGTGACAGGAACTTTTTAAATATTATCTCATTTTATCCTCACAACAACCCTGTGAGTTTGGTGCTATTGTTATCCCCATTTTATAATTCAGGAAACTGAGGGGAAAAGAGGTTTAGTGACTTTCCCAGGATTATCCAGCTTGTGTGTGTTTGGGGCCAAATTTGAACCCATGTTTTCCTGACTCTAGGCCAAGCCAGACTCTATCCACTGTACCCCCAACAGCATCTAAATATGGAAACATCTTCAGCTTATGAGATAATTTCCTAATTTTCATAAAGGAGGTCAGAACCAAAAAGGAATGTGTATGTATATATATGTGTATGTGTAGGTGTAGGTGTAGGTATAGGTGTAGGTGTAGGTATAGGTGTATGTGTAGGTGTATGTGTATGTGTATGTGTAGGTATATGTGTAGGTGTATGTGTGTGTATGTGTAGGT
>NW_020954610.1:69196717-69196876 GCF_900497805.2 Vombatus ursinus
GTGTATGTGTAGGTATATGTGTAGGTGTAGGTGTATGTGTATGTGTATGTGTAGGTATAGGTGTAGGTGTAGGTGTAGGTGTAGGTGTAGGTGTATGTGTAGGTGTATGTGTTATGTGTATGTGTATGTGTATGTGTATGTGTATGTGTATGTGTATGT
>NW_020954610.1:69197276-69221066 GCF_900497805.2 Vombatus ursinus
TGTGTATGTGTATGTGTATGTGTATGTGTATGTGTATGTGTATGTGTTGGAAGAATCCAAGTATGACTGCCTAACATTGACTTTTTGTCTACTAGGAATCTCTGTTCTTAGTATAGCTTTGTTGCTCCAAAGTGACGCCGAAGAGTCTGATACTGAACACGGTGAAAGTGTCTTGTCCCATTCAGTAGTGCTTTTTACAGCTTTTGGTAGGGTAGAAGTGGGAATGAAGTGAACCTCTAATTTTATCCCTTGGGGAACTATAGGTATGGAAGATGATAGGATCATACGTTTAGAATTGGATGGAACCTTTGAGGATATCAAGTCTAAACTCTTCATTTTACAGATAAAGAAACTGAGGCAAATAGAGGTTAAGTGACTTGCCCAGGATTACACAGCCACTAAGTGTCTGGGGCTAGATTTGAACCCTTGTCTTTTGACCCACATCCAGTATCCTGTCCACCTCACAAAACTGCAGTAGCTGCATAAGGTATAGCCTCAGAAAGCTGCCTGGGGCCACTGAGAAGTTATGACTTGCTGAGAGTCACAGATCAATATTTATCAGGGGCAGGACTCTAACCTCGTTCTCATTAAGGCCTAGACTGGCTCTCTAGCCACCAACCATCACCACATCTCAATACAGTGTTGTATACTGTATTCATACTAAGGAACTGAACATCTCGAAGAAAAAGATTGGGAAGACCTTAGTTTGAATTTTGCCTCAGACACTTACTAGCTACATGACCCTTGGCAAGTAATTTGACCTTCTCAGCCTCAGTTTCCTCACTTGTAAAATGGGAATAATAATAATAGCACCTACCTCCCAGGGTTGTTGGGAGGATCAAATGAAATAAACCATGTAAAGCACTTTTTGAAAACTGTAAAGTAACATAAATGTTAGGGGAGTAAATTACAGAAAGCTCAAAGAAAACCCTGGAACTCGTATCATTTTTCTGAATTATGGAGCCTTGTGCCTTTCCTAAAACATTAACACAATAAAATATCAAATGAGGCAGCTTGAGCCCAGTGGCCCTTCTGAAATACAGCAGTCGATGGGAATGGTCTGACAAAATACTAGAGAGATGATGCTCCCTTAAAAGTATTCTGCGTTTTCTTGTTCAGAATTGATGTCTGCAGGGAGGAAAAAAGAGGAAGTTTCTGCTTGGCTTTTATCTTTGACCTTTCAATGACCTTTTAAGGTCAGCATAGCTAAAGAATATTCTGATGGTTTGAGAGAATTACCTTTGGGATAGTCAGGTATGTGTTTGTGAAATGCTGAAAACAGCTGAATTCTCCAGGGTCTGATTTAATCTTAGAACGTAAGAAAACAGCCTCCATGCATTTGTATGCCTGTAAATACTGGTTTGGCCTTAACAAATTTGCTCTCAAGTCTCCTGGTGTCAGACACAACATGACAGTAGTTAAGAGTCTGTCAGTTTACCCTTAAAAAAAAAAAAGCCTGAATGTTCAGGGTCTGCTTCTTCAGTTGTCTCAAATTACATCTAGCTGACTTGCCAAAGAAGTTGTCAGCTCAGAAATGACTTTATTTTTTGGAAAAAAAATTGAAAAATAGGAAAAATCATTTACAGTGAGAGGGGGAAAAAGAAGTTTTGGCTGGCACCAAATGTCTTTTTGTACCTAAAAGGTTAAAATAATCAACATAAAACAAAAAACTCCTAAACTTCCCCCCCAAAAACCCTTTGTTTATCTTTTAAAAAATGCTTTCCCAACAATTACAGGAAAGATTATTACATTTAGAACATAAGCTCCTTGACAGTAGCTATTGCTCCATTCTTTAGACTTATATCCCCAGTGCCTGGCACATAATAGGCACCTAATAAGTTGATTGATTGATTCTGACATTTAAAAAATAAACATATTTTAAAACAACTAAGAGAAGTACTTGGGAAAATACTGGTTGCATATGTGTATGTCTGTGAATACAATATATTTATATATATACACAAATATATACATGTGCACATATAACACATACAGACATAATATACACATGTGTATATATGTATATGTACATACACATGTATCCATACCTACATATATCTATGCTTACATATATCATTGGTCTATTGAGAAACTCAAATATGTGTATGTATATATACACATATATACAGTATATATGCACACATGAACACATACAAATACATACATGTGTATAGACATGTTACAAAATGGTTGCAGATAACCCTTGAAAATTGAGTCTGGTTATATTTTGCAATAAATAAAATAAATATATTATAAATATCAGAAAATCATATTATATATTTGTATATTATATATATTTCATTATAAAATATATTATAAAAATAAAATAAAGCTAAGAAGGACATGTATACATACATGTCCACACATACATATATGTGTTACTTATACATATAGGTTCACAAGATATACACTGTGCATACACATATATGTGCATATTTGTATATTCACACATAAGTATACACACACATATGTATGTATATGTATATATGTGTATATACCTACCTACATAATACACACACTCACACCCACATATGTATATCTTAGCTTTATTTCATCAGTATCCAATGTGACATCCTGATGGGGCCCAAACAGAAGATTCTATTCATAGAGATTATGAATCACCAATTTCAGATATGCCTGACGGAGGAGAAATGTTTTCACAAGGACATACATTTTCCTTGCATTGATATCAGGGAGCCTGGAGAATTAGGTTAAAACTGAAGTAGTTTCAATAATATAGTGATACAAAAAAAGACAGGATATTGACTGTGCTGACTCAATTTTCAAGGGTTTTCTGCAACCATTTTGTAACTAACAAAATGATGGCGATATGTGGGTTGATAGCTTAGCTAGGCTGAGGTTATTTTGGTAGAAAATATTTTAAAGACTTTAAGCAGTGCTGAAGGGATAAGAGCTAAGAGACTGACTGGACACCAAGTCTGTATACTACAGAATCTCCCAGTAACCTGACTATTCTGTTTGTTGCTTTCACTGAGGTAGCAATAGATTATAGAATTTTTCCTTGTATCTATTCTTTGAAAGAAAAAAAACAACAACTTATCATCACCTTGTATTTACTGGGCAAACATGGTATATGGGGTTATACTGGGTGCTTGTGCCAATCAAAAGATCTCTGCTATCTTATCAACAATGACAGTGTTAGAAACTTGTCAAATACTATTGGAAATTTATAGAAAATAGCACCAACTGGAACCTTGCTGTGATTTATTTCAGTTACATTTTTCATACAGTTCTTGTCAAATTAAAGTAAGGGTCACCCAAAGGGCAATGGAGGGGCGTATGGTGGGTGTGAACAGGCTGCAACATATTATAAACGAAGAATTGCACAGAAGAAACAGTGTAAAGGATGTCATGATGGATGAATGACTGGGAGAAAAAGGTGGGTGAATCATGTAGCAAGACAGAGAGGAATAAATGATGGAAAGCTTATAGGCTTCATTTGTATCTGTGCCATGCGAAGAGACCCAGAGGAAGGCTTCCAACATTTTTGATGGAGAATATATGGGAAGAATGGACAAGAGTTGAACAAGATGAATGGGTATGGATACAATCAAACCGTTGGGGTAAGAAATAAATTTTTCACACCAGAACTGCAAACTAAATTTCTGCTGCTTCTTTATAATTTAGAGTAGAATTCTTATTTATTCTTCATCTCTTCACCCTTCAGTTGGTACCTGAATGTATCTTATGTGTCATAGTCATTTATTTATCTTACTTCTCAAACCAGCCTTATTTACTAATTTGTACATTGTATTAACAGAGAATACAGCTTATACGACTTTAGTGGGTCCTGTTGGTGAAAGATTACTCTTTTTTTTCTCGCCTGAACACAGACATATTCAGGCAGGTAAGATTAGCAGTTACCCACAAATGATGAGAATTTGCTGGAAGCAAAGTCAGCCAGGCACATCAGTCTGGCTTCTAGGTGAATAATTACCATGGCCAGTATCTTTTTCAGTATCTTGTTATTTGTTAATTAATTCTCTTAATGTGTTTAGCATAACTTGATTATAAGCTTTTATTAGTATAAATAAATAAGTAGCCCTAAAGGAAATGTTTTCTTTGTAATAGGGAAATGTGTTTCATTTGTTATGTCAGTACTGATTCTGATAACTTTGGTTATCAGTTGATCTGCTTGACCCATCTGGGTGGAAATACAATATGTTTTCACAGTCTGGTGGCAAAGGGATAGAGAAAACATGGGAGACTATACTTCAGAAGCTGAATGCTGTGGTTACCTTTGCTGGAAGAGAGAGGTCTATTCCTTCGTTTTCTAAAACAGGCATGTAAGTTAGAAGTAACAGCTGATGTTCCCAGCCTTCTTGCACCCTGTTCTGAGCCTATAAGGTCCTGTAAGCCCATGTGTCTTTGACCAAGTCATTTAAACTTTATGACCTGATTTGCTCATCTGTCTAATGTGAATAAATAATAAAATATACCTGCTCTATTTAAGATGATCTATAGGATTGGCCTTTCTAAACTGTAAAACATTATACAAATATAATAATAATGTTATTATTATTATTTAGGATTTCTCAATACTATTTTAAGTTTAAGACCATCGTCCTACCCAATTATTTCTGGCTACATTTGTCCCCTCTGTTGGATATAGAAATCAGACATGATTTCTGATGAAAGGCCTAAACTACAGTGAGTGGTCCAACATAGAGTTTGTGATTAAGAAGGAAAGGAAATCTGTGTATAGGCTGTTGTATACCTTAAATGTGGGGAGAGAGGATTTTAAAAGAAATATAGAGAAAGCATAGGTAGGGTCCCATTGCCTAAAAATTCTCAGGGAGAGGAATTTCAAGAGGGATTAGAAACTCTAAAGAATGAAATTCGAATGACATAATGAGGAAACAAAGTGGGGAGCTATCTAAGAGGCAGTACAGTGTGGTGGACGCACAGAGCTGGTCATGGAGTCAGGAAGACTTGAGTTCAAGTATGCCTTTGACAGATAATGAGGTATGATTTAGCCTCTCAGGAAGTAACCCCAAAAAACTCTGGGACTATAAATTGCAGGGTATTGGATGATCTGCATTGGTAGACTGAGTTTCCTCACTCAAAGTTCCTTACACCAGTGAAATCACAGGTTCAAAAAATATATATACATACATATTTATATACACATACATATATGTGATATGTATGTATATATACACATACACATTTATATATATGTATGTATATACTCTACAGAAAATACATCACTGGATCAGAGCTGGAAGGGTCATTAGAAATCATCTAGTCCAACTTCTCATTTTACAAATGAAGATGTTTTGGCCCAGAGAGTTTAAGTGATTTTGCCCAAAGTCATATAGGTAACAAATAGGAGAGTCAGGATTTGAACCCAAGCCTTTTGACTCCAAAGCCCATACTCTTCCTTTATACTATGCTGCCTCAACATCTAATTTAGAGTTTAAAAAGATATAAATACAAGATGGTTCAGAAGAGCTTTGCCAATGCAAAGTAAATCACCATTCTTGCCCTCATCCTGATATCGATTCACTTTCCAAGTCCTGTCAATTCTAACTTACAATGCCTCTTGCATCTGATCCTTCTCTCCACTTCCTGGCCACCACTCTGGGTCAGGCCTTTTTCATGGCTCACCTAGATTATTACCCTTCTAATTGTTTTCTTCTCCTGAAGGGTGTCCTCTCTCCAGTGAATCCTCCACACTGCTGCTGAAGTGATATTCCTAAAGCAGAGATCTGAGGTTGCTCCTTTGTTGAAAAAGTTCTGCGAACCTTTTGTTGTCTCTAGGATAAAAGAACACTTTGTCTAACAGTTGATTGAAGGAACTAGGGAACTGTTTACCTGGAGAAGAGAAGAGTTAGGGGAGACCATAATTGCTGTGTTCAAGTGTTTAATGTGCTATTGTGTAGAAAAGGGGTTGGCTCATTCTATTGGACTCTAGATAGAAGGATTAGGAGTAATCAGTGGAATTTTCAAGGAGACAGGCTTTGTCTAAAGAAAATTGTTCTAATGATTAGTGCCACACAAAAGTGGAATAGAGATTTCTCTTGGGTGGTAAGGTCATCATTAGTAGTCTTAAGTAGATCGTGGTTGATTTTTTTTTTTAATCAGTTATATTTAGCAGGAATTCCTGTTCAGGTATATATTAGGCTAGATTACTTTGAAGGTCTTTTTCTACTGTGATTCCCAGGTCTACACATCCAGCTTTGATCTCTCTCCTGAGCTCTACTCCTTTATTTTCAACCCCCACATAGATTTAACCATGTCCCAAATGGCAAACCTGTCTCTTGTCTTTCCCGCTTGTGTTGGTAGTTTAGTCATTCCCTAGGCACCCAGGCTCAGAATCTTACATTTATCTTTGATTCTTTACTCTCCTTTACCTGCCCCTACCAAGCCCCATGCCCCACTCCACTTTACTTGGTTGCCAAATCTTGTCAATTCAATCTCTTCAATATGTTTAGCATCCTTTCCATCTTTTTCACTCTGACTGCTACCACTTGTGTGTAGGTTCCTATTATTTTTCACCTGGTCTTTGTTATTTCTGCCTTATGGGTCCCCTGCTTGCATTCTCTTTCATCTCTAATTCATTGTTCACATTTTTGCCAACATAATCTTCCTAATGCCTGGTCTGATCATATCGTTCCTCATGCTCAAAAATCTTCCGTAGTTTTCCATTGCCTAGGGAATAACATATAAACTCTAAGGATGTTGTGGCATTCAAGGAAGGCCTTCCTCAACTTTAATTGCCTTATTTGCTGATTTCCCTCACCCCCTTTCTTCATTGGGGTGTTCAGGGAGGATTAGTACCTCTGGCGTGAGGGCTTGCTGAGCCCTTTTCAGGGCTGCTCATCCATCTTTGGTGTCCACCTTCACCCTACTCTGACCTGTGGCTCCAATAAGCTATAGCATGTGCAGTGGTTACACCCCAGTAAAACTGTCTCAATACATGGGCTAAACCAGGTTGAAGGTAACAAATGGTCTCAAACCTGTTGATAAGTTATGGGAATATCTACCCCAAGCATGTGAAGACTTCCCCTGGTGGAATGGGCAGATGAGAACAATTAGTTCCAATGGCCATAAAGGTGGCTGAAGCAGGTGCTGAGGAGCTCTTAGAGCTTGGTCAGACATGGAAGATGCCAAGGTCATCCACTGCATCCTGGGCCATCACCAGTCATCTTGACTTATGTCCTGCTTCTGGGCTTTGATGACTCTGGAGGAGAGAATGAGGCTGACAATTTTGTGCAACTCTGTCTCAGTTAAATTCAATTCACATGCAAGTCAAGATATCATCCAGGGAAGTCCTTGGTCCTCCTCAAAATGAAGGACAAACAATTCTAACCAATGTGGATGACTCATTATTCTCTAATCTCACCCAAACTCTGCCCTCTCTTATCTCTGTATCTTTGCACATATAATCCCCTATGTCTAACACAAACCCTCCTTGGCAACTCCTATCTCAAACTCTGAATATTGAAATCATTTTCCTTTTTTTAAGAGCCTGGTTAAGGCTTCCTCTTTTAAGAGCCCCCCTCCAAATGCCTTCTATGATTCTCCTCCACACCTGGGAGTAATTTTTCCCTCCTTTGATTTCTCATCTCACTCTGATCTCTCTTGTACACATAACCATTTTCTAACTTGTATTATGCTCATTTGAGTACATCTTTTTTTTATTCTTATTTGATTGTAGCTTCCTTAGGAGTTAGAACTGTCTAATTTTTTTCTCTTTGTATAATATCTTTGCTTAGCACACATCCTTGCACATGGTAGGCACACATGGTAGGTTTACTAAATCAAATTAAATTGAATTTATAAATCAGAAAAAGAGCAGGAAGAGATGGTTTTGGGGCTTCATTATGCTCGATTTGCTTTGGCAGAAAGATGGAAAAAAGAGGGGAATATATGCAGATGAACTCTTGAGTCAGGAGAGACCTTATGGCTGCTAGATACAGGGAGCGAGGGTAGACTAGGGGTGGTTAGTGGAATTGAATAGTGAAGCAGTGAGCCTGTAGGCTGAGAGACTTGTGAGTCAAGAGACTGAAGTACTTCATTAATCTCCAGTTTGATGAATTATATTGATTTCCCTTAGTTTATACTTTTGATTGATTCATTGATTCTATGATCCATTGATTCTTTAGCTTGATCAAAAAGGCATTTTCATCTGATAAAGGTGAGCATCTTGTTAGTTATATTATTTGGGGTTGGAGGTGTAGGACAGCTCTTGCACAAAATGCTTTTTTTATTTATTCTTTTATTCAATAACAACTAACTTACATTTAGACCATTAAGGTTTACAAAACACTTGACAAACATTATAGCACTTGATCTTTACAACAATCATGTCAGGTGCAATTATTATAATGCTATTTTCACAGATGATGAAATTGAGCCTCAAAGAGTCAGGCTCATTTGCCCAGCGTCATGCAACTGGTATGTGAGTAGTTGAGCTGGAACTGGAACCAACCTTCCACCATACCATTTCATCTCTTAAATAGTTTGGTCAAGAATATGCAGGTTTGGGTCAGCTTGGTGGTGCAGTGGGTAGAGCACCAGTCCTGGATTCAGAGGACCTGAGTTCAAATCCTGCCTTAGACACATAACACTTACTAGCTGTGTGACCCTGGGCAAGTCACTTAAAAAAAAGAATATGCAGGTTCTCTAAATTCACAGTGGCCAGTCTGACAAGGACAAGCTAAATCCTCCCTCCTTTGTCCAAACCTTCTCACCCCAGTCTTGTGATCAGAATTTGTAGTTTGCCTCAGGAGGTAGTAGATTTTCCTTTGATGAAGATCTTCAAGAAAAGATTGGGTAACTGCTTGTCAGATATATTATAGAAGGGTATTTATTAGGTATACTTTGGGCTGCAATGGTTTCTAAGATCTATTCCAGCTCTGAGATCCTGTTAGGCTGTGGTTCTGTCAATATATTTCAAGCCCCATTATGTTCTATGGCCAAATTGGACTGAACAACAATAGATACTTTAAGTTTTTTTTTTCTCTCTGAAATTCTACGAGTTTATGACATCATTTTCTCAGACTTGATTCCTTTTGACCTTTTAAAAGAGAAGATAAATATATTCAAGGGATGGTTCTTTAGGCTAACAATTGGTATTTTGTGGACTTCTATTAGTTCTATCCTTTTGTCAACAACAATGTTTATTGAATGTGTACTCAGCATTGTACTAGGAGCTGTATTGCATACAAAAGAAGTATATGACACAGTCTTTTCCTACAATGATCTTATAATTTTTTTAAAAAGCATATAAATTATGAAGATTTAATGGGACTGTATGCTTCTCTTGGAATTTGGATCCCTTCCCCTGGGACCCTGAATAATGACAAGAGAGCTTTCACCTCATATTACCCGGAATCAGGCCACCAGGCTACTTCCTAGCCATCTCCAAAACAATTTGCCATGCACACACTCTTTGCCCATTGATATGTTGAATTTATTACATTATTTTTGTAAAGATAGCTGTACATAATAAAGAATTGTAGTTTCATGCATAATCCTTTTCTTTTTTGTACATATGACAAACTTAAGTTTGTCAAATTTAGAATAACAAAAAATTAGAATAAAAAAGAATCTTCCCTTATAACAAAGAAAATTTAAGTAAAATCAACTAACAGTAATGCTGTCTGACAGCTTAGGCAATATTCTGTGCCTTCAGTTCACCATTTTTCTACCAATAAAAGGGAAGTCTATCTTATCATCAGTCACTGATTGACTCTTTTTTTTTTCTTCTTTTACAGTAGAGGACAAGGCTTTGAGGCACTAGGATTGAGGACAGGTTAATTCCAACAGAAGAGAAAGAAGGGTTGAGGTACTAGAGGCATTGCTCAAGGCTGGCAGTCTTGACTATGTGGTTCATATCCAGGGGAAGGTAGAACGGATGTCGGAAGAGGTGGAACAAAAGGATGAGGCAGATTTTCCTATAACTAACTGTTGATTGGGACAAAGGCTATTAGGAGGGAGGTAATGATGAATAAAGTAGGTTGAGTAACAAGAAAATGAAAAAATAAGGGTAGATAAGTAGTAAAAACAGGTTGAAGGATGATGAAATACAGATGTATGAAGAGCAAAAGAAAATGGAAAAACAAATTAAAAAAACAGAAAAAGGAATCTAAAATAGAGGAAAATACTGAGTGAGTATAAGAAAGAAGGATAAGGAGATCATCACAGATACAGAATGGTGATAATACTAGAAGATGAGATTAGTCTTTTAGCATTATTTAACATGTCATGCTGAAGTATAGAATAAACTTATTAGGTGCTTAATTGAGAACGATACTTCACTAAGCATAACACAAAAAACCCCCCTAGGTTTTAGTCCCAGGTCTGACACTTTGGTGAGTAACAACCTCTCTGGAACTCAGTTTCGCCATCTATAAAATGAAGGAGTTGCCCTAAATAAAATTTTCTTAAATTGTGTTACTTGGACTTACTTGAGCTTCCATGAATAACAATTATAAAATGATGTTAGCCGACATTTCTTCCGCAAAGTTTTTACTCTGATGTCTCATTATGGTGTGGCAATGACCTTGGATTTTCAAACAGTATGTTTGCTGAGTAGAAGTTTGTGCATGCTGGAAAGCCTTCAAGTGTAGTCCTGGTCTATAGTCTAAGACACAATCTCTTTAAAGTACAGACACACTTATGGTCCATAGGCTGGAAACAAAAGAAAATATAAAATGGTTGTGCAACCTCATTAAATAAGAATCAGGTAGTTTTTATACCATCTAAACACATTTATTAATTTCATGTATGTTAAATGTGAGACACTAATTCAATGACCAAGCTAACATATTACTCAATGAAGAGGTTTTTACCCTTTTTGTGTTGTGTTCTCCCTTTGACAGTTTAGTGAAGACTATGGACCCTTTCTCAGGATAATATTTTTAAATGCACAATATAAAATACAGTGGATTACAAAGGAAACCAATTACACTGAAAGTTATCAAAACAAAAAATAGTCAATTGACTTTTGGTTGAGAATCATGTTAACATTGACATTCTTGATAAAAAAAACAAGAAACTAATAAGGAAGCTGCAGCCAATTTAAATAATGGTTTACAGGTTCTTCTTGGCAAGCAATATAAAGGAATTGATTGTATTACACATCCAAAAGCAACATAATACATCATTTCATAGAACATTTGGTTATCCCACCTTGCAAAACTCACAATAAACATAAGCCAAAAGACCACCGTTAAGATAATTGCATCTTGCATGGCAACATTCATTGCAAAGGATAAGTGGGTGGAGAAACTCTGTAAAGTTCAGTCCTTTGATCCTTGGTGACCCTCTTGTAAAGGTGGATGTAGGGGAGGATAGAACAACTCTATGGCTCGGTGGTTAGAATGCTAGGTCTACAGTCTGGAAGACTCACCTTTTTTTTTTTTTTTTCAAAGTACAGTTATTTATTCCATCTCTGTGATTTCAAATGTTACAGAACATGATGGACAAATAAGGCAAATAAAGCAAACTATTCCCTTCATCCCAATTAATCTTGTGTAAGTGTCGTGGTATTCAAGGGTCTTGTAAACAGCCCTTTTCCACCAACGCATTCTGGATAGTCTATAGCTCAGCTGTGAGAGGTGCCTTTTCCAACAGAGCCTTTTTTTATAGTCACTATTACCATTCATGAAATAGCCTGAGAATCAGGAAAATCAGATTTCTGTGTATTTTTGTATCTTCATAGCTAAATTGACAAGATTTAGAGGAAGCTGGGAGTTACCTTAATGTGTGCTTACTATCAAACTTTGAGAGTTCACAATGGTTTCTTAGAAGCCTTCAAGAACTTTCTGGTTTTTTTTATCCCATATGAATTTTCTTCTTAAAAGCAGTCAGTTGTCTCCTAAAGGCCAATTCCTTTTTGGCTAACTCCACACCTTCAACCATTATTCAGTCTTTATCCAAACAAAATGGTTGCCATTTAAATAGTGAGTCACTCCTACAACATCAGAGGTGTGTTTCCAAGAAAAACAAACAAACAAACAAAAAACAAAACAAAACAAGAACCTTTACCTAATATTTAGCAGCATGGATTCAGTATTCAGGACAACCTAGCCATCCTGACTCAGGAGTACAGGTATCAATATTTGTATGCAAACCACATTATAAGTATAGCAGATTGACTAACATTCTGATCACCTGAAGAATTGTTCTTTTATGCCATGTTTGGTACTGCAAGATGCCACACCAGCTAGGTATCATCTATCACCTGAAAGCAAATAATAGAGGTCTATATGACCCTTTTGTAAAGAAACTTAAGGGAACCCTCTTCTAAAATGCTTGTAAAATCAGTGGTCATCTTCAGAGACCACAGTCTTTTTGATGTCTTAGTATTTGTAGTTGAAAAGGTCATCTCAGAGGCTGCTGTCAAGGTCAAGAAGAACTTTCAGACTTTTCTTTGCTATGGCCCATGAACTCCAGTCCTTCTATAGGAATCTCCTTCTTCTTAATTGCTTTCTACATGCACTGCCATTAGCGCTTGAAGAGGTTGGTGCAGGGGTCCCTGGAGCTGTCGCCCTTGAGGAACTTCTTGGCCAGCCAGTGGTTGAAGCATTGGTTATATTCACGCTTCATGTTGTTGCAGGCCTCTGCCATGCTGTTGATGGTGACCAGCCCCGCAATGGAAGGAAAGACTTATCTTCTTGAACTCAAATCTGGCCTCATAGACTTACTAACTGTGTGACTCTGGGCAAACTGCTTGCCTCAGTTTCTCATCTGTAAAATGAAATGGAGAAGGAAATGGCAAACCACTACAGTATCTTTGCCAAAAAAACCCCAAATGGGGTCATGAACAGTAGAACATGACTGAACAATGACTGAACAATAGCAACAACAAAAGTAGATTGGAAAATATGACTCAGGATCAGGAAGTTCAAGAGACAACAAATTGTATAAAAAAGACAGAAGCTTTATTTCTACATATTATGAATAATTTCTTCAAGAAGTGAGTCAAGAGGCATTAGACATAGCAAACACTAAACAACATTGGGCACAAAATTAAAAACTATGTCTTAAACAAGGATCAGGTGCATCTACTGATGGAAAAATTTGATTGATCCTTTAAGGTATTTTAAAATTCCTGTCCTTCTTTTAATGGGCAGAAAATGTTTGGTTGTTGATATGGGAGTCATTTGTGCATCAGCTGTCTGTATCAGTCAGACCAGTGATTTTTTTAAATAAACTCTTGAAATCCCAAACAAAAAATGGATAAAGGAACAGATATGTACATATACTATAAACCAGTATAAAAGATGTAAAGGAATCACAGCAAGGAGGCCAAAAGAGCATAGAAATAGCCCCAGTCAGTGAGCAAGTGTTCTCCTTGTCACTTGGATAGATAGCACCAGTTGAGAATATAAAATAATTAGCCAAATCTTAGAAAAGTATAAATGGCCTCAAGGGAACAAAAAGAAAAAGAACAGTTGATTCAGGCTATGTTTATACATGGGACCTCTATGCTGGAGGTGACACAGTTTTGAAGAGACAGAGAAAACAATTCGCAACATATTTGAAAGGAAGGAATGATTCTCGAGATATCTGAGAGAAGAGGGAAAAATCACAGAAGTGATCATTACTCCACAAAAAAAAAACCCAAAACAACTGAGAGATCATTTGTAACTATTAACCACTATGCCTACTTACTCATTTCCATAAAATCTTTATGAGAATGTTTTATCCACACATCAGAGGCATCTTTGACTAAAATATGAGAAGGCAATAGGCAAACTTTTGTAAATGAAATTATGTTCTTCAGCAGAACAAATTTTTACAATCACATAATCTGAAAATACTGAAAATATTGAAAATGCTGAAAATACAAGATCTCATTAAGCTTATTATTTGTTGACTATTTAACAATACAAATAATTTGACTAAGCAAAGCAAAATGTAACCTAAAGCTTCCCTCATGCCCAGTGAGCACAGAAGCACCGGGGCAGGGATACTGCTGGCTGTGGGCACTTACAGGAGGCTGGAGGTCTTGGTTTTGGTTCCAGGCCAGAGGGGAGAACTGAAGGAGGATCTGAGACCAGAGGTACCATCCCCTATACCCCAGGACTAGAGGGGATCACAAAAAATAAGCTGCTACAAATAAAATAAAATGAACAGGCAAAGGAGAAAGAATCCAACCACAGCAAGTTACTTTGGGAATAGAGAAGACTAGAGTTTATCTTCAGAAGGGGATAACAAAGCAAAGAAACCCTCTTCTACTCAAAAGAGTAACATCAAATGGTCACCTGCCCAAAAAGAATTCATAGAAGAACTTAAAAAAGACTTTCAAAATCAATGAGATTGAGGAAAAAACTAAAAACAAACAACAAAAAAGAACAATCCAAGAAATACAAGAAGATTATGATAAGAAAGTCAACCAATTAGAAAAGGAGATCTAGAATCTTAAGGAAGAAAATGACTCCTTGAAAATCAGAATTGGCAAGGGGAAGCTAGCAAAGGACCGAGAAATAATAAAACAAATTATAAAGAATGAAAAAATAGAAAAATGTGAAAAATTTCATGATAAAAACAACTAGGGACAGCTAGGTGGCACAATGGATAGAGCTCTGGCCTTGCAGTAAGGGGGATCTGAGTTCAAATCTGATCTCAGACATTTGATACTTGCTAGCTGTGTGACCGGGGGCAAGTCACTTATTCCCAATTGCTTCACCAAAAAAAAAAAAAAAAAAAAGCAAAAAAAAAAAAAAAAAAAAAAAAACAAAAGAAAAAAAACCAACTGATTTGGAGAACAGATCAAGAAGAGAAAATATAAGAATAATCTGACTACCTGAAAGCTATGATATAAAAATGTCCTGATATAATAATATGAGAAATAATTAAAGAAAATTGTCTTGAAGCATTAGAACAAGAGGGGAAAGTAGAAATAGAAAAAAATCCACTGAACACCACCTGAAAGAGATCCTATGAGGGAAACACACAGGAATATCATAGTCAAATTCCAAAACCCCTAGCTCAAGGATAAAATATTGTGAGCAACAAGAAAAAAACAATTTGAATATGGCAGTGCCACAATTAAAATCACACAAGACCTAGCAGCAGTGACACTATAAGACTGCAGGTGTTAGAACACTATATATTGAAGAGCAAAAGAACTAGGGTTCCGGCTGAAAATATCATACCCAGCAAAGCTAAACAGAATGCTGAATGAAAAAAAAAAGGGGGGACATTGAATAAATTGTGAGAGTTTCAGGATTTTGTTTAAAAAACAAAACAAAACAAAACAAAACAAACTCTGAACTTAATAGAAGATTTGACATACAAGAGCCAAGAGAAAAATAAGACACACACCAAAGAATAACTACAAGAGACTCAACAGGGACAGACTGTTTACCTTTTATATAAGGAAATGTGAAACGTATGTCTAAGGTTGTTATTAGACAGGTAGACACGAGTATTATATGATTCCAAAAAGTTAAACTATTTAGGAACAGCTAAAAAAAGTAATTATCTTATACAAATGATGCGTGAGAGGAGGGACCGACACAGAGGAATTAGATGGGAGAGGAGGGCTGGTACTTCTAGAAACCTACTTCCGGAATTGGAGATGGGTTTAAGAGGGAACAATAATACATACATACATACATACATACATATATATGTATAAAAGTCTTCTAAATTTAGAAAGGAATAAAACACTAAGGGGATAAGGTTGGGGGAGAGGATAAGGGAGAGGTCTTTGGGGAGGTGAGGGAATAGGTTAAAGGGGGTTATAGAAAGGTGTTTAGATTAATGAGAATGGGAGAATAGGGGAGGGATCTTTGGATGGGGAGTAGGTTAAGTAATAAGAAGGCAAAGTAGTGAGTAGAAGTAAAGTAGAAGAGTCAAAAGGGATAGGAAATAAGAGATACTCACAAATATAAAATAAAGATCAGGCGTAGAATTTGTTAGAAAAAAAGGAGCAAGGGTGATAATCATGATCTTGATGAAATTAAGGCTAAAATACATTTAAACAAAAGAGAAAAATAGGGAAACTACACTATGTGTTAGCCATATTCATCAATGTTATTTTGGACCGTTTAAAATAACTTGACAGTATAAGGTAGGAATATTGCTGTGGTGTAGGAAATGATGAGTTGGTGGACTTGGAAAAATATGGAAAGACTTGGACTTATGGAGGAAGAGGTTATCAAAGGAAGAGGCTATCCACCCTCAGAGAAACAAAGGACAAATAAATATAGTATGGTCTTACATAGATGCATATAAATGTATATGTCTATATATGAGTATGATTATAGATATCTAAGTATATGTATGTGTAAGTAAGTAAGTAATGTGTATGTATGTAAGGGTATGTATATATGTATGTGTGTATATATATGTGTGTCTATATATGTATATATGTGTATGTATGTGGATGTGTGTCTGTGTGTCTATATACATATATACACATACACATATATACACACACACATATACATCTATATCTATATCTTACCCTTAATTGTAACCTTCAGGAGGGGAAGGAAGGGGGAAAAATAACAAAGTAAAAAATGCACAGCAGAGATAAAAAAAAGACTTACAAGGAAACAAAGAAAAGATGGACAGCTCTCAACACAATATGTAGCATTTATTATATAGGCTTTCTTGAAATGGAAATTTATTGCTGTATATTTTGAATCCTCTCTTATGTTCTGCTATGCACATGGCAATGCTTTTCCCCCCTTTTCTTATTTTGTATTTAAGTTTCAATATTTAAGTTTATAATATTTTTCTTTTTCTTTTCTAATTGTGTATTTAAATTTTAGTATAAAATTTAAAAAAAAAAAGAAAAGTTTGAGAGACATAAAAAATAATTGCAAAAAAATAAAGCGTCTCTCCAAAGCCTCTCCCCTGCATATATTAAAATCACACAAGATCCCTTGAAACAGAAACGACTTTGTTCTATTGTTGCATCTATCAAGGAATCTTTCAAATATCCTGAGACTTGTTGGGCAAGATAAGTAATTTTGGAGTGCAGGATGATTTCCCCTGCTTTTTGATAAATTACATACCAATATCTTCTTGATTTCTTGTTCTCTTTTGTCATTATTTTATTTTATTTGGCATCTTTTGGCTGTTTTGAGATGGAGAATGGGATCTAGACTAAGTTATGGCCACTCATTGAGCCACTTTGACAGAATTCTCCTTCCACAGAGAATTTGTAGGAGGAAAATATATTCACCTTAAAGTTAGGCCAATAAGATGTGGGATTCAAGATATCTAACTGGGGTCGAGACTGAGTAGGGTAGCCCTGTGAGTTCCATAATCCCAGATACGCAGGGCCAAAGAAAACTGTCGGCTTCATTCTGATCAGCACTTGCTTGATCATAAGATTCAGAAATCTCTACTTTTGTGAGTAAATTCTGAGCAGTAAGGTGTGTTCTGACTAGATATTGTAAACAATTAGTAATTTAATCACATTTACTGGGTTGCCAAGATGTGTAGAATAACCATGTGGTATGGTGCAGATATACAACAGAAATATCAGATTTCTAAGTCTGGCATTGAAAGCCCTTGGCAGTCTGGCTCCAGCCTACCTTTCCATCACGTTACTTCCCTTCAGGCACTTCATGTTCTAGGCAAATTGGCCTTCTTACTGTTCCCTGGCATTTTATCTCCTGCTTCGGTGCCTTTGTATAGATTGTCTCATCTCTCTGCTCCTCCCTTTCCCCCTCCCCTCTGTTTTTTAGACTCTTCATTCACCCTCAAAGCTCAGCTTGGGATGCAATACCCTAAATGAAGCCTTTCTGATTCCCCTGCTTGTCAGTGCTCTGTCTCTAGCCTCAAATTATCCTGTGATTACTTCTGTTTACTTGTTATAACTCCAACAGAATGTAAGCACCTTGAGAGAAGGGGCTATTGCCGCCCCTCCCCCCCACCCAGTTTTGTCTTTGTATCTTACAAAATGTCTTGCAGATGGTGGGGGCTTCATAAATGTTTGTTGATTTTAATGGTTTAATTAGATATGCTTGTAGATCTCCAGGAGAGTTAAATTTACATACTAGGATAGTAAGGAGGAAGTAGTTTTGTAGCCAGAAGACCTAGAGCTGCCACTGATAAACTTTGTAACCCTGGGAAAGCTGATTAACCTCTCTGATCTTCAAGTTATCTATAAAAGGGATGATATTTGTGCTGTCTGCTTCATAAGGCAAATGAGATAATGGATTTATAAGGTTTTGTAGTTATAATTTTTTATATAAATAAGAATTACATTGGTTTATGGCAAAATTCTCCTCCACCCTCACCCCCTTCACAGAAATGTGATTGTAGATTTGGGTGTGGGGGTTGGGTTGTATCTATTTTAAAATGCAAATAGAGCATTGTAAATATTTAAAAGTTTGCTATGGAAATCTTTGGAGAATTCTCAGGGCCAGATTGGTGCAAATGGGTACCACAAGTCCTTAATGATCCCACATTCTGACTAATAGAATGTGTTCTTAGAGGAAGGTTACTACTCCCATCAGAGTTCTAGAGGAAATCCTGAGGGATGAGATTATCTTCTCCAGTATTGTAGATCACAAGCCCCCATCTGGTGTATTTACAAACACACACACACACACACACACACACACACACACATACACACACATATACATACAATATTGTTGCCAGTTAATATTTCCCCTGCATCATCCAGCTAGAAATTATTTCCCCAATATCATTTAACCAAGTAACATCAATTAGCATCAATTAAAAAAGAAATATATCCTGAGAAGATGTCATGGTGAAAAGATATGTGGCATCATGGTGAAGTAGCCAGAAGAATCATTACCTGTGAGCTTGGGCTTGGAAGAAGGGACTTTTAGACCAAAGGGGAGGAACATCATAGGTGGGCATACTGGGAAAGAATTGTTTAATGCTTTAAACCCAAGACAAAAACTGGGTAATGTAAATCTTTTGTACTCTTGCTCTGCCTGAACTGTATGTAGCCCAAACCCTAAAAGGTATTCTTTACAAAATAACACACCATGCTTGTGTGCTTGGCTTGGTTTTGTTCAGGGCTACCCCCAGAGAAGAAATGAGAGACAGTGAAAGGCAGCAACTCAAGGATATTACTTTTCCTGGGGAAATCTCCTCCCTTGCATGGAGGCAATGGAAAAGGAACCTAAGATGTACCAATAATGTAAGAGTGACATATTGGGCTGGGATCTTCATTCCCTCAATCTCATCACAAACTTTCTTTCAGTTTGTAATTTGTTACTAACGAAGGATTTTTGAAAGCCAGTCAGAAGCATCCATCATATAATCTTAGAGCTGTAAAAGACTTTAGAGATAATCATGTCCAACTTTACGATGGAGATGAGGAAACTGAAGCCTACAGAGATTGGATGATTGTCCAAAGATCACATAGCTAGGCAGTGGAAAAGTCTGGACTAGAACCCATCATGCCGCATGACTGCTATGCTGGTATTCTCATTCATTCATTCATTCATTCATTCATTCATTCATTCATTTCCTCCTTCACTAGCCATTTGTTTATGAGCTACCTCTAATCTTAAAGACTGACTATTACTAATTGGTGGGCCAAGTTTGGGGAACAGTCATGCTCTTATACTCGTATTTTCAAACATTGCAACACCATCATTCAAATACTCAACTGGAACGGTGATCTCTTCAATTTGGAGGTTCCCTTCAATAATGCAGACCGTAACCTATCCGTGTTTGCCTATTCTACAAGACCAGAGGACATGAGGAATCACACAGCCTTTAGACAGTCTATAAACTTTAATTTGATGTCATCATCAACATTAATTTTTAGAGTTCTAAAAGAAGCTGGTAGGGAATACCGAAGGACCAGGTCGAGACTGACCTTCTAGTGCCCAAATATATCTGTGACTCCTTTAATGTAGACCGTCTTTATTTTTCAAGCCTTATAACCACTATAAGGCTCTTCTTTTGTGGCATGTTTTCCTGAGCCGCATTGAATAGAAAGGAGCATGTCATGTAAGATCTGGTGCAGAGGAAAGAAAATTATATTTAGAGATGGAGGACCTGAGTTAGAACTTACTACTTAGATGACTTTGGCATATTATTGTGTCACTCAATGTCTTTGGGCCTCAATTTCCTTCTCTATAAAATGAAGGGGTTAAACTAGCTAGCCTGCAAGGTCCATCCCAATATCAGTTGTACTGCAGAAAGCTAATCTTCCTCTCCAACTCCAGTGGATGTCAAAGTAATCTGTTTACATGTAAAACTTTTCATTAGACATCCCTGGAGGTAAATGTCACAGGCAGAGAGCTTCGTGTAAATCACTAGCACAGCGCTGCTGACTTCCCAGTCAAACTTTGGCTATGTGTCATTGCTTGTAGCAAATTAAATTTAGATGAGTTTAGTGAAGTAACTGGGCTGTGAATGTTACCCATTACTCTGAGAATTGTAAATGTAGGAAAATGAAATCAAATGATGTAAAATCTAAATAACGATTTGGGAGGTAACTTGAACACAGCAGAGAGAACTGGATGTGTGGATTTATTCTAGAGATGGAGGGGTGGGAAGGAGTTGGAGTCTCCCTCTAAATGTCTCCTGCTTCTTCGAGAGAAATGTTAATAACTCATTTGCAATTATTCACCATTTTTATATACAGATTGTGAATTATCTAGGACATTTTATTTGGACTCCTCTTTTTAGGATTGATCATAAGGTCATGGACTCAGAATGAAGAGGGACCGTGGAGGGCATATATTCCAATTCCCTTATTTTACAAATGAGAAAAATGAGGACCAAATGGACCTGTTCAAGTTGACACAGTTAAAAAGTGGCAGGACCATGAGGTAGCCTTGCATGAGAAAGAGCAAAAAAAAAAAAAAAAAAGAAAGAAATTTACATGATAAATTTATTATATATTGAAAAGGAAAAGTAAGTTCTACATAATAGATTTGCAGTTTCAGGTGCAATCACCTTTTTATTATTCCACTTTTTATAGGAATATTTGTTTTATTTCATAAATTAAAATAAGAAAAAAAAAGAAAGCACTGGCTCCAGATTCAGAGAATCTCTGTTCAAATCTTGCTTCTGATGCTAACCAGCTTTGTGATGCTGGGCAAGGTGCTCTGTTTCCTCATGTGTGAAATGAGAGGGTTGAATTAGATCAGAGGTTCTGAAGTTGAGGTTTGTGAACTTGCTTTTTAAATTTTGGTGTGTATTTTATATAATTGCTTGCCTTTGTAATCTGATACATTTCACTTTATCATTTAAAAACATTACTCTGAGAAGGGGCCCATAGATTTCACCAGGTTGCCAAAGGGGCCCTTGACACATAAAAAAAGTTAAGAACTCCTGAATTAGATGAATTAATAAAAAAAAGTATTTATTAAACACTTTCTATGTGCAGATCATTGTGCTAAGTGCTGGCAACACAAATACAAGCAAGCAAGCAAGTCAGTCCTTACCTTTAAGACGTTTCCATTTTAATGGGGAGAAGATAATATTTAATGTGGAGTTAAAAAGGGTAGGGGTATAGTCACAGCTACATGGATTTTAAATGGCCAAGAAGTGGTGTGTGGCCAGGTTTCATGCAAGATAAGGTGAGTGCTAACCAATCAAAGACCAGGATCTTAGGGGGCAGAATCTGAGTTCTGGTAGGAGGAGGATGGCCAGAATGCAGGCATCCAGGCTTGGAAATAAACTTTAAGATTCCTTCCAGGTCAGGAACCTATAAAACAAGGTTTTCTAAATACAGATCCAGAACTCTATGCTTTGCTGTGCTGATCCTTTCTCCTCTTCTTTCCTTCTGCTCATTCTGTGTCTGTTTTCTACCAGAAAGTGCAGCAGCTCCAGTCAACCTCCAGTGAGGAGGTTGTTTAAATGAGCTTTTTGGATTATTGGTGGATTTCCTTATGAATTCTCGTGCTATTTTATTACTATGGCATGATAAAATCCCCCCTTCTCTAATAGAGACATATAGTAGGTGTTGGGCTGGCTTTGGAGTCAGGAAGACCTAGGTTCCAATACTACCTCTTTCACTTAACTTGCTGTGTTACCATGGACAAATCACTTAATCTCTCTGATTCTTAGGTAATTCTCCACAAAAATATGTTTTAGCTGAGTAATGATCTATATTGGTAGATAAGAATTCCTATACCATCATTATCATGTTATATACATAATTGTATTTCTTTTCTCCTATGTAGGGGGCAAATCTTATGAGGTCACACAGAAGAGCTAATTTGAGGGGGATGCTAATTTTTTAATAAGGTAGAAACTAACTGATAGGAAAGGGGAAAAATGAGGTTTAGAAAAATTAAGGGCTCTGGAGGTGCATTGTGCCAAATAACCAGTTGATGAGAAAGTAGAGTAGGGACTCAATAAATATTTGTTGAATGATTGATTAAAATGGCTAGAGAATGAGAAATGCTGATGGAACTTAACCCAGTCTGGGGGGATAGGAGTGGGGAATGTTCAAGAATGAAACTATATATATATAATATATATTATATATGTATATATAGGACCAGCATTTGATGTCTTGTGGCTACAAAAGAGCCCCTTCAACCTAGAAATAAGCCAAAGGGGATTTGATATCTTAAAGATTAGGTTATAGGGAATTAGCCAGTCTAAGGGTGAAATAAGTTAAAATAAAAAAGAACTGATCTGCTAAATCATGCCAAGCTGGCTTCTGTGGCTAAAATGAGTACCTCTAAATGGCCCTACTAATCCAAAGTTTTTAACTTCAAAATTCCTTATATACTAGTAGAGTGGATTTTATCTCCTAGTATTGTGTTTGGGATGCAGAGAGAGAGGCAATGGACTAGACTATGGTTCTGTTCTCAATCTAGAGAGGAGCAAACCTTAATACCCTGAAGGGAAGTAGTGGTAGTGGCAAAATGGACCAGGGGTGAATACTGGGGAACCTTCTGTTTGAGAGAGGCAACCTAATTGTAGTGGAAAGTACACTGGACTGTAATTTAGAAATCTCAGTTTTACCTGGGGCAAGTAAATGACCCAAATTGTATGGATCTTCATTTTCACATCTACAAAATGAGAGAGTTATATTAGATGAACCTTTCAACCCCAATATTATATTATGCTTTTATTTGAACACAACATGGATGGTTTTGTCACACATGGATAACTGGCAAATTCAAGACTTAACCATACCTTCAGAAGAGGCTCGCACCCTGTGAGATTGCTATCCCTCTACCTTGATTTGGTGAAATAAGTTCTTTTTTTCCCTTGCTGATGGCTTGAAAGAATAAAGGAAGGGGAAAAATGGGAGCCCCAAAAGGCACAGTAAATAAACATTTTTTTTCACATCCTCTGAAAAGCTTTGACATGGCTTCTTCTCTCCTCTTCTATCATGTTTTGCTTTAGAAACAAAATCATCACTGTTCCACTGCACAGGTTTCCTGTAGCATTCATTTAAAAAGCATGTTTATTTTTAAGTCTCTTACCCAGCACTGGAGATAGATTGAAAAACGTCAGCCTCAGGCACTCTTGATCTCCTGCTCTTCATGAACACTGTATTCATCACTTAGATGTAATATATTTATAATCAGGGCCAAGGCAGCATGACCCCATTTTATTCTAAATAAATCACAGGCAGTGAGATTTGGGAGCTTTCTGCTTTAAATCAGATGCAAGACATGTATCAGTCAAGAATTTAGTTATAATTCAATGCATCTCTTTAGGTTTGATCTGCTTTTTAAAAATCATTTATCAAAAGAGAGAGATGGTGGGAAGGGAAGGGGGGAGGTAGGAAAAGACAGGCAGTGATGGAGATAGATATAGATATATACATATAAATTATACAGAGAGAGAGAGAGAGAGAGAGAGAGAGAGAGAGAGAGAGAGAGA
>NW_020954610.1:69221076-69233785 GCF_900497805.2 Vombatus ursinus
AGAGAGAGAGAGAGAGAGAGAGAGAGAGAGAGAGAGAGAGAGAGAAGGATAAGGAAGAAAGGATGGTGAGAACTGTACATAAAACCAAACTTAAGGGAGTTAAGAAGTTGTTCAGTGTGGTCCTTCTTTCAGAACAGAAAGATGAAGGGCATACCACTTAGTCAGAGGCTTAGCCCATCAAACCAGAGATAATTAATATCCAAGGCTCATTGTTTCTAACTGGAAACATTAATCATTAAAATAAAATAATAAAAACTATACCAACGGAGGAAGTTTTTATTTATAGCTTCTCTGGGCAGAGATAATTAAAAGAATGCTCACTCATACAACTGTATGTGCAAGTAAAATATTCTTCCCCCTCCCTTCAACAGGATTTAGTCTGGGGCTTGCCCAGTATGAACTTATTTCCCCTGTATGCCTTTTCCAATCATATTCAAGTTATCTACAAACATCTCCACTAGAGTCTTGCCCTTCTCGATTTTAAATGTTTCCACTAGATAAAGATGTAAATCTCTTTCAGTACATTGAATAATCCTTAAAAGAACCATTTGTGTAAACTTTGGGCTGCTTATTGTATTGATTGTGTCCCTTGGCAATCAGAGGTACCCAAACAAATCAAAAAAACCCAAAACAAAAACAAAGATCCTGGAGGAGGAAGTCCATGGAACAGTGTTCCTTTAGGCCATTCTGATCATTTATTTGCATGTACCCAGTCCTTCTCCCCCTCCCACCCCCCACCCACTGTTTCCCCTTGTTACACAGTGTTCTATCTTGGAGATGAAACAAGTGAGGGCTAAACTAATTAACTAACCAGCAGTGATCTAGGGCCTCAGCACCTAGCATTCCTGGAGATTTATCCCATTTTGAATTCATTGCCATTTTCCTCCAGGGAAATAAAGATTGCTGCCTATTAAAGATGGGGACAGAAAAAGGCACCTTCACTGGAGACAGCCTGTACAAGAAAATAATACTGTAATCATTCCCTCCAATCAGCTGAAAAGGATTAAATCTTCTGCTTCTAAAGTAATGTTCCAATTGAGCCTTGGGGAAGAATAATTCATGATTAGGGAGAAGGCTGGTCTAGCAAATGTGAACATTATGTCCATTACTTAAACACACTTCCTGGGCTGACTGCTAATGTACCCAGGGGACCCTGCAGCAGCGGCAGCAACTGATAGGAGCAATGAAATTGGCAGACAAGGACAAGAAGTATTATCATCTGCATTCAACAGCACTACATAGACTTTACCGCTGCTAAATCACTGCCTTTGGTAAATAGCTCAGATAACTCATTTTAATAGAAGAATTCTTCTCTTCTTTATGTGTATTAAACAACAGACTCTTATGAGCTGTGGCAGTGTATTGATTCCTGGGAAAGGCAGTGTGAATACCAATTCTGTAATTTATGCTGTTCTGTGGCTCTGGCTGTATTTGTTATGCATAGTGTATTAAACATTCAATAGCTCAATTTAATTTTTGCAGCCAAATTGCACAGCACATCATGCCAGAGAGTGGTTGTTTCATATACACAGCCCATCTGCTTCCTGTTCTATAATTCATTCAGCAGGCAAAGTTTCTGGCAGCCTCAGGCTACCAAAATATCTATCTATATCCTTAGGGTACCAGAAGCGGTTGGCACTCAATTAGTTTTCAGTGTTTCTAGTGCTGTGTGTGTGCGTGCGCATTTCCACTTTTGTGTGAATTGAGGATAGGAGGCCTTTGATAAGTTCTGTGTTCTCATCTGGAGAACTTTCCATAAACTTCTAATATCTCACAAAACCAAAAAAAAAAAAAGTTCAAAATGAAAAAAAAAACAACCCTCTTTTCTCTTGGGAAATTATCTAGTGCAATAAAATGTGTTCTTTCTACCACCCTATCTGAATGGATTGATTTATATCTTGTGGGGGAAAAATAAATAAAATGAATCAAAAAGTATTATAAACTCTCTACTACTTTGTAGAGATGAGAGCCTTGGGATTAGATCCCTCCAAGGTGAACTTACCTTTCTTTCATGCTCCTGTCTGCTTATCCCCCTCTCCCTACTTATACTTTCACCTTTTTCCTTTTTTTCCCCCGTCCTTCCCATTTGTTTTTAAGGAAGTGGGTGCCCAGCCTTTGTCCAACAGAGCTATATATTCACAATATATCTGAAACTTTCTGCTTCTGCCAGGCCAAAGAATTTATTTCAGGGATCTGTCACTGGTCTTAATAAATGCTTGTTGAAAGAAAGTGCCACACTGGATTTTCCAGGGGTTCCTCATTGACTGAGTATAATGTCCACAAGTCTCAGCCTTATGAGATAAACTGACATAATTTTAGAGTTGTGAGGGAGCTGAGAGATCATTTAGCCTGATCCATTTATTTTATATGTGTGGCAATCCAAGTTCAGAGACGTTACATGCAACCAGGCTTGTATCTTCTCTCCCCACCCATATGTATTTTTAGATCTAATATTACATATATATAACACATACATGCATATAAACAGACATATTATATAAACATGTATATGTAACTATGTAATGATTATATAACTATATGTATATACATATGTATGTATATATACATGTATATATGATGGTGTGTGTGTATATATATATTATATATATATAATATATATACATATATATAGTTGTTGTTGTTCAGTTATTTCAATTGTGCCCGATTCTTTGTAACCCTATTTGGGTTTTTTTTTTCTGGGCAAAGATGTTGGAGTTGTTTGCCATTTTCTTTTCCAGCTCATTTTACAGATGAAGGAATTGAGGCAAACAGGATAAGTGACTTGCTCAGGGTCACATAGCTGGTAAGTGTCTGAGGCTGGATTTGAACTCAGGTCTTCCTGACTCCAGGTTCCATGCTCTATCCACTATACCACCTAGCTGCCCTTTATTGAATTGTTTTAGTTGTGTCTGACTCTTTATGATCCCCATTTGGGGTTTTCTTGGCAAATATATTGTGGTTTGCCATTTCCTTCTTCAGGTCATTTTACAGATGAGGAACTGAGGTAAACAGGGTTGGATGACTTGCCCAGGGTCACGTAGCTTAGTAATTGTCTGAGATGGGAGTTGAAATCATTAGGATAAGTCTTCCTAATTCCAAGCCCAGTGCTTTATCTACTGTGCCACCTAGCTTCTCCTTAGGTATATATAGATATAGATATAGATATAGATATATATATATGTGTGTGTGTATGTGTGTGTATGTATGTATATGTATATACACACATATGTATGTGTATGTATGTATATACACACATGTATGTGTATGTATGTATATGTATATACACACATATATATGTAACTATTACATAAATGATTTACCATTAGCTGATCAATTACGTAGGTTGTGGTTGAGCTCGGACTAGAACCCATATCTCCTCACTCAGAATCACCGATCTTGAGCTAGAAGGAACTTCAGAACTCATCTTGTCCAACTATCTCATTTCACAGATGAGGAAACTGAGGCCCAAGGTGATGAAGATTATCCAGTCAGTAAACATCAGAAGCAGAATTCGAACTCAATTCTTCTTACTTTAGAGCTAGTGTTCATTCACAATCCTCCTTCCATGTGGTTCAAGAAGGTACACCTTCTGAAAACTTCCCTCTTTTAGTAATAAGGAGCTTCCCTCCATATTTTATATAAGAGAAGCTTCCCTTCCCTTTGTATGAAGGGAATATTTATATATTTCCTTTTCCCTTCTGCTTTTAATAGGCAACATAGGCTTTATCTGCTGTTGTACACATGTTGGTCTTATTCTCTATATAGGAATTTTTGTAATCTAATATTACATTCCTTATTTCTCTCCTTGAACATTTATTTAGGAAGGAGTTGGCACGGCACAGCACATGTGCTAGAGAAGCTTGATTCTTTTCAATGACACATGGACCACTCAATATACTGCCACCAGCGCAGACCCTTGTTCCATGCCTGTTGCCAGACATGAAATCCAACATTGTAACAGCCCTTCCCCCTACATTTTGAAATTGATGTGGAGTCACTTTTCTGATCCTACTTTCCAGGTAGTTTTTGAGGTTACATCTTCCTTTTCGTACATAAACATCTTTGAACCCAACTGGCACACAAACAGAAAATGGGCCATGATCTTGTGCTCTCTCTCTCTCTCTCCCTCTCTCTCCCTCTTTCCCTCTCTCCCTCTCCCCCCTCTCCTGCCCTAATCTAGAAATACTAATCTCTTTCCAGATTTTTCTTCCCCTCTTATACTCTATTCCTCTCATTCTCCAAGCTTTCTCCTTTTGTATGCCAGGATTTGTGTCTTTGTTATCCCTATGTGGCTTTTCCTAGTGTTTTGCCTGTCTTTCTTCATAGCAATGCCTGCTTTTCCTATGCCAGTCCTGTTCACCCTGGGAAAGGGACTGATTGGCAAACCCTGACAATTGGAAGGTGTCTATTTTGGCAGAATCAGTTCTCATCACATAGGTCATCTCTGCTGCCAGGAACAAGGAGGAACCTTACTCCCAAAGCTCAAAACAACATTTCTCAGCTTCAGAGTAAAGTGCCAGACAGACAGGTTCTGGTCAGATGTCTAATTTAAACAGGCACACGGTTGTCTACTTGAGGATTACACCCAATGGACTATAGTCAAAGGGCATCAAAACACTTCTCTCATCAAAACATTTCTCTCATCCTCTTTCAGCTAGCTCTAACTTACTGTCTCAAAGACACCCATTATCTCTCTCTCTAGCTTCTTTCAATGCCTTCTTTCTTTCTTACCAGTCTCTTAGGGCTCATCTTGACTCTCCTTTTTTTCCTCTATTAAAACCCAGTCTGAGATTATTTATTCATGTTATGGCCAAGAAGGAAAAAAAAAGTTTAAAGTATTCCTTCTTTCAGGAATATTTACATAGGGATTAAATTCTTTAGCTAAAAGGATGAAATTCTAATTGATAGTGGCTCCCTATTACCTCTAGGATCAAATATGAACCTCTCTGGCATTTAAAGCTCTTCACATCCTGGCTCTACCCTACCTTTTCAGACTTATTTTATGCATTACTCCCCTCCATGCACTTTACAAGCCAGACAAACTAGCCTGTCCCTCACACATGATGCATTATCTCCCCTGCCCTTGCCTTTGCACAGGATAGCCTTCATGCCTGAAATGCACTCCCTCCTTACGCCTACTTCCTCAAATCTCTGTTTTCCCTAAAATCTAAGTTAGTTCAAATGTTATCTGTTTTTTGATGTATGAGGCAATTGGGGTTAAGTGACTTGCCCAGAGTCACACAGCTAGTGAGTGTTATGTGTCTGAGGCCAGATGTGAACTCAGGTCCTCCTGACTCCAGGGCTGGTGCTCTATCCACTGTGCCACCTATAAATGTTATCTTATACACAAAGTCTTTACTGTTCCCATCTTACCCTTCCCCCAACTTTTAGGGGGCTAGTCTCTTGCTCCCAAAAGTACCTTGTAATTATTTTGCATATACTTATGTGTATACATGTGGCCTCCATGGATGGAATGTAAGCTTCTCAAGAGCAAGGACTACTTCTTTTTTTGTCTTTACATCCCCAGTGCTCAACTTGGTATTTGACATGTGGTAGGTGCTGAAAGAATTGTCTTTTGGTTGATTGATTTAGTTTATCTGCCTTATGACCTATGGATAGGATACAGAGAAGGATTTAGTATGGTGTGAGTTCATCCTGGCCTTGATTCAAACTGGTCCTGTGATAAATAGAATAGAGAACTACTGACGTGAAATTTAATGCATCCCAAGAGGTCTATATGACTAAATATATCATAGAGTCTCAGATTTTGAAGGGATCATGACGTCTACTGAGTCCAACCCATTTCTGAACAAGAATTTTCTTAATAACATATCCAACAAGTTCTCATCTACTTTGCTAGCAGCTCTGTGTTGAGAGGAAAACTACTACCTCCTGAGGAAGACCATCCCTCTTTTGGATAACTTTAATTGTTTTTTCTTACATCAAACTCAAGTTTGCTTCTTTGCAATTTCCCTCTATTGCTCTAGTTTCACTCTTGGGGTTAAACAGAATAAATGTAATCATTCTTCCAAGGGACAGCTCTTCAAATACTTGAAGACAGCTTTTTTTTTTTCTTAATTCATGGCAGATATGCCTAATAAAGGCAGGAATAAAGAACAAAAGGAAAGAGGCTGATAGTCCTGCTGCTTTTAACTTGACTCTCTTTGTCCTTGCTCCCAAATCTATTTGCATGAACACTAGGAGTATTATGGGAAGCTGAAAGGAGGCTTCTGTCCCCACCTCCATGAAAGCTTCTGTAGTTTTGTTGAATTGAGTCCCCCAAATGGTTTCAGGGGATGTCAGGTATTTGACATGGTTTTAAAAATGTTTCCAAACCCAAGTCAACTGGTATTGGAAAGAAAACGTTTCATCATAGAATGGTTCCATTGCTAGTTTTTGTACTGGAAGTATTCTGTCTACATTTGCCAGGGAGATGCTTACTAGTCTCTGCACTCTAACAGAGAGCAGCAAAGAAGAACAGAAAGCTCTCAAGAATCTCAATAGCAGAAAACCAGAAAAAAAAAAAAAACTAGCAGAAAGCAGCTAATACAATACAACAAGGCCAGTGGACATATTTAGCAGAGCGTGGAGATATTAACACACAGAAAGAACAATGGAATACCCAACAGAAAGCAACCAAAGGCCTGGGCTTATATTGATATTGCAGTCTACTGACCCCTACTATTCATTCATTCAACAAGTAGTCATCTTCCTTTTGACTGCTTTTCTCTTGGTTCTGGCTTGAAGCCCCTGGACCTAGCCAACTATGTGACTTAAGGGAAAAAAAGTTCCTTTTAACTTCCATAAAATTCCTGATTGTCAGTCTTTATTTCCTTAAATTATTTCAACAATTCCACTCAGCAAACCCACAGAGGAGATCATATCCCACTTTTGTTCTCTTTTCCAGATAAAATATCCTTGGTTTCTTCAGTTGATCTTCATATAATATTATCTTGTCCTTTACTTTCCTGATTGTCCTATTCTGATACTCTGACTTCTTAACATCTTCCCTACAATGCAGTAGCCATAACTGACCAAATACATTGTTGGTTGTTCAATGGAGAGGCACATAAGTTCCTTATTAGGCAAGTCATGATATGTATGTGTGTGTGTGTGTGTGTGTGTGTGTGTGTGTGTGTGTGTGTGTGTATGTGTTCCCAGCATCTATCACAATCTCTAACATGTAACAAGTGCTTGTTGAATAAATACTCTTGAAAGAAAGAATGGTGATTGTGAGTAGACTGCAATATATTACCAATGAAAAATTATGCAGGAGGGGTAACATACAGGATACTGTGAAAGATTTATGACAGGAAAAGGAAGTGGGCTTATTGCATAGAGAGAGTGAAGGCAAACTTATGGACATCACATTTACTCTACTGATCTATACAATAAGAGATCTAGAGGAAGACTTCCATCATATTATATGGAACATCCAAGATAGATTTATGTTTGGATAAGGAGAATACTAGCAAGGGATGAGATGGAATGAAAGAGTTGTAATCTGTACCATTAGAAGGCATAGAGACATTGGTGAGATCACAGATCCATCAAAATATAAGGCACTTTGATCAACTGAGGCATATCTAGAAGACAGTGATCAGGATGGTGAAGATACTGGTAACTATCAAGTGACAGTAGATTGAGGGAACATGGCATGGTTCATCTGGATAATAGAAGACTTTGGGTATGTGATGACTGTTTTTAAGTATTTACATGGCATTAGGTATTAGACTTCATTAGCCAGTGCCTGTCAAAACCAGGAGTAATGAGGAGAAGATGAAAAAAAAAGGTAGAGTTGGACTCTAAAAATTAGAATTGTCCAAAAGTTCTGTGTTGGGACTATGTTGGGAGACTATTGATTCCCCCTTATTGGAGTTTTACATATAAAGGCTGCATTCCCACTTGTTATGGGGGTTGTAAAGAGTGTCCTTCTTCTGGTGTAGATCAGCCAAAATGATCTCTTAGGTCCCTTCCAACTCTGAGTTTCTGTGATTTTTTTTTTAATCAATCTATAGTTTAATGACAGTCCCTATAGAGTTGGTACTCCCACCTCAGAGAGTCCATTTGAACTCTGACAATTAGCCAAGTACAGACTTGGCTCTGGATTAGGTTTTCCTTTGATAAAATAAGGGAAGATATTTTTGTTACAACAAACCAGCTACAACAGAGATAGTTATTAGGCAACTTGTGGATAGCTAGAGTCAGGATAATTTGGCTTTGAATTCAGCTTTAGACTCTCACTAACTGTATGACTCAGGAAAGTCACTAAACCTCTCTGGAACTCAGTTTCCTCTACTGAAAAATGAGAAGATTAGACTTAATGGCTTCTAAGGTTTTTTTTTTTTTTGTGTGTGTGTGTGTGTGTGAGGGTGGAGACAACATGGCTGAGTAAAGGCAGGGATCTGCCTGAGCTCTCTCAAATTCCCCTCCAAACAACTTTAAAATAATGCCTCAAAATGAATTCTAGAGTGGCAGAACCAAGAAAAGGAAAGAATGAAACATTTTTTCCAGCCCAAGACAACTAAAAAAGTCAGCAAGAAAGGCCTGTTTTACTGGAGTGAGAGTGGAGTATGATCCAGTGCAGGTGCCACCCCAGTGAGCCAGTAGTAGCCCTTAGGGGCAATTGAATCAGCAGCAGTGACTTCCAGAGCTCTCAGCCCACAGACAATAAGTGGGCAAGACAACTGGTCAGAAGAATGTTATAAGAAATACTTTGCTAACAGTGGGTGAAGGATTCTGTTGCATTGCCCATACAAGGATCTTGGTTTCATGCCATGGTCCCAGCGTGATGAGGAACACTAGCATACTAGAGCATGCAACTGCAAGGGAACAGCAACCCTGGTCACAGTTCCAGACAGAAAAGAGTGACTGTGGTTGCTCACAGATTAGATCACAAGCCAGGAAAACAGTGACCACATCTGTCCTTAGATCATGCCACTTTGGAAGAACTGAAAACTTACAGATCCCCAGAATTAGCTCTGCAAGCAGCAGTGCAAAACCCCTGAAGTTTGGGACGGTGTCCCTTCCACCCCAAGAACAGAGCCCAACTTGAACATAAAATTAGAAGTAAAAAAATGGGCTGGAAAAATTAGCAAAAATCAAAACAAGCAAAAAGAATTTGACCTTAGAAAGTTACTGTGGTGATAGGGAAGATCAAAACACAAACTCAGAGGAGAATGACATTATAAAAATGGCTACATGTAAAGCCTCAAAGAAAAATGTGAATTGGTGTTAGGTTGAAAAAAAGAATGCCTGGAAGAGTTCAAAAAGGATTTAAAAAATCAAATAAGAAAGGCAGAAGAAAAATTAGGAAAAGAAATTAGAATAATACAAAAGAATCACGAAAAAAGAGTCAGCAACTTGGTAAAGGAAGCACAAAAAAATGGAAAAAGATGTACAAAAATTCACTGAAGAAAACAACTCCTTACAAAGTAGAATTGGAAAAGGAGGCATAAAAGCTCACTGAAGAAAATAATACTTTATTTTTTATTTTATTTATTTATTCATTTTTTTTCTTGGTGAGGCAATTGGGGTTAAGTGACTTGCCCAGGGTCACATGGAAAATAATACTTTAAAAGCTAGAATTGGGCAAATGGAAATTAATGACTCCATACCACATCAAGAAACAATAAAGCAAAATCAAAAGAATGAAAAAATAGAAGAAAATATTAAACATCTTATTAGAAAGAAAACTGACCTGGAAAATAGACTGGGGAGAGATAATTCAAAAATTATTGGACTACCTGAAAGCCATTATATTAAAAAAAAAAACTATCCTTACATCGTAGAACCAGGGGATAAAATAGAAATCAAAATAATTTAACACTGATCTTCCTGAAAGAATTCCAAAACAAAAACTCCTAGAAATATTGTAGCCAAATTCCAGAGCACTCAGATCAAAGAGAAAATATTGCAAGCAGCCAGAAAGAACTAATTTAAATATTGTGGAGTCACAGTCAGGATTACACAAGATTTACCAACTTCAACATTTTTTTTAAAGGATCAGAGGGCTTGGAATATGATATTCTGGAAGGCCAAGGAGCTAGGATTACAACCAATTATCATCTACCCAGCAAAACTGAGTATAATCCTTCAGGGGGAAAATGTATATTTCTTTAATAGAGGACTTTTAAGCATTTCTGAAGAATATACTACAACTGAAGATAAAATTTGATATTCAAATATAAGACTCAAGAGAAGCATAAAAAGGTAAACAGGAAAGAGAAATCATAAGAGATTCAGTAAGATTAAACAGTTATTCAGTCATTTCTGTTAGGTCTGACTCTTTGTGACCCTATTTGGCATTCTCTTGGTAAGATACTGGAGTGATTTTCCATTTCCTTCTCCAGCTTACTTTATAGATGAGGAACTGAGGCAAATAGAATCAAGTGGCTAGTCTATGGTCACACAGCTAATAAGTGTCTGAGACCAGATTTGAATCCAGAAAGATGAGTCTTCCTGACTAGACACCACATTCTATCCATTGTTCCACCTAGCTGCCCAAATACACAGTTAGTAAATGTAACTGTGAATGTGAATGGGATAAACTCACCCATAAGGTAGAAGCAGATACCAGAGTGGATTAAAAACCAGAAAGCTACAATATGTTGTTTATAAGATGTACACTTGAAGCAGAGAGACACACACAGAATGAACAGAATCTATTATGCTTCAACAGAAGTTTAAAAAAAAAAAGTAAAGGTAGCAAGCATGATCTCAGCCAAAGCAAAAGCAAAAATAGAACTAATTAAAAGAGATACACAAGAAAACTATATCTTGCTAAAAGGCACCACAAACAATGAAGTAATATCAATTCTAAACATATGTGTATCAAATAGTATAGCATCCAAATTTTTAAAGGAAAAGTTAAATGAGTTATAGGAGGAAATAGATAGCAAAATTATACCAGTGTGGCACCTCAACCTTCCCCTCTCAGAACTAGATAAATCTAACCACAAAATAAACAAGAAAGAAGTTAAGGAAATGAATAGAATTTCATAAAATTTAGCTAGACCTCTGGAGAAAATTGAATGATAATAGAAAAGAATATACCTTTTTCTTGGCAGTAAATGGAACCTACACAAAAATTGACCACATGTTAGGGCATAAAAACCTCACAACCAAATGCAGAAAAGCAAAAATATTAAAGGCATGTTCTTCAGATAATAAAACAATAAAAGTTATATTCAACAAAAGGCTATGGAAGCATAGATTAACGATTAATTGGAAACTAAATAATCTAATCCTCAAAAATGAGTAGGTCAAAGAACAAATTATAGTAACAATCAATGTCATTAAAGAGAATGAGAACAATGAGACAATATACAAAAATTTATGGAATGTAGTCAAAGCGGGACATGGGGGAAATTTATATCTCTAAATGCTTATATCAATAAAATAGAGAAAGAACAGATCAATGAATTGGGCATGCAAGTAAAAAAACAACAACTAGAAAATGAACAATCAAAAACTCCAATGAAACATCAAATTGGAAATCCTGAAAATCAAAGGAGAGAGTAATGAAACTGAAAATAACCATTAAACTAATAATAATACGAGATGGCTTAAAAATAACATAGATAAACCATTGATTCATTCTATAAAAAAAATTAAAAAACCCCAAATTACCCGTATCAGAAATAAAAAGGGTGACTTCACCACCAATAAAGAAGAATATCAAGCAGTTTTTAAGAGTTATTTTGCCCAGTTATATACCAATAAATACGACAATCTAAGTGAGATGGATGAATAGTTAGAAGAAAATATAAATTGCCCAGATTAACAGAAGAGGAAGCAGAATACTTGAATAAGTGGAATAAATGGGGTACACAATACACAGTAGGTAATGGCCATAGTAATATGGTATTTAAAAAATCCAAAGGTCCCAGCTTTGGGGGCAAGAATTTACTATTAGACAAAAACTGCTGGGAAAATTAGAAAGCAGTTTGGCAGATACTAGGCATAGACCACTATCTCACATTGTATATCAAAATAAGGTCAAAATGGGTAGGTGATTTTGACATAAAGAGTGATATATGCAAATTAGGGGAGCATGAAATAGTTTACCTGTCAGATTTATGGATAAGGAGAGCATTATCAGATGTAAAATGGATACTTTTTATTAAATTAAATTAAAAAGTTTTTGCACAGATAAAACCAATGTAGCCAAGATTAGAAGGAAAGCAGAAAACTGAGGGGAAAACGTTTTACAGCAAGTACCTCTGATAAGGGCCTCATTTCTCAAATATATAGAGAACTGATCCAAATTTATAAGAATATGAATCATTCTTTCATTGATAAATGGTCAAAGGATATGAACAAACAGTTTTCAGATGAAGAAATCAAAGCTATCTATAGGAATAGGAAGAAATGCTCTAAATCACTTTTGATTAGAGAAATGCTAATTAAAACAACTCTGAGGTACCACCTCACATTTAATAGATTGGATAATACAACAGAAAAGGAAAATGACAAATGCTGGAGTGGATATGGAAAAATTGGGACACCAATACACTGTTGGTAGAGTTGTGAACTGATCCAACCACTCTGGAGAACAATTTGAAATTATATCCGAAGGGCTATAAAACTATGCATGCTCTTTGACCTAGCGATACCACTACAAGGTTTATATTCCAAAGAGATTGAAAGAAAGACAGAACGAAAGAAAGAAAGAAAGAAAGAAAGAAAGAAAGAAAGAAAGAAAGAA
>NW_020954610.1:69233795-69235127 GCF_900497805.2 Vombatus ursinus
GAAAGAAAGAAAGAAAGAAAGAAAGAAAGAAAGAAAGAAAGAAAGAAAGAAAGAAAGAAAGAAAAAGGATTCATATATACAAAATATTTACAGTAGCTATTTTTGGTGTGGCAAAGAATTAGAAATTGAGGTGATGTTCAACTCGGAAATAGCTGAACAAGTTGTTGCATATGATTTAATGGAATACTATTGTACCATAAGAAATGATGACTAGGATGGTTTCAGAAAACCTGGAAATACTTACATGAACCGATGCAAAGTGAAGTGAGCAGAGCCAGGAGAATAGCACACAGTAACAGCAATATTGTGTGATGATCTACTGTGAATGGCTTAGCTATTCTCAGCAATACAAAAATCCAAGACAATTGCAAAAGACTTGTGATAAAAATTGCTATCCACCTCCAGAGAAAGAACTGATGCAGTCTGAATGCAAATTGAAACAAATTATATTTTACCTTATTTTTAGTGCTTTTTTTGGGTTGGGGATTCTGTGTTTTCCTTTATGAGATGACTAATAATGGAAATAAATTTTGCCTGACTGCACATATATAATCTTTATAAAATTGCTTCCATTCTCAATGAGGAGGTGGGGAGGGGGGTGGTGTGGTGAGAGGGATGGAGATAAGTTGGAACGCAAAATTTAAAAAAAATGTTAAAAATTGATTTTACGTGTAAATGGAAAAAAATAAAATATAAAAAGTTCCCTTCTAGCTCTGAATTTGTTTTGCTATGATCTAGTGATGAAATCTCTGCAGAAAAAATCTCAAAAATGTCAACCAAGTGAGGAGATAATGAGGATTTCAGAGTTCATATGCCAGTTTATAGGGCTTTAACTACATTTTTTTCTACATGTGCCAAAAATAGTTGAGTGGGGATGTCAGTGAAGAAGACAATTTTCTGTGGAGGTCTGGAGAGGCAATGGGCCAGTATTTTTTATTCTTTACTCTGTACTTTTTGCTCTCATTACTTCTTCTTTTTTTAATTTTGTCTCATTTCCTTTTGTTCTATAATTGGTTCTCCTCCATTTCATTGTGCCTCCCACCACCTCCCCTTGCTTCATCTAATCTCTATTCTTCAATAATTTCAGTTGTAAAAGGGACAACTAGATAGGTCTGGAAAGCAAGATCATTATTTTTTTTTCTCCCCCTCTCTCTGACCAGTCACTCTACTACCAAAGGATGAAAGAAATTGAACTGATAAACTGAACCTTGGACTACATCTAGATTCTCCTAGATTCATTCAGTAGCAAAACAATCCTGAGGGAGTTTATAGGATACTTTGTTCGTTCATTCATTCATTCATTCATTCATTCATTCATTCATTCATTCATTC